>NC_079372.1:22449986-22768111 GCF_021018895.1 Seriola aureovittata
TAAACCCAACCACAGACCAAACTCTGGTGTGAAAGTCGTGCTGTTTCTGCAGCTGCCGTCCAACCCAACCTGCCTCCTGTCGACTCTTTCAAAAAATATGTTTCCAGTTTCATGCTTTGTGTAAAAACATGTGTCCAGGTACACAAAATCAATAGATCAAATTTCATGTTCCTGGACGCAAACTGACGTGAAACTGCGTCGTACATTTTTGACTCCGTGATCTGACCTTTAAAGATGGAGAGTGAGGAAAAAAATTTGACTTCACGCATTGGAGATTGAGAGGATCACATGCAGTACTACGAGAGTCATCTGTCTCTGTGAGAGCGGCTATGTCTGGAAATCATTGTCTTATTGTAGTGAGCAGTAAAATGAGATTTTGTTGTGAATCATTGTCACTTTGTGTCATTATTCAGGCGTCTATAACGAAAGGAAAAGCTTTGCATTGTGGGATCTGAGGCAAAAAGGGATCCTGTGGAGCTCAGACACAGTGTGTGTGTGTTTGTGTGTGTGTGTGTGTGTGTGTGTGTGTGTGTAAAACCACACACAGCTCCAAACAGAAGCTCTAACAGGTTCTATCAGATTCGCTGATCCCACTTGATCCTGGTTCTAAGGCTCATCATTTCCGGAGACTGAGGTTCAACAGAACGAGAACCGAGAGGAGGTGACATTAAAAAGGGAAGTTTACATCAGCTCCTTACATCTTATAAATGTGGGTTTGTGTATTGAATTGTAGATACTGCATATTATGACGCGAGTGTAAAGCCTTCTGCCCTGTTTCTCACATCTATTATTTATATTTATTTCTATTGTTTCATTTCTATATGGATCGGGGAACGATAAATGGGATGAGCTGCATTTCTCATGTGTATGTCACAGCATTATGGCAGAGCCAGATGCAAATCTGTTTTACTATACACTTACACTGAACCTGCATGTGCTGAACCTTCTTCTCTTTTTGCTGCATTAGTCAGTTATAATGATGCTTTATTTTCTCATTTATGTTTTAGGTTTATGGAAGTATTTGTTATTTTTCTTCTTTTAAAATGTGAACATTCAAACTGGCTTTAATACTGAAATGAGATTTATCGCCGTGTCTGTATTCAGATGAAAACAAATGGTCATTGACAGAGAGCAAACGCAACATTCATTGCAAACAGCAAAATACCTTCACACACCCAATCTGATGAGCAGAGTGAGAGTCTCCTCCTCCACCTCTGCAGGATAGAAATGAAGCACGATGATAGATCAGACCTAACAAGGAGGTAATTGATTCAACAGGTACTCTAAATGTTTCATGAATGGTTTAAAAGATAACACTAATAATGGAGTGATTTTTTTTTTTTTTTTTTTTTTACCTGAAATTTCAATGTCTTCAAATTTGCCCACTTTCGATCAAAAAAGTAATCAATATAATTATTAAGCTGGAAGCAAAAACTCAGAGATTGAGACACTGAAACTCTAAAATGATGAAATTAACATAAACGTAAATGAATGTGAACATTCATGAGTGAATAAGAACATGCAGCCAATCGCTTTATCAGAATCAGCTCAGGTTAAAAAAACTTCCACTAGACAGCCGCTCTCATATTGTTCAAATCTATATATAATTATCCATCATATCACACTGATAATCCAACTTTACATGAAACACACAAGCTCAGTAAACCAGCAAAACCAGAACTGTGATAAAAGCCCTCTGATTCAATCACCTAAAATAAAAAAGAAAAGATATTTGACAGTTTGATGAGGAAGAAAAAAGCAGCAGCAGCAAACAAAAGGCAGTAGTAGTGAAAGAGGAGTGAAGGATTACGTACTGAATCGCTGAGGCTCCAGCTCCATGCTGCTCGCCGCTGAGTCGCTAAAGCAACTGACACCAAAGAGACAGAGAGCAGGGAGTACTATGCTGCCAAGCTCTCTCTCTCTCTCTCTCCCTCTCTCTCTCTCTGTGTCTCTCTCTCTCTCTCTCTCTCTCTCTGTCTGTGTGGATGTCTCTCTGCTAACCTAATTTTCCTTTTTTTCTACCCTTCCTGCTTTTTCATCTCTCCCTGTATTGAGTCTTCCTCACCTAACCTCACTCTACCTCTGCCCTTTGTCTCTCTCTCTCTCTCTCTCTTTCTCTAGCAGCCTTGGTTGCCATGCACACCAGCTGTGTGTAAAGACTACCTACTACATGAGTTAAATGTAGAGGTAGACAGATTATGGGTTCACTGGATTATCCTCAGTGTATCGCTATGAAAAAGTCCTCATGATTGACATTTACCTGAGCACCTCCACATCAGACTTTTTCTAAAGTTTAGCAGAAGAGAAATCATCCTGACCTGCCGACTGGCTTCAGATGAAACACAGCTCAGCTTTCTGTTCTCTAACAGCCTGCATTGCTGTCCAGTGACTTGAGAGATAGTTCTGGTTCTAGCTCTGGGTTTGATTGCATTGTACTAAATTAGACCCAGAGAGAGAGAGAGAGAGAGAGAACACCACCACTGACAGCTCCAGCAAGTATGAACAGCCATGGTGAAAAATACGACCTTCGCACACATAGCATGGCTCCAGGGACAGCGATGCTGGTCTGTCTGTCAGTCTACACTGAAATATCTCAACATCTGAGAGATCAGTGTTTCTATAACTTTTTCAGACCAAGCACTTAACTATGAAGATGAAACTCACTAACCCTCTGACTCCCCAAACATCTCCAAAATCAATAAGGCCTACCGTTCGTCATGTCGGAGGTTTCATTTGATTTTCTTTTCATTCACCACAAGTGGTTACCTGCAGACCACTCTTTGAGAGAAGCTGTATGTACGTGTGAATGGACTGAGATTAAATTTTGTTTACTTGTGGTACCAGTTTTGGTGATCACCTGACTTTTCCACAAGCACCACCATGAGGTTGTCATTTGTTGTTTTAGTTGAAATATCCCAAAAACTATTAAATGGATTCCCAAGAAATTTGCCAATGACCTTCATGCCGCACTCAGGATGAATTATCATACTGTGGTGATTTGCTTACTTTTCATTTAGCCTCCAACATTTTAATTTGTCCAGTACCTGCAAAACTCAGCCTCAGCTGTTTAGATTTAGTGCTTAAGTGCTAAATACAGTCTCACAGAGCCATTAGCATGTCTGCAGATTATTAGTCTTGTTTACCTGCGAGGATAATGATGGTGCATATAATCAGATGTGATGATGATCTGACAGGACTGGCACTTAACAAACATGGCAGCAAACGTGAGTAATCAAGTGATAAAGCAGGTTGTAAACAAACCAGCAGCTTGTGCAGATCATCAAAACCACTTCATATGAAGGTAAAGCTGAAAATGAGCACATGGACTCCCTAACCTGACTGGTTTTTGTACATAACCAAACCAAACTATAACCTTAGTCCAATGATTTCAACATTTGTCTTCCAAATAAAGGAACTATGTGTAAGTTTGGGCTATTTGCTACATAGTCAGCATTAGCATTATTAACAGTTTATCTACGAGTCTAGAGGAAACATTGTGAGTTCAGCATCAAACTTTAGTCCTTTACTCACCAAGAGTTGTTTCAAGCAGAAGCAACTAACTATTACTTTCACTTATGTTCTTCAAGTGAAGTTAGCATGTTAACCAGCTAGCCCTGACCTGCATTCAATCTGCCCTGAAGAAGTAGCGCTGCTCAGGGGGAATATCATAACCTTTTGTACTGTAAACATAATGATGGCTAAAGCTCTTGGCAAGTGACCACCACCACACACTCCCAGCAAGAAACCACATTTGGCAGAGGAGAAAACGTACATACAGCCCCTGGAGATTTGTTTACAGCCTGTCTGATCAGCTCACTGCTCGTGTTTCTTGACTCATCAGTCACCATGTTTCTGGATCTCAGCTTTTAACATAATGAGTACAATGTTATCATGACTAATGATAGTCAAAACTACCAAAATAAAACTTAAGTGGTAATAAATCACAATTATTCTTTAACAAAATCGATGATGGATATTCACAATAAGTTTGTTCTCTTCTCAGTAAGTTCTTTCATTTTGAGCTGACAAAACTGAAAAGGCGAGTTTAAGACATTTTGCAGTGCAGGTCTTGGGGTAAGTGGCTGGGCTGTCATTGATCTTTGCTTTAGAGTTTACAAAATAAAGGAAAAGATATGCGCTGTTCTGGAAAGTATGTCAAATAGCTGTATGAGTTTGGAAAGGGGGTGAGTCATATTATCATAAAACCTACCCATTATTCACTGATGGTGGTGCATTCAACTGCCAGGCTGAATCAATCCTCAGTGGACATTTTTCAGAGTTAAACCTCTGAGCTTTATGAAAGTAATAATATTCTGTTTTCTACTACAAATATATCACATAAAGGAAGCACAATGCTCACAAACTGCTTTGCTACTGTGTCTAGAATCAGATAGAAGGATGTGATAACGCTGAGTGATGACGATGCTGCTTTCACTGCCCATGGTTCGCTAGAGCAATTATTGTGCAATTATGGAAGCAGCACATGGTTTCAAACTCATTTGCAGCTACCATCTATAACACCGTGCCAGACAATGCCACAGTGGTAGAGAGATGGTCGTACAGCTGAGCCTACTCTCGTGTATTTGTATGTGAAGTTGGGCTGAGACGGATTGAAAAGAGAAGGAGGCCAAATTGAAACAGATGGTGATAAAAAGGGGAAAGTTGGGTCTAATTTAGGTAGAACAAGACTATAAAGCCCTGATGGCAGCCACTAGAGATAATGCTCATTACTGCCCACAATATAAAAGTGTTGGACAGAATGAACAACAAACTCATAATCATAAAGCTATTCTCAGTCAGCCACAGTGTGCATCATTTAACACTTGTAGTGCACAGGGGATACACTATACAACAGTATAGTGGTACAGTCAATGTAGAGTATCCAGGGTACAAGCAGGGAATGTGGTAACACTGCAGCTTTTCAGGATCAGCCCCGCCTCTTTGCCCATTTTTGGATTACCTGGGAGTTAGGTTGAGTCAGGCACTGCCAAGATGCTTCAAAACCGCTCCTTAGAAACCTATGGGTGACGTCACAGAGGCTACGTCTATATCTATATACAGTGCGTGGTTGATGCATACTGTTGAACTGGGAACAAAAAGCTAATTTCTGAATAATTGTGATTTTATTTTGAATGATCCAATCGATCCAGAATGTCTTTCATTCATTACTTCCGCTCTTTTGTTGGTGTTGCATTGATTTTACATTCTTCTTAGTCAACAAACACTTTCCCTGCTCTGATTCACACATTTTTACTGCACATTTTACATTGTTGCTTTATATTATACTCCCATGTTCTTGTTTGTTAGTCTTTTGTTCTTTTATGTCACATATTGCTGTTTTGCTGTGGTCATGACACAGTTACTGAGAAAGTTTGAACTTGTTGCTTAGTGGGGTATGAAAAATAAAGGAAAGTGGCTTCAAGATAATATCACTTATGCCACTGGTTGCCATCTATCTGCCATTTTTTACACAGAGGTGAAAATATATACACACACACACACACACCTGCACAAACACTTCGGGTGCCAGGGAATGAAATGAGACTGTTTCCATGGCAGGATGTCACACAAGCCTGACAACAGAGCTCACCCTCCCCAGACGCTTCAATTATACCGTTTTCCTGTGTAATTCATTTCCCACTGCTTTATTTTTTTTTTTCAACCAACACCTGCAGTTACCCGGAGGGAGCCGCTTAATCCAGAACACCAACTAAATCTGACACAACTCCCATTTGTGTTCCTCGGTTAAGCCGCATCCAATCACAACACTGTGTTCTTCTTTAACAGAGGGCAGATGAATGAGCTGCAAATTCTACTTAATCCACCAAAGAAAACCTCCAGTTAGCCTGCAGCCACAATGAGTGGAAACTTCAAATTAAATTCATGAGTGTCAGTTCTTGTGCTACACTTGGTATATATCATGTGCATAGGTGTGAGAATAAAAATGGGATCAGCATCATTGGAACGGTTTGGCAGTGTGACTCCAGCCAATAAACAGCAGCTCATTTCACTAATGAATGAAAAGTTATGCTAATCTGTCTAAATGGCTCCTATAGAGATTCCTGGCCATCTCTCAAGTGCCTCTTGGCCATTGGAGACACACTTAAGAACCAGTGGCTCCCTATGCCAATCCTTTGAAGGCTGCACCAATGGAGGTCATCTTGTGATTGCAAAATCTTGGGATTTTAGCATCAGGTTAAACCAGATTTCAAACAGTGACAAAGTCAGAGTCTTCTAATTGGTTTGCCCCAATGAGAAACTCTGCATCTGACTGCTCCAGTGGGCTGGTTGAAAGCTCCATGTAGAGACTAATGAAGCCAACATGCTTCACAGGTTGTTGAGAACCTAATGGACCACTTCATCCCAGCCACTGTTTTCAGCCAATAACACTTAATCTTCACTAAGAGCAGGCTGACTGATATATGACCAGCCAGTAGGTTGATGCTGGAAACAACACACACCAGTGAGCTGTAGAACTGTATGATGAACAGACGTTGGCAGCCAAAGAAGAAACAGAAGGAACGTGCAAAGATGGAGGTAACAGAAAGGTTGTAAGTCATCCACGTTTGATTGATTTTAAAGAGTCAACTGGAATGAGTTCAAAACCTAAACTATTTATTTTTACAATCTCACTTGATCCAAGTGCTGATCATGGAAACTGTCGCCTCACATAAGTAACAAATTGACCTTATGTTGAGACTAGGAAAATAAGATATTTGCTCGGCAGAATATCAGTTCCAGTCAGTTCAGTTCAGTTTTAACAAACTTAGCGTTCTGCTGCTTGCAACATTAGCACTGGAGCAAAGGTGGCACTTTTAAGTACAATCCCACTGGGAATACAACACTATATGCACTGCCCGACTGTGAATCCACCTTTATGTTATACTTGGTGGTTCCTACAAAATGAACGAGGCCGACTCAAAACTGGTGCAACCTTTTCCTTCATCGTCCCTGTTGTGTGAATGTGAAAGAACAGTTTTGATCACAGAGGTATTTCTGTATGTAGGGCAGCCTCTCCTGAGAGCATTTTGTTGCTCTGTGTTCTAATTCATCTTCTGTCTCACAGAGATATTGACTCTTTCTAAAGTCTGAAGACATTTACATAGGATCCTGGTGGATTGTTTTCTTTTCTTTTGTGTTTCTGTTGTGTTCTGATCAAGTAATTCTTATTTGCTGGCTTTGCTCTTGCTGCCCTTCATGTATCGCCCAAATTAGCTTTGATGCAGTTCAGTGGTCCGGGGGGGGGGGGGGGGGGGGGCATATATTAGTTCTTAGTTAGCTCCAGCTCTGATTGAGCAGCCAGATGTAGCCTGAGTGAGGGGGGAGAGCAGCATTAAGGCATTGATTTATTCATTTGACTGGCGAGGAGGCTCGACTGGCACAAGCCCATATACACGCTGCACACTCATTTCTAGCTCCACTCATCAGGTGCTATAAAGATTCACACTGATTTCCTTCGTTGTCATTCATTTATAATCATCTTCATGTTTTCATTCACACTTTTCAGTTCAGACTCACCCTGTTAGAATAACTCACTTATGTTCCCAGGTTTGCTTGACTTGTTTTGCTCCTGTAAATGAGATCAGGGTGTACAATCAGTTTTGCTTCTCAGAGTTTTTAATATCTCTCTGTGAATACCTGTCTCCACTGCTCTAATTTTCTTTTCCTCTACATTTAAAGCTCCATTTGGAAAGAATAACTGTTACTAATTTGTAGCCTATTCCAACACCTTAGCATTCAATGCAATTTAAACTTGACTGTAAATGTATGCTATATGCAAAAAATCACTGACAAAAGTCTTAGAAATCATCCACCTGAATTTGCATCTTAACTGAATTTTAATTAAGATGTCAAGTAAGTTTTATTTTTACTGCTAAAGTGATGCTCCACCAACCAACACAGTGTTTATCAGTGACTCCATTGTCTTTCCAGCAACAAGTAACAATGTGGGAACAATGTGGGAATTATTCAGATCTGGCATTAACATCTGTCTCGGGTGACACAGGGAGAGCGGGGCACGGAGGGGCTGAGCGAATCAATGCACTGCGCACAGATCTACAGTGAAATAAGGATCTATCCATTTGAAATAGTAAAATATTTTTGGGTTTATTATGAAACTGTGCTGGGACTGATCAGGCTGTGGCAGATGACTTCAGCTGAGTACACCACCGGGAGGATTCGTGTGTTGAGGTGTTCAGCTGAATGTTGTCTGCGAAGGATGCTCTTGTGTATCCTCACTAAAGGCTCCTCAGAGATCCCTCAGCCTTTAAGATGGAGGACCAGAGCTATTTCCAGATCAAACAAGGAGCAGGAAACAAAGAAATAAAGGAAATGAGTATGATGTATGATGTATGCCACAAATAGGGATGTTTCTCTAAGTTTGTGCATCAATATCAGTGTCTGTGTGCGCCAGAAGCACAGACTAAATATGAGGACTGTGATTCAGGAGGTGTTAGACCAACAACAAATATGTTTATTTGATGGAAGTAATGAGAGGAGGTTTATGCATAATATTCTTACTTCACATAATAATGGCACTGATCTCATCTCATCTGCCTGAAGGGAAGAGGCGAAGATGTGATGACAGTGATATAGTTTGAAATTACAAGAAATATTTTATTCTTTTTCTGGTTTATGTTTTTATTTAAAAGGTTCCAACATAGAGGTTTTGTGTTAGAGGAAACTTTATTAACTGTTTGAAGAAGCGGTGGAATATCTTTAGAGTCCTTCAGTTCCTCTAGAGGCTTTTCTCCACTGTTTTGATGCATTTCTTCCAACTCTGTTCAAAGACTATAGATGCAGTGATAAAGTGATTATGGCTTCAAATACATTCACTCAACTCTTAACGCTTTCAGGCTCACTTCACACAGTTCTTTCTTCTTTTAACATAGTGATCACATAGACAGCGTGGTTGGCACAACTTGCGCTGGTCAGGGAAACTATGTTAGTAGCTGTGATGTGGATTAAAATATATGGACTGATGCTGATTACAAGCAAGATATGGATCGGAAAAGACCAGCGTAAACAACCTAACAGGTCATTTGTCCCCACCCTCAGATACAACCTATAGGAGCATACCAGACCTTGGTTGTCATTTCTTAACAGTAATGGACATACACAAGTCCTATGTTTTGTCAACCCATCCATCCACCGCAAGCTCTTCCTAATGCAGACTTTGCACGGGAGCAGAGACTTGAGGCTGGAGCCACTGATGGAGTAAGACAGGCAGAGGAGACATTCAGCTTAAATCAAGGTTAAGAAATGGTATGGTCCACTTTAGTGGTGTCTAAAATCATATTACAAGAGTTTTCCAGGAATGAATTTGGTCGCTTTCCTTTTTGTTCTCTTGACTGGCGATTTTTTTCATGCATAGCTTTATACACGAGTTTGTGATTTTGACGATTGTATCAAGAGTTTTGAAAACATGACACTGCTTGGAGTATAGCTACATTTGCTGCTTTTCAAATGGTAACAGCATGAAACAATTTCTGAGTGGAAGTGTAATTGAAGAAATTCCCCTTCTCCCCCCATTTTTATCGTGACAGAAAAACAGCAAAATGCTAGACACACTCTGGGGCAGGGAAACAACATTAGAACACAAAACACTGACATAGAAAATGTGATCAGTTGCCAGAATTCACTGCAAAGTGATGAGGAGACAAAAACCTGAGAACAGCACAACTCTGCAACAGCTGCTTGTTGCTGATACAGTATGTCTCTTTAGATCCACTGACAACACAGTGAGAACATCATCCACAGGCAGGTCAGAGTCTGTGGGCTCTGGAGACTTGAGATCCAGTCAGAAAGTGTAGACAATATGTAGGATATTCACAAATTAAAGCAGTTTTTCCACTTAATCTTCCACTCTGTCTCTACAATGCCTACATTAGACAGTAGCCTAGGATGTCAGCTGTTGATCTGGAAAAGCTGCAGCTGATAACACATAAAGGGCTTGATTCAGTTACCAAACTACAATAACACATACATAAAGCATGAGCTTATCTGGAAGAGCAGATGTAGCCTGATGTGCTTCACATAAAGGATGCTGCACAGTGTTTACGTCAGTATGTTGGGCTTAAATGTTGCGTAGGGTTGATGTAGGGGTTTGTGCCAGTGAGACTGATGCTCAACACTCACTTTTCAGTTTTGTTCCTTTTCATCGCTTAACATTTAAACAATTCTTTGTCAACATCATTGCCAAAGAAAGTAGCAGGATGCATGGGCTGGTCTGAAGACTACAGTTCCCATAAAGAATGTCACTACTGTTGGGAGGGGGGAGAGCATACCTGAGTCGCCCATATTTCGAGCTAATCTCCCAGCACTGTTTTGTTGTTTCTCCCAGGAAACTGTAATTAGCATGGTCCTCAACATTTACTATAAATAATCATCACACACAGATCCATACATTTTGTATGTTTCTCTGATGTTAGCAAAGTTGCAAGATTGTGTATGAAACACAAGCTAGACACACAATATACACATACAATTTCAACCACAACCTGACAACCCACAACCTGATTCATGTGGTGTGCGCAGCTGTTCTCTGTACAGGCCGCAGGACATGTGACTGCAGAATTATATTGTTATACAATGTATTATACAATTATATTGTAAAACAATGAGCTAAAAGATGCTAATATTGTATAAAGTGAGATTTACATGTCTGTTTTCATTATAAAGCAGGTCTATGTTTTATATTAATACTGTGAAAGTATCAAAGTGAAATGCACACAGCCTGTATTCAGAAACTGAGCCTTAAAAAGAGCCGTCAGGACTTCTGTAATTTTGTGATGTCACAACAAGCCCCGCCCACCTGGACACAACATCCAGCCTTGCATGATTTGGTGTCTCTGAGTGAATCACTTTCCCTAAACCTAACCAAGCCAAGACCGTTATTATAGTAACCATGGCGATGAAGGTCAGTACAACACTCTTGGTTCAGTTCCCATGTTTATTTTTTTAACCATGACAACCAACGTCCAGTGCACCTGCTGCCGTAGGGATGCTTTATCAGAAGACACTCCCATGGGTTTTATCAGAGGGTTGAAAAACAACCTATATGATTGTTCAGGTTGGAGGACTTGTTGGCTAGTCACTAACTATGCAGCAAACGTCTCGTCTCACTGCACTGCAGAACAGAGAGGTTCAGGAGATCCTTTGTTCCCACTGCCATCAGGCTATACAACACCTCAGCCAAAAGGACTAATGGACTAATCTAATTATTACTGTTCATTTATTATTAAGTGTTTTTATTATCATTATTATTATTATTATTATTATTATTATTATCAACAATGAGCTCATGGACACATGAAATTCCCCTAGGGGATAAATAAAGTATGTATCTATCTATCTATCTATCTATCTATCTATCTATGTCTGTTTGCATATACTGCTGGTGGATTTATCAGATGTTTTGCGATGAAAACAGCTGCCTGCTGCTGGAAATCAGGTTGATGAGAGCAGATTACAGCCTGGCAAACTAAAACAATGAGATAAAAGATGCTAAAATGCTCTACAGTGCCGAGAGGAACTGTCGAGGTGGTGATAACCCTCAACTTTATGCATTCTCATGTGCTCCTCTACAAATATAAAAATTAGATATAAATATTCCAAATGAGAATTCACTGGGAAAACACTGGAATAGAATCAACAGCTTTTCCCTGCTGGCAACTGTATTCTGCATTAAAAGTTTTCTTCAGGCGGGTAAACGTCAGAATGAACCTTTCCCCTCCTCTGCCACACACTGCGAGCCGCTCTGCAAGAACTGAGCCTCATTCAGTTCCCAGTGGAACATGATTTAAAACGCTGTGTAAAACCCAGAGGAGGCCGACAGGCTTTGAGCAGGAGCCTAATTTGTTGTTGTTTATGCTGAAATCTAAAAGGAATGCGATAATATTGTAGTGATAAAGTGAGACGTGTGTCTGTCCTGTTCTGCTCCTGCTTCTCCATTTCTAAAGCACACACTCTTCCAAATACTATCATGCTGCAAGCAAATGTAATGTACTCGTGTGTGCATATTCACACACACACGCTCACTCAGAGGGTTAGGAGCCTATCCAAGGCTTGCGGTCCCATTCATTAACTGTGGCCACAGTGCAGCTGAGGACAGATTCCTTTTCTCTGCTCCAGTTGCAGATGCTGCAAATCCCCTGCAGCTCCACAGAGAACACTGCAGACATCCCTCCCTGTCTCCCCCTGCACACTCGCTTTCTTTTCCTTTTCTTCTCTTGTTCCTATTTTATATTTCATGTCTGACCTGGCTTTCCTCCCTCTCCCATCTGTCATGGTGGTATGTCCTCTTCCTTTCTCATGGGGTTGTCATTCTTATTGTTTCTCAGTCGCTTTGCATTAGTCTTCATTCTTTAATTTTATTGTTCTGATTAACAACTACAAATTTCCCTAAAGTGTACCACAGGGATTTTGTTTGAACAGCAGCTTGTTTCCTGAGGCTTTCTTGTATTACATAAAGAAAACTAAAGAAAAAGCAAATTGTCTATTAAATATTTTTGCCAATGGACCAGGGCTGGGTAACACCAAAACATTTGCCACCGATCTTATAAGTAAAATCAGGGCAGAATCACCAGTATTGATACTAATGCCATCACACAGGGGAGAGAAAGAGGTGAAGGTTTAGGCACAAAACTGCTTGGTTAGGTTTAGGAAAAGATCGTGATTTGGGTTAAAATAAGTACTTCCTCAACATTAGACGATCTCTGTTGTCATAGTTACAATAGCACCACCATGGTTAACTTTGTTGAACGGTCATGGATAATAGAAACAACATAAACTGCTACTTTCACATGGGAATCGAATTCGCTCTCCTGTGTCATATTCCTGTGTTTTGTCGAGCCCTCCATCCACCATGACCTCCTCCTGATGCGGACTTTGTTGCTCTTTACACTACGTCACTGTGCTTTTCCCTTTGCTTCTGTCATAATTACTACAGCCACTAGATGTCACTTAGCAATAAAACGTAACTATGGGTCATAATAACCTGCTGCACGGACGGTCTCGAAGAATCAAGTACATCCTTAATACTGACAGGATGGAGGACTTTGAACGGACTTGGTCACCGATGATCTCCTTTATGGGAAGGAAGGAGAGTCGAGATGCTTGGCACAAACAGCAAACTTTATTACCTCTAGATAGTGCTGCTCGGTGATGGGTGGGGTGGGGTGGGAGGGCTTAGGGCTTCTTTTTTTTATTGGTGTTTGCTTACTTGTTTTATCTCTTTTCCCTTTCTTGTTTGTTTGCTATTATGCACTTGAATTGAAACAATATATCCACACTCATATTATGAAACATGCTCATGAAACAGTATCGACTAAAATAAACGTGGTCAAAATCTATTCCTTCCTTTACTGAAGTCTACTGTCTTTTATCCACCTCAGCCTGCAAGTGCTGCAGTGCTGCATCTCACTGCATGTGAGAGGGAACATTAGAGTGAGCGAGTGTGATTCTGTGATAGAAATACACAGATTCACTAAGCCCCGATGCTAATCATGATCAGTCTAGAGAACACTCAGGTAGCTGGCACTGACAAATGTTGCAGGTGGTATAAGCTGTCACTAATTAATCTTGCATCTGTGACTAATTTGTTGGAGTGGAGCAGTGATTTTAAAGGTGTGGGGGCTTCTAACGGTGGGACAAGAGCGCCACAACCTGCCAAATCAAAACAAATGTCATGCATTCCCACATTTACTTCACCACCATATGCAAATAATATTGAGTTCTTCAGTAAAAGGTTCTGTGGTCCCAATAACCTCCCACTAAAACCTTTAATCATACCCTATCAATAATTTAAGCTTATAAACTTGGCAGTTTTGAGCCTCCAGTGTTTAGATCAAGTGGCACAACTGTGATTTCAGTGTGTCAGGTACATATTTAATCAGCGTTTAGGAAGATAGACTCAGGGATGTGACACTTCAATATCAAAGGACTTGGGTCAGGATAACATGACTGGGACATCATTAACATTAAGATAAACGTTAACGGTGTGATTTCTGTGAAGTAACAAGGTAAATGCTGAGACTGAATCACAGAAGTATACATACATTTACCTAGCTGTCATTTCATGCTGCATTCCTATTGGCTGGTTAGTGGACGTAGGTCACTGCATCAGTTACTCAAGGACTGTGCTTTACAATTTTGAGGTACTTGTACTCAAGTATTTCCATGTTATGCTAATTTACACTTCCATACCACCACGTATCAGAGGGAAGTGAAAATATTGGGTCGCATGTTGTTTCTCAGATACATGGAACCAGAGTGAGGAACCTGTAGCTTTCACTAATGTGATGATGACAAAGGTACAAGTGATTACTGAGCACCTGCACCAGAGTCCGTTTTCTAAATGTCAGCCTGGTCCTCCATCCCTCCAGTTGTCTGAACCAACTAAAGCTGCCTAATCAGACTAAATATAGGTTTGCCTGATTAATATATTGATCTGTGTGTGTGTGTGTGTGTGTGTGTGTGTGTGTGTGTGTGTGTGTGTGTGTGTGTGTTGTGTGTGTGTGTGTGTGTGTGTGTGTGTGTGTATGTGTGTGTTCAGGCAATCCACTTGATTCACTCTTCCATTTGTCATCAAGTGTGACATTAATGCTAGGTGACCCACCCAGGTTAGTGCTTAATTTAAGATTTCATGTAAGGGGAATAAGCTTCCTTAAGTGAGTTGAATTCTTTTTAACATAAAAATGGTCTCAAATTTTTAATAACATGACAATCACGGCCTGGGAGACGTGACAGGAATACCAAAGAAGCAACGGTAATTTTGCACAATGGTGATACTGATCTGGTACTCTGAGATGTATATCCACTCAGAGAGATGATTAATCATATGTGACGAAAAAGTAGATGCTCAAGTTTCCTTTATAGTTTATATAAATTTAAAACTTCATATAAATTTCATTGACAGACTGATGTAATTACTGGTTTGCTAATACCTGGCGTTGACATGGGTCTTTTATTAAACCCAGCATTTCAAAGCATCACTGTCATCCAACTACAGTATGAAGGAATATTTCACTCAGCTAATTGGCTTGAGAGCTGTGAGTGTGTAAAAGCTGCAGTGATATCTGTCTCATCCTGTCACAAAGAGCTGATAAACCATCTCAAAGTTTCTCATTAGAACCAAGTGTCTCATGTTGCTCATGTCTTGTTTCCCACAGTGACAGGAATTTTAAAGTGGTAGCCCAATAATGTAGTGCTGCTGTAAAGTTTTATTTTGTTGTTGTTGTTGTTGTTGTTGTTGTTGTTGTTGTTGTTGTTGTTGTTGGCATTTTATGCTTTGATAATGAAGAGATGAGACAATGGTCCAGATGAACTAGACGCAGTCAGCTAGCCTACTTAACCTATAAGCCACAGAAACAAGATATCCTGACTGTTGGTGGGTTAAGTTCCAAAAGCAATGGTGGACTGAAACTGCCAAAATAACATAAAAAATAAATACATGTATTATTTAATTTATTAATTGTGAAATAAATGGATATTTTTCTGTTTTAATTTTCAGATTTTCCATCCATTTTAAAGCTACCAGATTCACTAGGGTTGACAGGATACTATCAAAAAGTATTTAAGAACACGGTTGCCTTGTATTCTATCAAATCTAACAAAATAAACACCATAAACACAAACAGTTGGTTGGTAAAGTTTGTAAGAATTAGCTTAATTTTCTTAAATACAGCTACTGCAACTACTATTGCATGAGCCTGGTTAATACTTAGCTACACGATCTCAGCTATTTCTTCAGCTATTGCACTGATCTCCATGTGTAAAATTTGTGGAGTTCCCCTTGAATTTAATGAATAAAAGCTTTCGGTTGCTTTAATCCCAAGCAGACCCTAATAATTACTGCTCTTCACACCCCAGCACTTAATACATACATTCACACATAATACACAAACACAAAGTACCATGCTCCTCTGGTAAAAAAAATAAAAAAATTCCCTCGAGCCTTTCATGTTGTATGTAGGTTAGACCACCATCACCCCCTGCCTCATTCAACATTCTCTTCAATATTTCATGATATCATCTTCATTATCCCCCTCTGTCGCCTCGGTATCAACTCACACCTTTCCACCACCGATTCCGTGTCATGCAGATAAGGATATTTTGCCATTACAGTGTGCTATATTATTCATTAGCCTAGCATGTGGCTGTTGGAAAATGGCAGCAGTTGTGCCCAAGCAAGTCGGAGGTGCTATTGGTGCTAATTGCTTTGGATAGATAATGAGAGTCAATGTAAGGAGATCCATCCTTTGGGGGTGGGGGTTTATTTAACTGCACGCACACACACATACACACACGCACAAGGGCAAAAGGGAATATTTTGATGAAGCCATATGAGCTGACTACAGATCCATTGCAGAAAGAGCATACATTAGCCAAACATCTGCACAAACAACTCGCTTCATGTAGTGGAAAGAGTCGGAGCTGGTGAACGTTACGATGCTATAAAGACACCATGATATAAATTTTTAAGAAGCATTAAGTCCATTTATCTTAGAATGAATATCATACAACCTTTTAGGCTTGTTATCCCTGATAACGACGCAGCGTCTAATGGGCAGATAATGAGCTGCTCTGCCTTCATCAAACCCCATTTCTCCCACTCCCTACAAATGTGTACAGCTATTATGGGCTAGAACGCTACCAGCCACAGTTCTGCCGCTGCGACTGGCCTCATTGAAATGAATGACAGGACTGAAATTGGTCTGAAAGCGGCCTAAGCTTGAAGCTTTCAGAGACCCTGCAAATTCAAGGAGTTGAGTTCAGCACGCTGTCACACCTTCCTCCTTCCTGCATCCACACCAGGAAATTTGGAAGTCTTTTTTCATGTTTTGTAGTCTATTTAGTGGCACACACAAGGCCCCCATTCCAGTGTCTGACGTGTCTAGTTTCTGAAGAGTGGTTTTAAAGCTCAGAGCGGGCTGCGCCGCTGTCGCCATCTTGACTGTGCCTGACTCCACCTAACTCCTGGCTAATCCCCCCAAAACGGACAAATAGGTGGGGCGTGTGTGGAGCCGAGACTTCGGTGCATACTGGTTTGTGGTATATACACTAACCCACCTGTCACTCACAGTGACACACCCTCAATCATGCATAACTTCAAGCCTCAAAGTGATAGATGAAGTGAAAGGTGTTATAGGTCACAAGAAACCTCTGAGAAATGAAAACTTTGTATGTAAAACCCCTGGCATACACAAAAACACTTTTCTTTGTCTTCCCCAACTCTATCAGTCCAGATTGACACTCTACTACGTAACGCAGTTCTCTATTCCTGTATCACAGCATCAGCCATTATTAGAAATGGATTGGTTTCCAGAAACACCGCCTCCCTCACAGCTCAGGTCAGGCTGCGAGGAAATGAGCTCATTAACCCCGATCTCTTCACTTTGACTAACACACAGAGATGAATGAGGGCATCCCTCAAGAAATGAGCTTTCCATTAGGACGAGTCTGATGCAAAGACAATTACTTAATTAAGGGTCTGTCTTGTGTGGAAAATGATGTTGAGTGCTTCTGAATAGAGCAGAGACACTGGGTTTGAACATGGAGGCAGCTGCACTCCCCCACTCCAGCTGTATATACTGTAGAGTGGACGGAAACTACACAACATATTTATCCACTGACTTATTCAAATGCAGTAGCCGAATCTTAATGAAAATAATACACTTTTTATATTCTAAGGTAATTTCAGCTTGAATTAGGAGGATAAAAAAAATGTAATATATATTAAAAATATATACGATTTGTTTTATGAAAATAACAGTGAAGTATAATAATCTTTAATTTCACAGAAGAAAAGCTTCCACTGTCACTTTGGCACAGCGTAGTGCCTCATCTTTGTGTTTGACTCAGGTCAGTCCCACACTGGTCCCATCAGCCCTCCGATCCTTACTCAGTGATGTCACAATCTGCCCGTTCTAAAAGATAATATTATACACAGCATTGACAAAGATGTGTACGTTCATAGCATAATGAGCTTGTGAAAATTATTGATTTAACAAATAAACTAAAATCACTCCCATCCCATTTTAATCTGATTAGATCCTTGTTTATTTCCATAGTTCTTGAAATCATCAAGTCAATAAAAGAACATGTCCAAGCGATTGTGTCAGAGCAGCACAACTAGGCGGTCCTACTTTGAAGGTTACTTCAAATGCAGCCAAGAAATGCCTCCTTTGTTTCCCCCGGTAACAGACGATCTATATGTGACCGAAAACACAGAGTAACATTTAGGCCGGGTTGTTTCCTTAGCAGAGACCTAATACTTGATGACAGATAATGTTGTGTTTTGATCTTTTTCTATAAAGAGCAATGAGCTTTGTACTGTCTTATCTTTGACTTTTTTAGGAGAATATTAACAGTAAATAAACACATAGATTAAATGATTTGTTTAAAGAACATGTGTCACAAGTCACCATGTTTCAGCATCTGCAGCTGCATACAGCCTCACTAACCTCCACCAGGAAGATAGAACATCTCTGTTGCCTGAGAAGCAAAGCTGAGGGCATAAAAAGCCACCGATCACTCACTGCTGTAAAGGTTAACTGTTGTGAGCGCACTGCAATGTTCATGGCGATGACAATATCAAGGTTTAAACCAAATTAAAGTGATACCATAAAAGTGGGGGACTTCCTCCCCCATCCACCTTTGAATGTTAAGAGTGCTGGAATAACAAAAGGAGCTCGTCCTTAGAGCTGCTGTAGACCCATAAATAGGTCAGGCTGATAGAAGAATTAAAAGGTTAATATCAATTAAGACCCATGAGAGTATCAATACACAGATTGTGAGGTTAAGGTTGAGCTTGGGTGTCATCCGATATCTTGAAACAGTCCAGCCCAAATATCGCAATATATGATATCATCGTGGGTGGGTTATAATATAATTATGTTATGTTTCAGGTATAAACATTGCTGTAACTAAACAGCAAAAAAAGAAATAAAAAATTTGAATATAATGAAAAATATCTCATTGAATATTGGCCCGTGCCTTGTGAAATCAGTTCATAGCTGAGACTGTTTCTGATATGAGAACATAGACCCTGAACTTTTCCCAAAACAGCTCCAGGAAAAGATGCAGCTGATCATCTGCAGGTCTGAAGCGACCAGAGCCAAGAGGCAGCAGAACTCCAGAGGCGGCTTTTGTGTTCAGAGCTCCAGCTTTCTCTCCACTCGTTAGTTTTGCAGTATTCAATTTATGTATGTAAAATTTTTGTGGGCATTTTGCTTTTATTTGACAGTCAGTGTAGAGATGGACAAGAAACATGGGCTGAGAGAAGGGTACGACATGCAACAAGGTTCCCCTCCCAGCCCAGAGACAAAATGTGGATGTTGTGGTTATTTCCCTTTTTAGACTTTCAGTCAATTTATACAAATTCAGACTGTAACTAAAACCACTGTTAAAGGGCTGTAATGTAATGTAAGTATCATTTACTGGAGTTATTCCTTGTGTATTTCTTCGTGTGACTCGCTAACATTACTTACAGTGCCAGACCTTAACTCCAACTCATTTCCCTCCAGCCACTGCCTGCTTACCCTCTCCACCAGGCCGTTCCCCTCCAGCCCTTCATCATCCTTCTCCCACCGCTTCATGCTCACCACTGCTCTCCAGTTCTCCAGCCCTCAGCTATTCCTCCACCATCCCAGCTCTCCTGCTCCAGCCTCAGCCCCCTCCTCTCCATCCCCTCCATCTGCCCTCAACCTTTTCCAAACACTTTTCAAACTAGTTCTAGTTTCTGTGTCTGCTTTTTTCTTTATTCTTTTTTTCTCTGTTTTTTTATGCCTCTGTGCCAGTGACATCCAGGGCTGGGCGCATAATGTTTTCAGGTTGTCTGTCCGTCCACCCTCCTCATTCTCATGAACGTAGTATCTCATAACTCACAAATTCATACACTAATGATGACACATTTAACTCAAATATCTATAAGGATAAAATGAAGTCATGAGATTTTATATCCAAAAGGTCGACTTCACTATGACATCATAATGTTCTGCAAAAAAAAACCCTCTGGGCGTTATTCACTGCTGTAGCTCAGGAGGGAGAGATTGAGGCAGTAATGCTATTTTTTTTTTTTTTTTTTTTTTTTACAAGTAACTTTTGCTGCACTTCTGTGTGTTCATTTGCACACAGAGAACAGCTGATCCCTGTAGTTTTTAACAAAGGCAGAAACAGAGCTAATTTAATAATAATGATAAAAAGAGCAGAACTAATTTTGATAATTAATCCACATTTGGTGCTCTAGTGAGTTTGTGTGTGTGTGTGTGTGTGTGTGTGTGTGTGTGTGTTCATGGTGTAGGAACTTGTCACCCAGTGCAACAGTGTGGCTCACTGATCTCACTTTAATGGAGCTCTGTGGCTCAGAGGGATGAGACACATCAGGCTGTGATGACACTACACTTGTTAGTCGGAGACATTCAAATGTGTCATATATCTTTTATTTGACCATAAATTCACCTTCAATGAAAGTAAGAGAAGAAAATTCAGAACGTAATTAAAAATTCCAGCTCCTCCTGATTAAATCATGTTTACCATGTTAATTAGAGGAAGAATAAGCATGAAAACAGACAGCTGTGCAAATTAGGCCTTCATCTAGTAATGTGATTACATAAATAGGAAAGACATGGTGTCTTCTCAGATCCAGTTTATGATCATCACCAGACCAACAACATGAACACAGTCTCCATTAGTTTGATAAATATTGCACTGAGCTTTAAACCCTGAACTTCTGTCACAAAAACTGATCTTCAACAAAAACTCAGTTCAACATTGTGAGGACAACTGCTGAGGTGGATCTATCCTCTGCTACATCTTTGCCTATACTACAAACCCCAAATAATTCACAAGTATTAAAGTCTTGTAGTGCTGGGTTGCATTTCTGTATGGAGGCAGTTTGGAGATCATCGTGTCTCCGCAATAAAAACGCTCAGTTGTCAGGTGAGGGAGAATTTCTCATAGTGCCTCCACTAACTTCAGAAAAATCAATACAGTTCATGAGTTCTGCACCAGGAACACAGGGACGTGCAGAGAAACAAACAAAAACTTCTGCAATCACAGAAGAACGTGAAGAGTGAGAGAGCTGGATCCTTCTCCCGCTCCAGTTTTAAATAATTACCATACATACTCGAGCATTCATCGATGTGATGGATGTCAGACATTTTTGATTTATTTAAGTGACTAAAATCACTTGTTATGCTGTCGAGATTAGTCACTATTGTAAACCAAATGTAATTGTCATTAAGATACCCAACTAAGTTAGAAATAACAGTCTAAACTTCAAAACATTTGACCCAAGTTGTCCTAAACTGGAATTATTGTTGGACAGGAAACTATCAGTCATGATGATGTGGATGGATGATGTCAGGCTGTTCATGTCCCTTTTCCTGCCAACGGTCAGTGTTGGTTTCTTTTAACCATGACCACGGCCGGCGGACAGCTCACGTTCACACAAGTGCTTGGATTTCCACAATACTTGTCGTTTATTAACTTACTACAGTTCAGCCTTACCTCGAACGGCTCTATCTTATCATACACGAACAATCCAGAAGCCACACGTGAACCTGAACGTTAGCCTTAGGAGAAACAAGGAGCTCATTAACAGGCATTCACCATTATCAATGTGCGGCGCTAAACTAACTTAAGAAAAATGATGATGCTGCTCCTCCTGTATCTAGGCAACACAGCACGTCTTAAAGGCACATTTCACAATTTCGACTGTTACACCATGTTGATATCCAAAGTTATGTTAAGTCATATCCACCCTGATCTCCTCTGTCTGTGGACTTGTTGCTGTATAAAAACATCACTGGACTTCCTGCTTTGCTTGCATCATGATTAATGGAGGGTGTTTTTCCCTTTCTGAAACAAGTGATGCTGTCTTGTTGGATAGACACAACCATGTTGTAACCATATATTGTGAATCAATAGGCAGCATCAGTATCATCGTCTACTACCCTCTTGTCTTGACACACACACACACACACACAGACACACACACACACAAAGGAAGAGCAAGAGAGACACAGCAGTTAGATTGACAGCCCTCCATCCACAGGGACTCGGCAGATGGTTTCTAATTGCATCTGAAGGCAGCATCAGTCTGCAGATGAGGCTGAATTAGAGGCTTTGGGAATTACGCAAACATAGCAACTGTTTTCCAGCCCACTTCAAACACCTGCAGCCTCCGCTCCATCCATCATTTCCACATATGCATTCACACAAATTCATTCATTCACTCCATCTGCCTAGAAGTGCTTTGCTGGTTGCTATGTTCAGTTGTGTGTATGTACTCTGGTTTAGGACGTCCACATACTGAGGTTTTGATGAGTCCTGTTGCATCTACTCTTTATTCCAGTGATCGATAGATAGATAGATAGATAGATAGATAGATAGATAGATAGATAGATAGATAGATAGATAGATAGATAGATAGATAGATAGATAGATAGATAGATAGATAGATAGATAGATAGATAGATAGATAGATAGACAAGCAGGAACGTGCCTCACTTCATGTCCTGTACAGTCAACCTTGTGGGGAGGTATAAATAATTGAAATGGCCCCTTCAGTCCTGACATGCTTCTTTTTCCAGTGAAGATGTGATGTTTTTTTTCAAGGGGAAATATTCAGACATAAGATGCAGGTGCACTGGAAAGTAACACTTCAGTCTTGAGAAAAGAAGATCCCACGCGCTGCTCTTGCTTTTATTTTTACTTTTGATGGGACCGAAACATCAGCATGATCAATAAAGTGTGATGCTGAGCAGGAGCAGGGTGCGAGATCTTCTTTTCTCAAGACTCCAGAGAAGGGGTAAAAAACAGGTGAACATTTCATCCTAAATTTAGCAAGTAGCTTGTAAATATTTGTCCATGTCTATGACACATCCTTTAAACACTGTTTGTGGTTGCATTGCATTGTGGTTAACTCCCTAACTCCTTCTTCCCTAAGCACAAATTACTATTTAAGTAATGTACTTACTCTTAATCAAGTAATGAATTAAGTAATTAGTTAGGTAATTAAATTACTAGTCATTTCAGAGTGTGATTAAACTAATTTGAAAGCAGGAATTACAAAGGGAGAGCAAGATTTAACTAGATCATAGTAGAATAGAACAGAAAAGCAAGTCTTTATGGTCATTATACTGTGCAACGGAATTAGGAGGAGAATAAGGAGTGCTACTCTTAGTTGGTGCATTAGTTAAAAACAATTCACACACATTAACACACATTAACACAATCCTAAATTATATTCAAAAATATAAAGTGTCACTGTGTTTATTGCACAAGTGTAGATGTAATACTTCACAGCAGGAAACTGCCCGGTAATGATAAAAAATTGTTTTTCATTTTGCATGATTGTGTTGATTAAGAGCGCAAATGGCTTCAGGAAAGGAAAGTGTTCATGAATGTAGTGGTCCGAGTTTTGAATGACCTGTAGCGCCTGCCAGAGGGCAACAGGTCCAACCGGTGGTGGCCACGGTGCAAAACAATCCTTTTACAATATTCCTCTGACTGGAGAATGGAGATAGAAATTTCTAATTCATGTGCACCAATTAAGTGACTAATTTGCAGGCACAAATCATTAACTTGTGCACAAAAACAATGTAATTCAAGAGCTCAAGCTAATTTGTGAGCACAAATGAAGTAATTCAAAAGTGTTCATTAGATACATTTGTGCACACAAGTACAAGAGCACACAAATTATGATCTTGTGTGCACACATGAAGAAATTCAAGATGGTAATTAAACTGTTTCGATGACACAGATTACTCATTTGTTGTCACTGTTTAAAAATAGCACCGCTGCTGACACCTGCTGCAGAAGTTCAACCTCGTTGCGGGTGTGAGAGACTGATGCCAACATGTAATGCTCAGCCCTGACCTCTGCTTTACTGGTCTGCATCAGCCCCCATCAATACTTATTTGAGCTAATTGTGTTTAAGACTGCTAGAAAACAAATAACCAACCGCTCATTGACTGGCTATCGACTTAAAGCACCTGACTTAGTTTGACCCCATTAACAATCAAGGCAAAAACACATCATCCCCGTCAGAACCTCAGTGCTGACACCAAACCACCACACTGCAGGTGATTTCTGCATTCATGGAGACGATTAAATCTCTCCCTGCAGCAATGCCCCGATTCTCCTCCCAGTGTAATCATCAAGTTCCTCCACCCTGCGAAACCAGGAGCACATGCCTGGAGGGATAAATGCAGGCTGCAGCAGAGTCCTTGACTGGCCAACAGAATATAACAGAACATGGACTCTCTGCAGCCACTCTGCATCCAGTCTCTCTCAAAATATCACAATCTATACAATCTTGTAACAGCATTTACATAAACATCAGTGTGTGTCATGCAGTAAAGTATAGGCCCCTGTTATCCCTTCATGTGTATGTGATGCTTTTACATCTGCATCTTTATTCAGCTCCAGCTACTTCGGAGTTATCAGTTTTCTCCCTGAGCCATAATAATGATCGAGAGTCAAAGATGGAATAAGCTTCTTTGTTTCAACTCACAATGGATCCATTAAGCTGCAGGAGTCAGAGTAAAGTTTCATGCCCTGCTAGTGACCCTTAGAGGCCACAGTGTTCATTACACCCCGCAACATCACAGAGCTGGACATGGGGGGCCCAAAGGGAAATGGGGAAAAAAATAAATCAATACATTTAGAAAATTTAGTTTCTATATTTTTTATATTCATTTATTCCCATTTTGCTTTTTATGTATTTGCTTTTTGTATGTATTTGATTTATTTCCTCATTTATTTAATACTCCTGGTCAAATATTACTCCAATAGAAATGTAGTGGAGTAAAAATACAATATTTGTCTTTAAGTGTAGAGCAGTAAAAGCTTCCGAAAGATATACTTAAATAAAGTACCCAAGAAAATGTGCTTTGTTGCTTTCCTCCCCTGAGACCAGCAGGTGTTGATATTCACAATTTGAATCTAAGAACAATGCAGCTGATAGAAGCTCAGCCAGAGACACGTCGCTGCATTTCGGTAGTTGGAAGTTACATTTTGTCAGAGTGTGTCATAGCCCAAAAACACAAGTTCAAATGTGACTGTAAAGGTTTATGTAGTCTGCAGCCTCTCTGCTGCTCAATGACATTTCTGTTCTTCCACTGCAGCAGCTTTCTGTTCAGAAACAGACGCACTGCTTCTATCCCCACCCCCACCCCTAACCTTTGCTATTGTTTCATTATTTCTGCAGCATCCAGCTCTGTGGCATGAAAATATGCATTAGCTTGATTAAGCTGCAATGCAGAATTCTGCTCTGAAAATATTCTCAGGAGCTCTGCTGTTTGGGAACTTTTCCTTTCCGGTATAATTCCACATACAGACATTTTTTTGACTCCACATGGTGAAAGCTTTTTTGAGGTAAGTTTTAATCTGCAATCCTGCATTAAAACTTTCACTTATTGTGTAACAGCTGCAGTGGGAACGGAGTGTCTGAACAAGGCCTTACAACTCCATCAAATAACTCCACCTTAGATGCCATCTTGCAAGTTATGCTGTTTCCTACATAAAGTTTTAATGAACACATGCCACAGAGAGTTTTTACTGCCTGTGTCATCACCGTGCTCTGATTATTCTGACCACACCACCACACTGTTTGAACATGTTGAATACAACACCCTGTGATAGAGGAAATCAGAAGTGAACACAGTATTTTCCACAGTAAGCCGTCATTGCTGGCAGACACAGAATCAGGATGGTTTCTGCAAGCAGCAAATACAATTTTAATCTCAAAAAGCAACATTTATTTTGTGTTTGTTTCAGTGAAACTATGTAAAACATGTTGAGTGAAAGGACGTAGACACTACCACTGATGCAGAACACATTTTGGGGAATGTTTACAGCATGTTATGTGTAACTATTCTACTCTCACCATCTTTGGAACAGCAGATTGGGGTTCAGATCCCGATCAGGGTCCCAAGGCTTAGACCCTTGATAATAAACAAAGTCAGCATCAGATGTTAGGGGACCAGGACTTGTCAATGACAAATAGGGTATTGGAACAGCACACACATGAGAATAGTGAATTGGTGGAGTGCTACTACACCAGCAGGCCTAACCCTGACCCACAAACTGGGAGAGTGAAATATATCTGAGAACTGAGTGCAGTCCCAGGAACAGCTAAGATACTGAAGACCCCTCAAACTACCAGGCCTCTGGTAGGGGACCCGAGCTTGAGGAAGACACACATCACCACCCTGCAGGGATGAGTTACGACTGACAGGGGACACCTGACCTGAGAGCAGCGGGCTCTCACTGATAATCACTCTCTGAATGCCTAAAACGTTTAATGCTTGAGTCGCAGTCAAACCCCGTCTCAGAGCTTCTTCACCACATTATTACAGAGGACAGAGAGAAACATACAGCGTTCACACTTCAGACACCACAATTCACAATTCAGACAGGGAGAGCACCCTTAGGAGAACACAGCTGTATGTGATCAGCTGAACAGCAGAACTGTAAGCAAATAGGCCACAGGCTAAAAACACTGAGGTGGACTTAGATTTAAGTTCAATGCTGAACTTAAATCTGACTGATACCATTTATTTTTACACTGCGAGGTCAGGAAAACTGAGGAGCTGAAATTAGAGACCATCTCAAAAGTGTAACATCTGCCTCCTGCTCCAGTTTGTTAATCACTTAGATAATGAAGTCTTCTACCGTTCTTAAATAAAGAAAATAAGGCAAAGCTTCTTATTGTTGTCTGCAGAGACAGCAGAGACCACAGACAGCTCACCACAACATGAGGCCGAACACTTTCACACTTAAAGACTGATTCACTCTTCATTAATGAAGCAAGCTCAGTGGCAAACTTACCGACACTGATGATGTTGGCAGACAGGAAGTGGCTGCAGGGAAGGCTGGCAGTACTCACAAAAGAGTCGCCGTCCGTCGTCACGGTAGTCCTCGACCTCAGAGACGGGTTGGGCGAGTCAGTGACCATGGCCATTCTGGCTGCCACAGACTCCATGACTGCTGATGGATGATGGACAGGTGTAAAGTGGCAGGGCTTCACACTGTTAGCAGATTGACCTCACACCACCAAGAGTCAGTCTCTCAGTGCCTGTGATCCAGTCAAAAGATAAAAACAGTGACCAGAGATGGAGTTCAAGAAACGTCGTGTCTCATTGTCAAAAATATTTTGTAAAGTCACTGGTTGTAAACCTGGGGTGAAGGAGCAAATGCAGCCTGGGAGGGTCCTCAAACTGAAGTTCAGTGGTGGTGGAAAGCTGCGGGCATTATGGGCCTGGGGCAGACCACAATTCAATGAATGGATGCTATCCAACGCTGTCAAACTGTCAGACTAATCCCAAAAGCTATAGTCCAATCCAATGTTCAGAAAATTCCACGTTCCAGAAAAGATGCTGAACACGATCCTCAAATGACACGTTTGATTTGTGTTGAGAGGCTGAGGAGGCCAAAGGGATTTCTGGTCTTTCCTGTGTGAAGGGCAGATTATGAAGAATGACGTCTATCAGAGGCCATCACCCAAAAAACTTCTGCTCCTCCGGGTCTGAACCATAATCACAGGCTGAGTTGCTGTAGTCACCTACAATGGGGGAGACAGACAGAGGTGGGGGGAGATGGGATGAGACACATGACAGAAACAATTAATAATTCAAGTTACAACAACTCTTTGATGTATTGTATCCAACAGCAGCAAACAATGAATTTTAAGTATCTTTGGAGCTCAGTGTTTTGTCTTTTACTTCAGTATATGGAGAAGAGATATTGTGGTCAACATTATAATTAGCATAAAAAGTTTGGGACTTCATGAATGGACATCAGTACAGTTCGTTTGCATGGAACCAGCATCTACTGGTCGTTAGAGGAACTGCAGCACCAATGCACCACAGCACAGACATGGTTGCAGGCAAACCTTCCAACTGAACCTCTACACCTCTGGTTTGAGTCTGGCCTGGGACATTTGGTGCATGTCATTCCCTCTCTTTTCTGTCATTTCCTGTTAGCTCTTGAAAATAAAAGTATAAAGTGCATGAGTACGAAGCAACTGACCTTTACCTTAAGACAATGACGCCAACTATAGTGACATCACTCAAGGATATTTATCAGACTTCACACAGCTCCCTCTGGAGACATTAAAGGCTTCATACAACTTACTATACTGTGTACAGTATGTAATCATTGAAAGTGAAGAAGCACCAGGCTCCATTTACAAAAAGACACATATGCATATCAAATTACATTCTGGTTTATTGTGTCTCTCTCAGTGTCATAAATACATATGACCAGCTTTGTTAGCTGAAGTCCGTCAGGGGTCACTGTGGGTCACTCCCAGTGCCCTTGGGCTCTCTAAAAATTTCGCTTGACTCAGGTTGACCTGATGACCCTCAGTCATTCTTCTACTCTCTTTCCCCAAGTTTCCTTTCTGTCTTCCTTGTCCCTGTCAAATCAATGCAAAAATGTAATTTGATCTCAGATTCAATTAGTGCGGCTGTATTTGGATGTCACAGCACGAGTCACACATATTAAATGATCCAGATAGCTGAAAATGAAACCTGAAGGCAGCAGAAAAAGCAAGAGAAAAAACATGGAGAGAAGCTTAAAACTATGGGAGTTGGGTTGAAATTAATGATTGAAAATATAAAAATAAAAGTCATGTAAAGCTTAAAGGATTTGAACACATGAATGTACTCTAGTTTAAGACAAAACCTCAGTGTGTGTACGGTGAAGTAACGGTGTGACAGTTGCCAGCATGTCAGACCACACCTCACACTCCCTTCACCTCTCCTACCTAAACTTCCTTTGTTTACCTACCTCGCCGCCTTCTGCCGCACATCGCTCACAGAAACCCGCCCACGTGAAGATCGGATAAGCCTCAGTACAGCTCAGCTTGGCTTGAAAGACTCCTTTAAATCAGCTTTTTAAAGTTGAAAGCTTTAATGTTGTGTATGTGATCCACCGCCCTGCTAAGGACTGAACAATGTGTGTGTGTGTGTTTGTGTGTGTGTGTAATGTGTGGTGGGGGAGTCAGTCACGGTTAGCTAGACGTAGTGGGCCGGTTGGAGGACATGTTGAGAACTGTTTTTGAAAGGTTGGCGGTCAAATTGCCTGAGCGGCAGGTCTGAACACGTTCCTTAGCATCAAACACACATCATACACACTCCACCTGGACACAGGAGAAGGTGTGTGTGTGTGTGTGTGTGTGTGTGTGTGTGTGTGTGTGTGTGTGTGTGTGTGTGTGTTAAGTGCTGGGGCTTAACTGTGTGGCTTTAGTTGGAATGTGACACGGTAATTCCAACAGTGACGGAAGAATTTCATCCATTTCATGTGTGATATGCATTGATTTATAGAAACAGCAAACAACAAACCATGACTGTATGTCCTAACATGACATATTTCATAAACCCTTCGTATTCAGTGATGTTAGAGTGACTCATCGACGACACAGAACTGCGATCAGTCAGTGCTGTGGAGGCAACAGGATATTCAGTGCACTGTTTGCTTGTTCACTGCCCCAAAGTGCCCAAAAAAAGTCAATTATTATTATAGATTAAATATATAATTATAATATGTAACTTCAACATTAAAGTTACATTAAAATGTCTGACAACAACAACCCAGTGTTATATATTTTGTTGAGTTGTGTTCTTACAATATCCCAAATGTTTCCATCAAATCTTAAACCAGAGAAATCTGTGATTTTAATCATGGTAATGGTCCGTTTCATTTGGCCGCCTGTCAATGACGTTATATTCCCTGTGTCCATGTCAGCTGTGGTTTCCTGACAGAAGCTCAACTGACTTTTATCCAGTTTTAATTCACGTTTTACACATTTTAACCAGATTAAGGATTCTCGTCAGCGTCTGGATCTCAAGTTATCTGAGAAAAAAGCTGAGTTAATGTTAGACAGCTCGGCTCCCGACCGCTGCACGACTCCCTGCTGAACTGAGTCGATGAATCCCTGATTTTTAATGTGAAACTGCTTTATTCAGTGTTTCTACAGGCTTTAACCCCCTGGTCCATTTGTTATAGAGAGGAGAAGACCGCTCTCCTTGCATCGTAGGGACTCACCTGACTTTGTTGTTACTCCTCGTCCATCTCTCCCCCCATTTCACCACACTGACAGAATAAAAGTTTTGGGTTTTTTTTTAACTAACACTCCTGCTACCACCCGCCTCAATCCTCTCTGCCTGAATTCACGGCGGGGTCATGGATGTGAATGCACATGACAGTTGCTAGGTAATAAGGTAAACTTTCGTATTTCTGCTACCAACCAAATAAAAGTATAGGCGTGGTCACTGGCCAATCATCATTGTTGTACCAATTTTCATACGTTTACGGACACGGGACATAACCAGGAAGAAAACAGAAAATAGCAGTAGAAGGAAACAAATGAGGTTTTATTTGTGTCTGAAATTTTAAATTAGAAGTGCAAAGAATTTTCATTTTCCAGGACAGTCACCAACCATAGTCTCTTCTACAACAAAGAAAGAACAAGACAGTATCGTACTGTAGATGCAAAGTACTGTAGATGTTGTAGATGCAAAGTACTCAACTGCTGCTCAGTACAGTAGTAAAGTAGACATGAATGAGTGATCTGACGCATGATCACACTGTGAGCAAGAGTGAACGAATCAAATAAGTGGAAAAATAAATGAACATGTTTCTGGAAGTGACTCACTCTCTGGATGCAGGAAGTGCTTCAGCAATAAAAACACAAAAAGATAAGAGGCACAAGATTGTGTCCATGAAAGCCTTGCAGTGGCAATGTGAGATAAGCATCTTGTCTGTCCACTTATCTTTGACTTGTCCTGACATGCGGTGACTTTTCCTGCACAAGCCATACTACTCTGTTTGTCCAGGACTGAGATCAGGGAGTCATGCATCATCCAATGAGCAGTCTTCCCTGGATAATATACTGCTGCACTGTTGAGAGCACGAGCACAATGGTAGACAACATCCAAAGTTCAGCAGATCAGGAGTGTGCCTAAACGGATTACCATCCACCAGAAGGCAGCTCTATTGATTCTGTGAGTTCTTCTGATCAAGTGATTGATCAGTGCAAGCCCAGCCCTCCTGGACCAACCATCCAACACTGCAGGATTTGGTTTCTCTGAGTGTTTACCTGAAATCTGCTATATTTTTATATGAAGAGTAAATGGAGGGTTTGTTGTTTTAAAGATATGTTTTGACATCAATATAGAGTTTATTATTATTTCATTGTATGGCCTTGTGTTGCTGTGATGGTTTAGTTTTCAGAAATTGGGTAGTTGAACAATATTAAAATCCATGTGTGCTGAAAGCTAAGTAATTATATTAGCAGTGGTGGAACGTAATTAAGTACATTTACAGTAAGCACTGTACTTAAGTACAATTTTTAGATACTTGTACTTGTGTATTTCCATTCAATGCCATTTTAATCTTCCACTCCGCTACATTTCAGAGGGAAATATTTTACTTTCCACTACACTCATCTGACAGCTTCACTTAAACAAGTCAGACACTGTAAGGTCTGTAACACTTCAGTTCACTGAAGCGTGCACTGTACTGGGTTCCCTTTCACCCTGAAGAAGAAGTTGACCCCCCCTGATTGTCATTGTATAATTTGACTCTGGATGAAATGCTCTGTGGACCTGAGGGGAAAATGGTGACGAAATGACAGTTTCTCATCTCTTTGATAAAAGAGAAGAAACGTATCAATCCATTTGATACTTGTATTAATGATACTCAAAACAAGATTCAGTGTGAGGTGTATCGATACCTGAGGTATCCAGGAATTTAAACTTGAGTTCTTCTTCCTCAAAATGTTTCATCATTATTTAGTGGTAGATGTTACACTCATCACTAGTTTCACAATAACTCTACAATTTGTCCTGTGTACAGATATCTATGTTGAGCAACGCGATTATGAAGAGTATGACTGTAAAGTGGAACAAAAGGCTTCCTGAAAGCAGTAACATTAAACTGTAGGTTAACACCCTTTTTTTTGCTAAGTACAGCGAGTTGCATACAAGCTCAAGCACGGTCATGCACTTAAACTCTGTTTCACAACACCAACTCTGACTATAGAGAGAAAGCATTCACATTAAGCCCTGTGAATGAAATACAAACACGCGTATGCTGTACGCCCCGTGGATAAAACACATCACAGCCAACATCAGTCGAATCGCTGTGGTTGCCGTTAGCACAAGACGACTCTCATGACTGAAGTCTACACGGACACAATAAAAGTATGAATAATGCATTAACAGTGTTGTCAGAGGGTGAGTCAGTCTGTCTCAGCTCTCTGCAGCGTGTTTCACCATTTGATTTGGACTATTTGGACTACCGGGTGTTGTTGTGACTACTTTGTCACACACACACACACACACACACACACACACACACACACATACACACTCCTCTGCAGAACTGGCTGTTCTCCTAAGCTGCCAGTGGGTGAGAGACTGAGACGGAGAGGGGGACATGTACAGACACACATACAGCGGATATTTACTGCTATTATCATACCGTTTAAAAGTTGATTCATGTTGTCAGAGCTATTGCTGGATATGTGTGCGTACAAGCTAAAGAGGCTAGTACCTTGATTCATTTGCTTATGGAATTTAGACATGTGCAGATGCAGTATCTCTGCCAGTAGCCAGATGTTACAGGCCAACAGTCAAAGCCACTCTTAACACAATGGCTCTTTATTCCACATTCCCCACCTGACTGCTCCGTCCACACAACACATGCATTACACAATAGGAGCCATTCAGTGCACATACTTTCAAGAAGTTTCATGAAAGTGTGCAATCTGTTGCAGCCAAGATAATGTACATGACAGTAAAGAACATGCTGCTGAAAGGAAGAAAGGATGCTTAATTCCAAAATCAAATAATGAAATGCCAAGACAAGGTTCATCATTGGGGTCAACAATGACTAACTGTAATATAAAATATTGTAATTCAGGTCATTGTGGTAATTGAGGTTTTCCTGGTTAAGTAAAGGTTTCATAAAAAATAAATGATATATCATTATATAGTAAATTTACTGCATTTTTGTAAGTTTAAGAATAGAGTTGATCTGTTTTTGGCGAACAGAGTTCTCGAGTTCAGGTGCTTTTTGTCACATTGATGCAAATCATATTCAAATACAATACTGGCATAAACCAGTACACCTCATCACTGTGGATATTTGGGGTCCAAAGCCGATAACGCCAAATAAAACATAAACATAAAATCCCATTTTGGTGACTCCCAGACTACACTTCTAGTTACACTGTTGAGCCTTAATTTTAATTTTTACAATCAAGGGGGAAAATTGCTGTAAAATGTTGTTTATTCATTTTTCATTTGGGACGTAATAGTTTCAGTTTTATATCTTACATCCAAAGGAAGCTTTTATTTCAGTCGACATTTCATCATGTTGAATAAATGTACACCGAAAGACAGCACCAACACCAGCAGCAACACCAGCAGCAACAGCAGCAACACACTTTCCCAGAGGTTTGAATTGTTTTCAATCTGTCAGGTCTTTATCCCAGGTAAGGTGCTGGGTTTCAGTGCTGTTAAATTCCCCTTGACTGAGCTGAAAGAGGCTGAAAACCAACACCCCGCTGAAAAACAAGCCTCCACAAAGGGTTAGAGAACCGGATTTTCCCATCAAATCCTGCTTGTGTTCATAGCTGCCAAGTTTGGGTGATGCAGTTGGTCAGCAGCACGTCACGGAGAGAAGTGTATGTGTTGTGTTCATCACAAGAAAGTCAAGAAGTCACACATGCACACACACACACACACACACATACACACACGATACAGAGAGTTATTCAGCTCATCTCTGTCATGAACGGGTTATAGGGTTCTTTACTTTGTTCCTGAGAGAATGAAAAAATGTGACAGACAAAGAGACACAGTGGAGGCTTCGATCTGAACACACGGTTTCAACATTTGCTCCTCATCCCTGAGTGGCCTGGCAGGACTGATGCTGTTTTAAATGATGCTGCATGTGGGACAAGCCTCGACGGTTCAGACACAATCTGTCCTCATACACAGATAGAAATATTAACACTTGCCACGGTGCTCAAAACCACCTCTGTGGTTGTTCCTGCTACAGTAAGTGTCTGCAGGAGCACATTTTGCTATAATGACACATACACACACATTCATACACACAGACTCACAAGGTGAAAAAAACAATACCAGCCCCACTGTTGTATCTGGTAACAAGTCCTTCTTCCAAAATAAGAGCCAGGTCTGACGTCCAGGTTACTTTCATGAAATCTTTGGGTATCTGCTTTCAAAAACTCACTCCTGTGGTTGTATTGTACTTTCCATGTGCATGAGAAAATGAAATATTCATGTTCCGCAGAGGATGAAACCGATCAATGTTGGGTGATCCTCTGAATTTTCATCACCAGCAGGATGACATTTTTGGTACAACTATTGGATAACAACTATGTATAACTTTCCTTTCCTGCTGACGCATGATGTAGACCTGATCCACAGTAATACCTGCAAAATCATTGACAATCCTGTAAACTTCAGGTTCATCACCTGCTGAGCATCAGCATTTAGATCAAAACATCACTGCACCTACGTATGTCCAAACAGAGCCATAATCATACTGAAAATGAGTTTCCTCCACTTTTCCTCCAAGATAAAACAGGGATATGGTTTCTCAATGCTTGCCTTAAATTCCTTGCAGTGCAGACTGAAATTTGAAGTCGTTGGAGTACTCAGTTATGGAGTCAGACCTAAATTGCTCACTTGCAACAGCCACAAACAGTTACAAAATCAGTCCACTGCAACTTTAAAAGGGGAGAATTAAGAGTCATGTCTAAACAAGACCTAGAAAAACTTATGACTACTGTATATTCAGGCTGGATTGTAATACTCTGTGTTCAAGTCTCCCCAAAGAAGTAATCAGATAGCTGTGTCTCATTCAGAACACCACCACTTCTTTGACAGAAGAAAGGGCAGCAGTCTCCAATTCTCAGATCACTTCAATGGATATCTCTGTGTGAATACGTGTGTCAAAAATGTGTATTTCTACTTTATCAAGCACAAATACTTTTCCTCCTGTATTCTGTTTCTGTGTTACAAACTCCCTGGACATTTCACGTTAATGCGTCGATGAACAGGTTGAAAATGTGAGGACAACACAGACCTGGATATTAGGTATTCTATACAATGAAGTTATACATCATGTAAACATGTAAAAATATCATCATCAAAAGCAGAGGACATTCATCATGGCTACAGAAGGGTGTGTTTGGTGACATAAAAATATGTATGTTTGAGTGTGGAACACACAATGTTTGATAAATAGTTGGTAAATTAAGATTTGTGTTGGTTGATTTTGTTGCTTGACCTGCTGAAATAAAAAGCAGCATCTTGCATTTCAGTATATTTCTGCCAAAAGAAAATTGAATGGACTAAATTTCATTTACAGTCTAACTGAAAATCACGTCAAGCAGCAACATAAGCAGTTAGCACAAACCATGGAAACATGTAGGCCAGCATGCCAACATATTGTTAAAAGACAATTTCAAGTAACACTATCACTTTAAAGGAGCTATTTCTACGTTTTGCTTTTGCTACATAGCCAACGTTAGCATTACCAGCTGTTTACTTACCAGTCTAGAGGAAACTTTGCAAGTTCACCATCAAACTTAATTCTTTTGCTTATTCCAGCGGTGGAAACCTCTTGTTTTGATTCTACCCTATCACTTTTTTTTCTTTTACTGACGTTAGCATGCTAACCATGCTGACAATAGCTGTTTAACTAGCTAGCTAGCCTCTTTCGATAACAAGTCACGCTGTACAAAGCAGGCAAGTAAACGGCTGTTAATTAATTGGCTATGTGGCAATAGCAAAACTTACAAATAGCTCCTTTACTGTTACTTTCGGTTTGGTTTCTTTCATGTTTATGAGGATTTTAGTGGACAGGTCAGTGAATCTAGTTCCTGAACGCTCCTTACACTTCAGCGCACAATGCAACAATAATGCCAAGTAAACAAAAATGAGCAAGTCTATCGTATTACAGTCTGCTAAGAACAATAGGCTTTTCCACTAACCTTGTGATGGACTGAAACTAACAACAATCAAATGATTAAATGAATGAATAAAATTAGGTGCCAAAATGAGCAACAAACAGACCCAAGGCATTACTTCACCAAAAAATATTTGATAGTCAAAAGGCAAGTTATATCACAACTCATTTCCAAGTCAGATATGGTTTTCCTTTCTATATGGTCAGCCAGATGGTCCAGAGCAGTCGGCATCTGGGCAACATACTTGAAAAGGTCATCGTAATTCACGACCAGAAACTCAAGATGAAAAGTAGGAAATTATTTGGGAGAAAAAAGGAATAAGATGCAACCCTGAAAAGGTCACGTACTCCAAACGTACAGAGACTCTGGGATTATGGAGTTTGTTTTGTTTTCTTTTTTGGAGTAGGTTAATTATATTCCCTCCCTGACACATTCAAAGAAAGAGCATAAAGCGTGGTCCCAGTGTTTCAGAATGTAAATGTTATTTTGTCTTGTTGGAACCTGCTGTCACTTTCATCTAGATGTGCTGCAGCTGTAATTACAGACATGTTAATTGCTACTTCAGCTGCTCAGTATTTAAGCTGTGATTATTTTCTAATGTAATGACTGCTGGGTAGTGTCACTATAGCAAACTACACAGCAAACACAATACACACACATGCTGCCACTTGTTAGTGTGCCAGCGCGCTGACAGAATAAAGTCATCTGGTTATGTTAATGATTCCGAGTGTTGTACTTGATGATAGTCATAAAAAGTCCTGCAGAAAAGAAATTGTACATACACCCACTAAGCACTTTATTAGGAACACTGGTTCTTTGTTGCGAAGATTCCACCAGATGTTGGAAACTTTCCTCTGAGACTTTGCTAAATGTTGACATGACTGTATCCCATCATTTCAGCTGCGTGCACACGCACACACGTGCGCGCACAAACACCCCTCAAAATAACTGAGATGTGTGGGGGGGTGTGCAGGACTATAAACACATTACCTTCTACATGTTGACATAAAACGCTGATCTTTTTTTTTTTTTTTAACTCAAATGTAAATTGCCTACTGTTTAATATTCATTGGAATGAAATAGGGAAGTAAGCTGTGATTTACTCCAGTGAGAAAGACGCAAAAGAAATGTCACACTTTGAATAAGTTAATAACTGAAAGGAATAAGGTCTCACACACAGTCACAGAGAAGGTATTAGTACCGAAACATTGCTTCCAATAAATCATTTCTGAAAAGTATTTCAAATAGACAGTGTGTGTGTTTTTTTGACTGTGAATCTGGTGATACATTTTTCTTATCGTCAACAAACCCTGTGAAAAAATCCAAACCACAAATGAGTGCAACGAGACTTGTGGACTGAGACCTTGCAGACTTTTGTTATATGTACAGTCATGTCTTCATCATCATCACGTCACGTCTGACAGCTGCTGGACCCTGAAGGGATGAAATGCACTAAGAAATGGGACTTAAAAAGCTCATGTGTTTCCATGGAGATTAACTGATTTCTGACCCTGTAACTAATTTCAAAGAACTTTCATGAACATTTCCTAACAGTATTGGTATTTGCATTAATTTAGTTTTTTTACATAGACATAGCTTTATCAATATGGATTATGAATAATTTTCAGAGCAAAGTCCAGTGGAGTCTTCACCCCAAGCAGACTCTCACGAAGTCAGAAAGTCCACTTATGGACTTGATGAACTGTGGATGTCTCCCCACATTTTTGACTATGTGCTGTATAATTTATACAGTAACACTGAGTGTGCAAAGTCCTATCAGCACCAAACAAATCCCTGTTTGTTTTACATTATGGCCTCATAAAAAGTCATCTGGTACAATACCTGTTCTCTGACTTCAAACAGTCTGTGTGGTGAGTGTAGCGTGGCTCCTCTCATGCTTTTAAGTCACTAGGATAGACTGCAGTACTACATTAAACAAAGGGATAAAAATGATTTACTGTCTGTTTTGTGTGATGTATGACTTCCCCGCCCCTGGATACTGCAGGTGAGGAAACCGGGAGTCAAGTTGAAACACAAATTAGTGAAGTTGTAAAAAATGTACTTTATGTGCCTGCATCTAGTCTGCCAAATGAAAAATGGTAGGAACATTAAAGTGGCTATTTGTAAGTTTTCTCTGTCCCTGAACGTGGTTTCTTGTCAGGAGCTGATGGTAGGGATTGTCATGTCACAAGAGCTTGTTGCTTTTACAAGACAAGGGTTTATTATGGACCCTGTAAGCAGCTATGTCCTCAGGGCAGACTAGAGGCTGCAGTGAGCTGCTATTAGAAAGTAATGAGACGAGCCAAAGCTAGCTGGTAAGCATGCTAACTTCAGTAGTAGAAAATGCGTGAGAGAGACAGGTTTTAACACTGGTGTTGCTTTCCACCTCTGAAGACAGCTGTTGGTAAATAAAATAACAAGCTTTGATGCTGAACTGACATCGTTTCTTCTGGACTGGTAAGTAAACAGATGCTAATGCTAACGCTGGCTATGTAGCAATAGCAAACCATACAGCTCCTGTAAACGGTCTCAGTGCCTCAAATTAACTACAGCGACAATTCAAAGGCTGCCATTAAGAGGGAGGGGCTGGAAGATGCAGGACGAATCATAAATGTTGATAACTGTACAAACATGGTGTTACACTCACTTGCACACACAAAAAGTGAAAGGTGTGTGAAGAATGAACAGACGGTAAACCACATACCTGGCCAATTGTGAAGTGGGCTGTTCCACCATCAGCTGTCAGATGTTCTGACAGCACGCAGGAACAAATGCTAGATTTAGCACATGGAGATATTACAACTGAGGTGACCACTGAATTAAATGTCTGACGTTTCTCACAAGTCAATCAAACTTAATAACAAAAATACAAAAACAATGTAAGGATTCCAATACAGCCCATATGAGAATTTTTCGATCTGACGGCGTCAGTAAGATGATGTCATTTGTCAGTGCACAGCAAAACAATTTCAAAAATTCGCACTAGTTTCCAGTGTGCCGATTTTATGGTTAATGTTTGATTAGACTGAAATCTGCTCTAAGTAAATGCAAAGAGCTGCACAGAGGTTTTTAATACTCAATAATAATTTAAAAACAGTAGATAAACTTTGTTCATTTGACAAAAAGGTGCAATGTGCACTTGCACGTGACTGGTCTGCGCAGTGCCTTGCTGGATGATGTTGTGTTGCAGTAAGTTCAGACTGATTTAACTTAAGATAGCCATAGGCATAAAAAACACCCTATGGTTAAGAAAAGACCATGGTTTGGGTTTTAAAAACTACTTGGTTGAGGTTAGTGAATGACTGTGTCCATGGATTAAAGAAACCAGGAAGTAAACAGGAAGTGAACAGCGGTCACATGCTTTAATCATCCCATCCATCCAGCCTGACCTTCTCCATTGAGATGTTTTGAGGCTGTCTAGGCTGTGTTTTAACAAACAAAATTTTTTGATATCTGGAACAATTCCTTGTGGATACAATTACTAATATAAAACTTCTAACCTTCTGGCACCATGTAACTGACCCCAAGGACATCTCATGCATCTGTAAATACCACCAAAGGACCCCTAAAACATCTACAAAAACCTCATAATGCCCCTATTAAAACACTCAACTCTCTAGAACCCCCTCAAAGAAGATTGGAAATCCCACAACGGCCTGTTGAAGCCCTTCAAGGACTCTTGAAGTTCTGTCAAAGACCCCCAAAGCACCTGTAACGCAACCAACAGCAAGATATGGCACGCAAAAGGAAAGCATGTGTGTGTGTGTGTGTGTGTGTGTGTGTGTGTGTGTGTGTGTGTGTGTGTGTGTGTGTGTTTGTGTTGTTCTAGTGAATCTCAGACATGACATGTGTTTGATCCTGCAGCTGAAACAGATGTTGTCTGAGGTAATTATGGAAATAACTTGGTCTCTGTCTTCTCAGCAGGTGTCACCTCAGCTCCCCTGCTTCCGTCCAGTTCTGTGGAATGAACCGTGTGTGTGTGTGTGTGTGTGTGCGTGTGCGTGTGTGTGTGTGGTCAATAGAGGATGTCCTTTCACAAACAACCTGCCACCCACTCATCTACAACAGCTACTGTGTCGGCTATTGTTATGTTGTACTACCACAGGTTAAACTCAGATCACCCTGATATAAGGAACAATAAATGATACTGGCCTCTTTTAAAAATCAGATCTGGCCGAGACATCGCTGTCAACCTGTGTGGTGCAGTTGTGAATGTGCTTATATGTGATAGATCCACATATAAGCAGGTTTTCTGATTTTTACATGATAAATTAGCATAATATATATATATATATATATATATATACATATATATATATGTGAAATGACAGATATCACACATGAAAGCATCAATTTCACATATAATATCAAGTATAAGACACCATTTCACTTGTGAATTAGAGTTACTGTATCATGGTTGTTTGCCTCCACCAGTCAGTCAAGTTACAGTTTAAATTCCAGACTTCTAAAATACATGCAGTGAAGAATTTGAAGGAATTCAATAAAAGATTTAAGTGTATTCAATCATAATTAGTGTATAAATTCTTGAGTTATGGCCAAAAATGTGTTTTGTGAGGTCACAGTGATCTTGACCTTTGACCTTTCAACACCAAAATCCAATCAGTTCATAATTGAGTCTGAGTGAATGTTTGTGCCAAATTTGAAGAAATTCCCTCAAGGTGTTCCTTTGATTTAGTTTTCACAACCCGAGACAACCCGAAAACATAATGCTTCTGACCACGGCTGTCACTGGCAACAAGCCATTCAAATTAACTAGATATGGGTATGTGTGATGATTAGATCTTCCACATCTGACATCACAAGTGAAACACTATTGCACTATTGATAAATGCACATTTTACAGGCAATTGATTTTCAAAAATTCCATCTAAAATGTCAAAAGCCCTCAAAAACATACATACACTTGACATGTGATATTACATTTCACCTCATAAACGGACTGCACTTAAACAATGCTTTAGTCCTATCAACCACAAAAAAAACGCTTTACACGACTTGCCACATTCACCCATTTATTCACACATGCATGCACCATATTTGACATCATGTGTGAAATTTGTGTTATTTTCAGGTGAATTTCAAATACTTCACATGTGAAATAAATTAAATCGTGTGAAAACAATTGTACATGGAAAATGCTGTTTCACAAATTCACATCTGCACGCGAATTACCACACCACATGTGAAACAGTATGTCACACATACAGGGATGTGCGGTTTAATTTCATGTGTTGATGTTTTACCTTCAAGCTGAACATTGTTTCTCTCCCTGAAAGGATATAAACCTCAGGGAAACACTCAATAAACAAATTCATTTTTTTTAAATGACTGATGCAAATACAGTCCAATTGAAAGTATAAACTATCATGCTACGATGCTATTTATGTCTACATGAACAGTACCACAGTGTATTGAAAGCCATAACTGTGATTTCATACTGTAGAGATGACACACAAGCACGCATGGTGATGTGTGTGTGTTAGCAACATCCTGAGTTACTTCTGCTCTGCTCAGTCATCCAGCTCAAATATGGTTTTTATAATTCACCTGATTTATTTAATCTAGAATCTAATAATCCAACAGAGCAACAGAAAACCTTTCCCTAAACTGATCGGTGCAAAACCTGAGTTTTACCTTCCTGATGTCAAATCCCCAGAAAGGTCCAATTTAAACATGTTAATCACAGCAGCTGTGATCGAAAACGCTGTTATCAGCCGTCCAAATAATGTACAGGCTGATGCCTTGAAACTAGCTTAGCCAACAAGTAATGTAGATGATGTTAAACACCTGAACCTGCAACTAGACAAACACAAGTTGCATGCAGCCAGTCAAGTTTGTGTCTTACCGTGTGAAATCTCAGACTCTCCCTGTTTGGTTGTTAGTGGTTTAGTCCAAGCGGCAAAGTGCTTCCCATACTATCCACCTTTAATCTGGAACAAGTTACAAGTAGCTCCCAAGTTAAAGGGAGGAGGGAAAGGAAAACGTCAGCTCCTCCCTTCACACTGAGAGCAAAGTTCAACTTCCTGGTGTTCAGGATGGTGGGACAGACTGTGCAAGAAGTGCCGACAGTCACAGTGAAAGAATAGGAGTGGGCTTATGAAGGGATGTTCTCTGTAGCGGCTATAGTACACCTGGTTGGCTCAGGGAGCAGCACTGAGGAGACAAAGAAACTGGTTCTGCAACTTTTCAGGCAGATCACAGCAGAGGTGCCTTGCTTTGAATGAATTAATGAATGAACTTTTACTTAGCCAGGTAGAAGAGAGGAGGTGAGATATTGTAACAACAATTGTTATATTGCAGTAAATAAAGAAGTCTTAGAGGTGCATTTAAAAAAGGAACCTAACTTTTTATTATTTTTTTTAACTGTTTCACAATATTGGTCAGATGTTTTAATATTTATCAGGTCGTATTACTTATAACCCATTAAGAGGGACAGAACATTTGATAATATTTTGACTACAGCTTGGCTGATACAGTTTCCAGGCCACTGTATGGGCCAGAATTAATTTATTAGAGGGTTATTATGGGTGATGTCAACGTGGAGGGAGTTTACAACCTACAATCAAAAACTTTGAGTTGGCATTTCTGCATTTAGATATGTGTTGTTGGGAAGGAAAACAATATTTTAATGTATTAATAAGTAAAACATAAGCAAAATCGTTAAGAAATGAAAGGTTAACTCCTTAGAAAATATTCTAACAGAAAATGAGCGTGTAATTCGTCCTCCTGCCAGTAAGTGTCGCTGTAAGTCATGAGGTCGAGTATCAGTTTGGTTTGTTTACAGGGAAGCAACTTCCCATGTGTTTCCTGGATTTAGCCAGAGACAGTTGAGAAGGAGTATCTTGATTTAACTACATAAAAATTATAACAAGTATTATAAGGAAACACAGCACATATCCCGACTGTGCAGGACACTGCGACGGACCGTCACTCAGCGGACACAGGATATAAATTAACTCACCTGTGAGCGGCGTGCTGTTTTCCTCGCTGTGTATGTTTCGCAGCCCAGTGGCATCTTGAATGTTTGTAGGCTGCATGGTTGTTTTAATTGGGACCGGCGAGCTGCTGTTTCTCTATTTGAAGAACTTCGGCCCGTGGACGCGAATATTTCGCCATGAACTGCAACCTTACTGCGGTTGGTAGAGCCTGACATCGCCTCCTCGGTGTTAGCTAACGATGCCCCTCGCCCCCGCAAACCAAGCCCAGTTGATTCGGTCCAGCCAAAAGGATGAATATTATCAAACCTTCCTGAGAAACAACGCCAACGAAGCCTTTCAAACACTTGCTGGTAAGTTTGTTCGAATTTAACAAACTGAAAAGTTAAATCTTCTTTAGCTAGCTTACTTCACTTTAGCATGTAACTTTAAAGCTAACTGTTTGGAAAACTCACTTTGTGTGAAACTTTGTGCTTAGTCGCCAGTTAGAAAACATAGCTTGAACACTTTCCAGTCCCTCGTCAATTAGACAGATTTAATTCACCTGGTACCAAGTAAGTCAGACACTGTGAAAGTCAGAGCTTGTTGAAGGCTCCTGCAGCCCACGCTGTGTTTTGGTGGAAATAAATGGCCCAGCATATATAACATCTGAATTCTCCAAATATAAATGCTACTGTCTATTAGATAAATGCAGAGTTTAAGAGAATAAGCTATTTATTACTAAAAGAAAAAGGACTTGCATATGGTGGTACACGTTATCTAGCTGTTTTTGGATGTTTGTGAGACCCATACGTCTTTCCATGACTGTTTTTCTCAAGTCAATAGCTCGCTACCATTAACACTAAAAGGCGATTAGTTTATTTCTTTAAATGTGGGTGTCAATAAAGTGGTTTTGCTTTTTGAGCATAAGACAAGCTGGTTATCCTCAAAATAAAAGGCTGTGGTCTGTGCAGGAAATTATGCACATTTCTGAATATTAAAGTATGTTGAATTTTGTTTTTTATTTCCTGCAGGATCCAAAAGATGGCTGGACTGGAGGAAAGAGATAGAGCTGCTCTCAGACCTTGTATACTATGGTTTAACAACGTTCTCAGGTAGTTATTGACCAAAACAGCAGGAAATCTGACTTATTGCATATTTAATTTTTTGTATTGATATAAGAACATAATGATTTGAATCATCCTTCTCTCCAGCTTACCAAACTCTGGGTGAAGAGTACGTCAGCATTATCCAGGTGGATCCCACTAAACATAAGATCCCCTCCCGAGCAAGACGCAGCTTCTTTGTCCTCTGCCACGCCCTCTTGCCCTACCTCCTGGACAAGGTCCTGGTGTGCCTGGAGAATGAGCTGGAACGTGGGCAGGAGAGCGGCAGTGGTGTCAGGCGGCGGCAGGCGGCGGCAGGTCCCTGGAGCCTGGAGTCTTGGCTGAGGAGATGGATGCAGAGGGCGGTGGGACTGTTGTCAGAGCCCCAGAGGAGAGCGTGCCTGCCAGCTGTGTTTGTCCTCCAGCAGGGTCTGACCTTCCTGCACCGACTCCACGTGGCTCTCTTCTACATCAGTGGCTCTTTCTATCACGTGTCCAAGAGGATGGCTGGTATCACCTATGTGGGTGACTTTTATTCACATTTTGCAAATATTTCTCATATTAGACAGATAGATAGAAATAGCACTTATTATATTTTTAATTGATAAACACAAGTATAAGCCATAAGCCATAGAGTGACATATATATATATAACCATGTATGCAGTCATACTTCACTTAACTCAATGCGTTCACTATATTAAATGATATATAAGTAAATGTTCTTGCACTTCCTCCATAATGCAGCGAGAGGATATTTTTTTCTAAGAAGTTGGCGCTTTCCCACAAGTTCAAGTGCCCATTTTATGGAATCTCTAATGAGCAACGCCTTGTTCACTTTAACCTTTTCTTCGCTGGAGTGGGTGTTTGCCCACAGGGACAGCTTCCATACTCACATGCCTGCTTATATTCATTACAAAATTTGCACAACTTGCATATCAAAAGATAAAGGAAACTGTGACAAACTCAGTCATGTCAATTTCATACAGTAAACCGTGGAGAGTTTCCCAACCATGTTATAAAAGCTGTCATTTTATCCATATCATACTACTGTCCTCAATGACTCAACTGAATATACTGTGTCTTGTTTGTTGTTTTTCAGCTTTCCAATATTTTGTAACAATTTTTCCTTACCACTGTCAGTAAAAATGATTGGACCTATTGTGCTGCATTCACTGCAGACCAACAGAGGAAGAAGTTTTGAAAAGTTATAGCTTTGAAAGTTATTGCTTGGACTTGGATACATTTACTAGTACTGTTACTACGGTTTCTGACATGACAGCGTGACGCCTGCATGTTCTGGGACTGGGCTCACTGACACAGAAATTTCCCTTGCTTTAAGGCCTGATATTAATAAAACCCCTGAGTGCAATTCAACAGCAGCATGAGCTGCAGCATAACTTATTGCAGGACTGTTGCATAAGACTGACTTGGTTTTAGCTGTATGTACGTTATAGATTGCTGAGAGTGTGTGCTCGGGTTTTTTGGTGGCACCTCCCGCTCTCACAGATCAAAGATGTTTTACATGTTACATTTACATTTCTAAAGGCACTGAATACAGAATTCTGCACATTGGATTATATTCTAAAATGTGTGTGTGTGTGTGTGTGTGTGTGTGTGTGTGTGTGTGTGTGTGTGTGTGTGTGTGTGTGTGTGTGTGTGTGTGTGTGTGTAGCTGCGTGTGATGGGGCTCAACAGCAATGATAGGACCATCAGGAGCAGCTACAGGCTGCTGGGGGCCCTGTCCCTGCTTCAGCTGGTCATCACTGTGTGTCTCCAGCTCAACAACTTCAGACAGAGACAAAGAGCCAGGCAGGAGTGGAAGCTGTACAGGAACCTCAGGTACAGGACCAGGACCGGACCCACTTACACTCCATCTGGTCAGGGCAGAATTTTAGATTACAAAAACATGTCCTTTTCTACAGTAAATATTTCAGTGTTGACATGAACAGTGTTTTGTCAGTATTTTAAACCGCAGATGATAAAGGTAAAACTTGCGACAACATACTATCACTATAAATCATAATTTTCCAGATGTAAGGGAACATGTTTGTTTGGTATAAGCACCAGCAAAAATCACATCATTTTTATATTTTTGCTGCCCTAACTTGAACAGACTTGTCAACAGTTAATTTGAAGTCTTTTGGGCAGGTCATTTATTGTGGTTTGCCAGCACTCAGCAGGTGAACCATACAGGAAATCCTGGATGCTGATCTAGAAACAGCCAGGCCACTGCGAGAACTACTGGATTATTTGTAATTGAAGCATAGTAGTAAAAGACCTACGTGACATGACATGAGTTTAATGCTGAACTCTTTGAACTGTCTGTCTGCAGTCCTCAGCGCACACAGAGCTCGAGCCCCAAAGCTGCTCGCTGTATCCTCTGTCTGGAGGAGAGGAGACACTCTACCTCCACCCCCTGTGGACACCTCTTCTGCTGGGAGTGCATCACAGAGTGGTGCAACACGAAGGTCAGGCTTATGTTATGACTTGCTCAGGTATAGTGTGTTTACTGGCTGTGTACATCTACTAATTATTCCCCAAAACCAGTTTGCAACACAGACTTTTTAAGATTACAGCTTTTGAGGCATTATTTCCCAGCAGACACATTTCTTGATGCTGAAGCCCAGTATCACCTCCTTTAGCCAAGTCATCCCCTGCGCAGGTTATAACAGCAATTGTATTATATGTATTCTTACTTACTCACATCAGATCCCAGTGTCAGTGTTTACTGATCACACCTACAGCCATATTGGAGCTGACTTCAAACCCATTAACTCCCTCTAAAACCTCAGTATTGTTTGAAAAAAACCTCAATAACTATGTGTTATTGAGGTTGTTCACTAACTATTACTGAGCCTCTGAAGCAGATAGAAACGTGAAATTAAAACCATTTGAGAGCTTAAACCTTTGACTTTGATTGTAAATCATTGACTTTCCCCCAACATTCTCAGTTCAGTTCTTTCTTTTTTTTTTAAACATGTATTTGTGTGATACTTCTCACAGGCTGAGTGCCCCCTGTGTCGGGAGAAGTTCCAGCCTCACAGACTGGTGTACCTGAGGAACTACAGCTAGATCTACAGAGCTGGATACTAAACACATACAAACACATACTGCTGGAGGACTGTACTGCTTTGTAACACCTGTGCTGGCAGGCTGCCCCTCAGGAACATGTGAAAACAAACACAGTGTTTACTTGAGACGACGTCTTGTAGCTTCTTCAGCTTCATGTTTCTTTTTGTTAATTGATTAGATAAACGTTGATTGAGAATTTAATTTCGGCTTGTATCAGTCGAATTGTGTAAATATCACTAATATTTTTATTTAAAACTTGAACAGATGTTAATAAAATGCAGGGATGTATTAATACTTGTCTGGTTTCTGTTTTAGGTTGTTTTAAAATTGAAAATGAACATGGACAGATTTCAGATGTAATTATCCTACAGTATTTTAACATTTACAGATTAATGTTGTTTGTGATGATTAACTGCCCGAGTCTGACTCCGTTGTATGATGGAAGATTAACACTAAGTTAAATAGATCAAGGCGTCTGCATAGGCAGGACATCAGAGCAGTTGATCTCTCTCAGCATACTGTACAGGTCCAAACCTGAAAAGGACTGAGCTGGACATCGAGACAGGGTTATCATGTTTAGCTCTTCTACGGCCCCAGGCTCCAAATATCTCTGGAGACCTTTGGACAGCTCCCTGAAACCCTCGCGACATAACAGGTCTCGATGTACTGTTGTGTCTTGTAATGCTAAGATCCTCTGACTTTCACTGTCTCTGTGAAGAAAAACGATCAACTGCCATTAAGTCACATATTCAGCAGCACACATGGGTCATGTGACGGCAAACATCTGGTCAATGATTTCCAAACCTACAGCCTCCCATGCTCACACTGAAGGGCTCGCTCAACCATAAGCCACCTGTGCCGCCCCACAGAGGCAGAGAGCAGTAACTACAGACACAAGAAAGTTAAGGCATAAATGGTTTGAACTTTTGAGGCTTTTCAGAATGGTATTCTTGGTAATTATTATGCATTTAAAAAATTCAAATATTAACTCTGCGGAGGCCTTTGCTTCCTAAAATGTGCAAAATAAAAGCTTGTTGGAACCTAGATGTGCCATTTTCAATTACACTTTGAATACCAGGGTTTATAGTTAAAGGCTTTTAAACCTATAACACAGCAGCTTTACAAGAGGCTCTGTCTCTACACTTGCTATAGAAACACCTGAAGCCTGGCATGGCTCTGAAACAGCAATACAGTGAGTGTTGAATGGAAAGCAATCATGTTCCAACCTCTGGCTGTTGTGGAGTTTAAGTGATGAACTGTGAAATCATATCTGGAACTGGAAGTCTTTATTCCTCCTGGCAGTGGGATAAACAGTGAGATAACGCATGAGATGTGCTGTCACATTTAGCTGTGGGCTGGATGTCGATCTGATTGCCAGTTGGCATGAGCCTCACTGACACTCAGCTTTCACACGCACAGTTATCTTCATTTACATCCAGGTTAATATGGTTAACATTTTATTGGCCTTTTCTAGATGGTGATATCTGATTTTGGGGATTTTTAGAAACCAAAGAGCAGTTATTGAAAATCACAGAACATTATAAAACTGGACTTGAAGACATTAAAGGACACTGTTCAGACTAGATGGTTAATTTTGTTGAAATGGCATCTTCTATTCAGTCCACTGCTGGGTTTCTTCTGCTGTTTCTGGGTTGACATTTGAGCAACAAAAAGAATTACTCATGTTACAAATGACAAAGGGTATGAACACCTGGGGCTGTAAGTCAAAAACATTCAAACGAACCTACACTGTGGTGCCGTTAAGCAAACCATTATATCCTCAACTACTGCACAGACACTACTCAGTGGACTGCAGAAGCAGACTGGCTGTGAATGTAAAGAGGAGGTTTTTTTCTGAGGTCAAATAAGTATTGTATAGTCAGCACATCCTGCAGACCCTGCTGAAAACAAACAGATGCTGATTAAAGGAGCATTAGCAGCAAAACTCAACATATTAATGACTTTTTACAGCTTTCTCGTTGCCCCAGACCAACTGCCAGCGCTCAAAAGTGTTTACATCTAAACATTCAGGCCCAACACACTCTAGTGGCGTATTCTCTTTTCTGTTGACGATACGCCAATTCACTTACACTGCTGTCATTTTGGATAATCGGGTTTTCCCCTCTGTAGAGAAAATGTCTGATAGTGGTAGCAGATGCTGCCGGGGTAGCACTGATCCCTGGGCTCAATCATGTCTATTAGAACACTGCGATGATGGATGTCCGCTGCTCTTCCACTTAGCCCCCCTCATCATTACGGTCCAGGCACTTTGTTGTGTAATATGGCCAATTACAACCTGAAAAGAGTATTAATTTGAAAATATGAAACTTTTCTTTCTGTGTCTTTGGGGAGCCAGTGAGGAAAGCCGTGGATGTTGTTGGCTGCAGTGTGAGCTCCACCTAGTGGACACAGAGTAAATCTGTTGTTAGTTTCAAAACCAAAAGGACGCCTGACTCTCCAGGTGTCGATGCTGCTTTAAGGTTTTACCTGGCAGGTATAGTCTACCTGTCACGCTTCCTCAGCCCTGTGATTGTTGCTCAGGTGCAGCCAGTCTGGAGGTGTTTTATATTTACAGATTGTACATTTACTCATTGATTGTCAATCTGTTCCCACATATAATTGAGACAAATTTACCTCCATAGACAGTAGATGAAAATGTGTTGACGAGAGAAGGTTGAAGAAAAGAGGAGGAAAGGAGAGCAGAGGTGGAGCAGATGTAAGAGAATAAGATATTTAATATTTTGTACATCTTCAGTTTCATGATCAGAAATATTAAAAATCTTTTTGTTTTATATTTTCTTTGCATGGAGGACATTTACAGGGATAGAAAAGTGGAGCTGAGAGAGTGAAAGGAGAAGAAAAGAGGGGAAAATGAGAACAGAGTGATCAGGAGTAGATCAAATAAAATACTGTTCATAGTATTACAGTACATGTGCATGTTGTTTATCCTATGATGCTTTTCCTTAAAGAATTTAATATCGTCAGAGTAAATGTTCTTCTTTTGGCCTAATGTTCAGATAAGTTAAGACAATCACATGGCCTTGTTGTGCTGAGTTAGCAGCACATATTATTATGGTCTGGATTTAAATGTACACTTGTCATCTAAACATTAAATCATTAAATCTGTGAACTCTACTCCAGCATAGTGTAACAAAAATAGGTTTCAAGATTAGTGATGTTGTTTATGCCAACTTGATTCTTCACCTATGTCATGTAAATTCAAAATAGTACTATCATCATTTTTGCCTCTTTTTATGTGCAGAACAATTAAGATAAAGAAAATATGATGCAGACTCTGGATAGTTTTTTCTTGAGCAACGATCATGTTTTCCCCAAATGATGTACAAATGGCTTGATACAGTAAATAGTGCATGTAGCAACTCTGAACGGAGGGAAACTCCCACTAGTAGAATGAAGTTGGGGCTAAGGCCTTAATGTTTACAATGTGTAGCTCCGCCCCAGACTCCCCCAAACCTACCTGTCTGTCAACCTCCCCACCAGCGTGCTTCGGACTGCGCATGCGCTGCACTCCGTCAGTCGCGGGTAAACAAGAGGAAGAAGATGCACAGGAATGGCAGAGGAAGTTCAGCTGGTTCCTCCTAAGGCTTTGATTTCAGCAACAGCTTGCACTCGTAAAAGGAAGACGGTGGCAGAAAAAGCTGCAACCAAAAAGAAACTGGAAAGTGCAAGAAGCCAAACAAGAGTCAACATTGGCGTCGCTTTTCAACAATGGCGGCAACTGAGGAAACAGAAGTGCCTGAAAAGCGACGCAGTAGTGGCTGAATTTCTGCTAGACATGTAATTACCATGTTTGTTTTTGTTTTGGGGAGAGGTGCGGGTGTTATACTAACCTAGCTAGATGCTTCATAAGCTGTTTTCAACATAGACCTACGTATGTTTGATAACGCTGTGGGTGTAAGCAACATTAGTTATGCTAGTAGACAGTGCAGCTAACTTTATATGTTTTCACATAACACTGCCTTGTATGTAATCTGTGTGGCCTATATGTTTGGCGATGTCTGCATTGTAGTTGTGAGCAGATGTCGTTTGATAGTATTTATCTTACGTCTGTAACGTCTTCGAATGGGACGTTTGTGTTTTTTAGTTATGAGAAAGACTCCTCAACTTCCACACCTTCAAAAACACGGATTGATGAAACCACCACTTCTGCCCCACCTCCCCAGTTTCTCCCCCACGACCGGTGAGTGCAACTTTCTGCCGATCGAGACGTAGCTTAGCTATTCAAACCTCTTACAACCAGGTTGCTAGGGAACCGTTTAGGAACGTAAAGTGTTTGAGAAGACGTAATTGCTTAGACCACTGCTGTCCTTCATGGGCAATATATTCATAAATCTGCAACTTTCTCTCATCTGTTGCTCGTTTGTTTTACATACATCACAATATCTAACAGTCATTCTAGCCTCCTAGTTGTGACCATTTCTCATTAGAAAAATATTCTTGAATTTGTTATTCGTGAACCTGCGTCAATCAGCCAGACTTGTATTTCTATGTAGCAATAGCCCTGTGTTGTGTTATACGTCCCATAAAGAGATTCAGATTTAATTATCTAAATGTCATTCTTATAGAGATGATGACTTCTCAGTAACTGGAATTGAGAAGTTGGAAGAAAGCCGCGGTCAGGACACAGCTATACAGGAATTGGATGCAAGGTATGGTACCTGTAGTGACAAATGCTGTCATTTCCCAGCTACAAAGTGTACTACAAGGAGGTTGTTCTCAATGCACGCTGACTGAAGAATGTTCACAAGTATCTGTGCTTCAGGTACAGTATGTCAGCGAAGTTGACAATTTTGAATTACATAGGCCAAGTTATGGGTCTGCTTTAAGCTGCCTGTCTATAACTTGGCCTATGTTGTCCCAATTTGTCTCATTATTTTTCCTATGGGCTGCATGTGGTGAGCTTATACAACAGGGCTATGGGTCAATTTACACTGAACTTACACTTTAATAGCAAATTGTTTTGAATGAACAAATTGAGTGTTGTAGTTTTGTGTTTTTGTGTTCTGGCACACATTGGCTGCCGAGCATCACCCAGGTGGGTGCTACACACTGGTGGTGGTTAGTGAGGTCCCCCCTCCATTATAAAAGCACTTTGGGTATCTTGAAAAGCGCTATATAAATCCAATGTTCATTCATTCAATCAATTCCTAGTTTACTTTTGAGTATTATAATTGTCACCCACTGACCTTTCTTGGTATGGCTGTAGTATCCGTAGTCTCAGTATGCTATACAAGTCCCAAGAGCTCTGGTGCTCTACACAAAGATGCTACTGTAATATAGGCTTGTATTGGGTTTGTTCATCTCATGTCTGAATAATGTACATTTGTATCCACAAAAGTCATCAGAATATTTAATTCAATGGACTATTTATCAAAATGTTGTCCCAGGGGAGCACACCCCTGGATCCCGCTTGATGTATATTTCAATGGCATATATATATATATATATATATATATATATGAGGCATATATCTTAGCTTAGGGGCCCGCTTACCTCCCAGGGGAAAAAGTTCAGGCTCAGGATTTTTTTTTTACTATCACCCCTGAAAGTATTACTTGGTATTCCTACAGCCTTACATCCTCCTGGGAAAAGGACAGCAAAATACTCAATGTATTGAATGATAATGCACAAATTACTATGGATAAATCCTTGATACTGTCCATGTGGATCTGGGTACTGGTCACATATTTTCCAGACACCTAGCAACTAGGGATAACAACTGTGACCCTGTCCTAGTGCTCCGTATTGTTACACAACAGTCTGTAAGCTGCATAGCGGAACTGCTTGCTGTTCTCCCCTGGATACCAGTCAAAAGTTTGGACACACTTTCCCAAACTTTTGACTGGTTCTGTATATGCTTCCATGTGTGACAGACACAGAGAACAGACTAGGGACAAAACAAAACATTATGGAGGGGGAAACAGCAGGGAAAACAATGAGAGAAAAGAGTGATAAAGGCCCAAAACCAATATCCTGTAGAAGACTGAGATGTGGTTAAAACCTCTGAAAAAACTCCCCTTCATTATTAAACAACCCTAAGTTGACTGGTAGATTGGAGTGTACTGTGTGTAGCAATCACTTACATCAACATATGTGCTGAAGCAACTTACTGTAGGACCTGTGTTTCCAAATGCTGTCTGAGTCAGAACTGAAAAGGAAGTACTAAAATCCTTTATTTCGCTTTATTTCTCTGGGTGTTTGAAGCATTCAAGTCATTACAAAGCATAATTACTTATTCAGCTTCTCTCATGTGATGGTTAAAAGTCTCTGAAGTGGAATCATATCCAGCTCAGTTCAGGTAGTGAGAAGTTCTGTAATCTTACTTGTAATTTTCATGAAGCCATGTAAACAGAGGATCATCACCAGGGCGTTCCCTGCGATCGCATATATCAGTGTGGTGGTCCAGAAGGCAAACAGGTACATTGTTCTGTCACAGTAAGGCACTACAGTCGTGACACGTCGTGCTCGTGGAGCGTTCAGGTGCTCTCTGTTTGTCTTGCTGCTGGCCAAAGTCTGAATCAGTTTTCTGGAAGTCTGCTTGTCATTGATCATCTTGGTGTGGTTAAGGTTTGGACGGCTCTGGTTACGGTTCTGCAAAATGAGGCTAAGCTTGTTGTCAGGGGCAGTAGGAGGGTAGATACTGGTGTTGACTGTGCTTTGGCTGGTGATGTTCTTGTTGTAGTTGGGTGGATATACAGAATAAACCTGGTAACTACCTGAGGACAGGGAGAGACTGAATGAATGAATGGATTACAGTCAACACGGTCAGAGACTCTAAGGTGTCACTTACCATAGAAGAACCAGATGAAGACAAACAGGACCAGGCTGAGGTTACACACAGTCCAGATCCTGGTGCCTGATGCTGCTGCACAGAGGAACTTTGGCAAGGCAAATAGGGCCATTACCAGCAGGGCCAATATCCCACACAGCAGCACATACACTGGGATAACTGGCGCTGCCGGACACTCATACATGTACACTGCACCTGTTTACAAAGAGCCCAGAAGCATTTGAAAAACTGCTGTTACAAATGTTTAAGTGGAGTTAAGTCATTTATTTCTTGGCTATGGAAATAAAAGTTGTATGATTTAATTTAACTTTGGTTTTCTATTTGTTTGCACATGATGTATAACAAATATAGAAATAAAATAAAAATTGAATTTATTTCCATGTTTTTAAAATGTATGTTTTCCACATTACTACTGCATCTTTTACCACAATGGTTCACTGTGTCTATAAACTATATGTTTCTCAAAATGTTGAAATGTCTCATTTATGAACAAAAAAGTTATTTCAGTGGCTCACTTACCAATAGTGATCTGAACAATTGGAAAAGCTGTGACAAGGATAATGGTGCATCCTGAAGGAGGATATAGAGACAATACAAATTCACTATTTATGAATCTATTAGCTCTTTCTTTCTTTCTTTCTTTGCTTTTTTTCTGTAGTTACTTACCTGCAATAAAAACACCTGCACTGAGCACGCTGCATAAACATTTCCATTGGAAGTTTCCTGCCATTCTGACACACAGAACAGTCTACGTTGATCTAAGGTGAAAGACAAAGATCAACTACATGACTACAGGTAAACAAACTGACGCTGCTTAATTGAAATACTTGTTAATGCGATAAACTGAAGAGGAAAGTGACTTACCACCCGTCTTGTGCTGTGTTCTCTGTTAAAACACCTGAGAGTCAGTCAGTTGTCTGTGTCTCAACTCTTCAGTGTGTGTCTGAAGAGATGTGTTCAAGAAATTCATTGCGACACCTCGGGAGAAGACGTGCAATGGAGGATATTCCTCGGTTGAGTCAACATTACAGCAACACTAACACTTCACCACTACAACTGCCACCGGTGCTACTGCTGATGCTGAGCGTAATCCCAATGTCAGGAGTAGAAATGAGATGGGAAGGTTTAGACCAGGGGACTCGCACAGGTTCTGAGAATACAACCATGGATATATAATAACAACTTTAAAATGTATGTAAAAAAAACTAACCAACAATTAACTGCGGCACTGAAACTCAAGTATTAACAAAGTTTCTAACCATGTGACAGTTTTGACAGTGACTTAACAATTCCTTTCATTCTGCGAGGGGCCCTTTTCTGAAGCCAGTAGCTCATTCATGAGACTGACCAGACCTAATATATACTCTCTAGATCATTATAATACTTTATGGTCCCAGTAATATCATTGTGTACATTTTTACTTAAGAAAATGTTAAAGGGAAGTAACAGTAATAATGGGGACACAGGTTACTGCAGTCATTGTTTCATTAGGTATCTGTCCTGTACTGATGACATAATCTGCCTTTGACAGCGTGGTTGGCCTGATGCATGTTCATATTTTGTGCAGAAGCAATTTGATTGTTAATGTGCTTTTATTAAGTACAACAGACTTCAAAGGCTATTTTACAACTTCATTGTGATGAATTATGTGCAGGACAGCTGCAGAAATCTCAAACTAACTTTGTTGCAGCAGCTTCACACTGAGTTCACACAGACGCCTGGTCTTTTATTGCTTTTATATGTGGCTTTTATTACCTTTATAAATTACACTGTTTATTGCTTATCAGATCAAAATTGTTTGCACGTGTGCATTAATGCTTCTCATATTGTAAACGTAAAAAAAAAAGAAAAAGATTGCTCTCAAAGGTGTGAATGAATGACTCAATGAATGAGTCATGCTTGATCACATGACCAGTCACATGACATAAGTTTGGTATGTGCATATTAATGACTAATATATGTACATTTTTTGGCGAAAAAAAAAGGAATGTCCTTTGAGGTGGGAATGCTTGTGTTTTCTTCACATCTGTGGGAGGCTGTTTGTTTCTGAGGCTTGTTGTTCAGTGTTCAGCTTCTTTCTGCGCTGAGACCGTCGCCAACATGAATCATCAACAGGTGTTAAACACGGTTTATGTAGGTGAGGCAGGATGTTGGGGGACACCTGAACGAGCTTCATATCACCGAGTCACGTTGTTTCGATTCCCATCGCAGTTCTTGATAAATACTTATATTTTATATATAAACTTACCGCTTGTTTTATATTAACTGGTGATGTAACGTTTTTTTTTTTTTCCCACGGGGTGTGGTCACATGCCACACACACACACACACACACACACACACACACAGACACAGACACAGGTAGTGTACGGTAAATGAAAATGACGAATCTGCGAGGGGACAGCATCTGGAACAGGAAGTGGAAACGAAGATCAGCAGTTAGACTGGAACAGCAGCGCTCACTGGTCATATGATCCCCGGCCACCGCAGCCTGAACACAGTCTCCTGCGGCCTGAGCCTCACCTGGATCCGGAGGTAAGATCATGTTAATGCGGCTTTTCGCTGCTGAAACGTGAGAAGCTGCTGTCCACGGTGCATTGTCACTGACAGCAGAGGACTTTATTTGGACTTTTTAAGACCAACGAAGAAGAACCCGCCGATCCCTGCGGGGGATATGTGTTGACAACAGAACTCCGTCTTTCTAACCTGATTATTGATTTTTGATGCCGTAAAGGTTCGTGCAGCAGAAATAAGATGGCAGTGTCCCGCCTTCAGCTTAAACGTCTCAACAGTTACTCCATCGTAAATAAACTTTTCTCTCTTATTAGAAGTCGAACTCTCCTTACTTCAGTAAACGCAGTAATCAAAGTACCTCAAAGTAAAAATACTTGAAAGTGCTGCGTTCAGTGCCTGTCAGTAAAAAGTAGAGTCAAAAATATAGAGTGTGCAGACTGGCCTCTTTCACAGCTACAGGCTATTGTAACTCACGTTATCGCTTAGTAATGATGCATTTACATGTCGGCAGCATTATAATGTTGGTGGACTGAAGCCACTTCAGTCATGTTTACTCAGTAAAATGTGTTCTGAGGATTTTCTTATTCAGCTCTTAGACAGTGATACATATGTCTATGTATGGACATGCATAGACTATCTTGGCATTTCTCCTAATATGACCTGATTATTGATTCCATATAAGCATTGATGTTGCATGAATCCTTGAAGCCTTTGAGCCCATTGTATGTCACATATTTTGTATAGTGGTGGACTGAAGTACATGAAAGACTGATGTTTTTTCTCTATGCATTATTTAAGTTTACCCACCATTGTAACCTGATAAAGATTTGCATTTTTTTTGACTAGTTATTTTTCTGGGGCCTGGAGGATCCTTTTATAAGGACCTACTTGCTTTGATAAGTGACTAAACTTTATTTATATTTTTGCCTTTGTCATTTATTATATTTACTCATTAATTGATGCTGTTTTTCATAACATGTATTAAGTGTAAGTATAATGATTGTAATTCATTTATCTTTTCTGTGTGAAAAATTAGTCACTGCATGCGATTTTCTAATTGTCTATCCTTTTAATTAGAACTGGTACATAGTGAACTGATTTTTGTTAATTGTAAATTTCTATGACACATGGGTTGATGTGACTGGTAGCAGGCTTACAGCCACTCCTATTTAAGATGGCTACTGATTCTCAAAAACCATTTTCCTGATGAAAGTCCAGCATCGCAACATTACAAATAAATTCTTTATTGAATATTGTTTATCTGAATACTTATGTCAATGTAATATTTAGATTTCTCACATTGATGAGGGGATTTTTAAAATTTTTATTTCAGCATAAAGTTGCAACAAAACAAGATGTGAAAAAACTGACGGGGGCTGAAGTCTTTCTGAATGCACTGTTCACCACAAACTGATGTCAATGTTGTTATCTGACAGGAACCATGTCTGTGGTGAAGCTGGAGCAGAGCCGAGAGCGGATTCGCACAGAGCTGGACAAGGTTGTAGACTTCTGGCTCAAACACTCCCATGACACCGTACACGGGTACTGTAGTACTGTAGTAATTATGCTTCTGAAATGTAAATATTGTCTGCTCATGACTTTTTAAAGTACTATCAACAAGCAGTCCGCATCCTTGTGATGAACTTGAATCTCTGCTTCCTGTTTCAGAGGATTCTTCACTTGTATTGGGAGAGATGGGACGGTTTATGATGAGCTGAAGTACGTCTGGCTGCAGGGTCGACAGGTACGTCTGGTCCGCTGTGGGCGCTGGCAGTGTAATGTGATCATCAGATGTTATGTGAGTAAAGTGGCTTGTTTTCCTCACAGGTATGGATGTACTGCCGCCTGTACCGAACCATGGATCGCTACCGCAGGCCTGAAATCCTTGAAGCAGCAAAAGCTGGTGAGTAGAAATGCTGTGTCATGTTCTCTATTTCAGTTTTGCTGTTTTTGAACAAAACAGTGACACAAATTATTTCTTTGCTGTTGATTCATGTGATTTGAAGCCTGTAAAATTCCACCTTAAGATTCTTAATGTTCTGGTGTTGTTAAGGTGGAAAATTTCACACATCCACAGGTAAATGTTTGCAGCAGATGGTGAAACACGGTGTTCTTTAGTAGACCCAGGTGATTAATGACAGTCATGTTTGCTCTGTGCACTCTGCTTATTCTCTACAAGGCACAGAAGTGTTCCTTGATGGAAACCTTAGGCTAAGAAAAACATGAATGCTTTAACTTGACCACCATGTATTTGTTTTGTTAGCCAAACGTAAAAAGGAATTTACAGTAGATGGCTAACAACAGTAGGAACACAGGTTCTTTTAATCGAGAGATGATGTTTAGTAAAAGCCACACCAACCACTTATATCTGTATGTCTTTAATAGGCGGATAAACTCATCGGTGTTATGAATTCATGTCTGTAAATGGCTTCATGCTGACGTGTCTAATGATAAGATGATGTTGACGTGTGTTTGCAGGAGGAGCGTTCCTCAGAAGGTTTGCTCGTGTGTCCAGCAGCAGCGGTCAGTGGAAATGTGCCTTCTGCTTAACAAGAGATGGGAAAGCAGTCAAAGTTCAGAGGACGATATTCAGTGAGTGTTTCTACATCATGGCCATGGATGAACTGAGCAGAGTCACTGGTGACAAGGACATGCAGGTATAAATAACAAACACTTTATTTCTTCAGTATCTGTACTGAGCTCCATTCTACCAAACGAGTTCTAGATTGTTTTTGGTTGAACAGCTCTTGTAACGTGTTTATCAAATGAGATGCGAGATATAAATGAGATATATATATGATCAAAACACAGTGACTAAGTGCTGTACGTACATTAAAACAGAACAAAGACATATTGAAAAGACAAAGTGTCGGTTAGTAGTCAGTCAGTAAGTCAGTTAGTAAGGCAATTATAATAAATACATCTGTAAAATCAATAAAATGAATAAAACAGACAGAAGAAAGTTGGTAAAAGCACTGTCAGAGTTACAGTAGTCAAGACCATCTTGATTTGATTTGATGTTTGTGACAATTTGTAGCTGATAAAAACATGACTGGACAAATATTTCTCAGAGACAAGATATGAAGTCTCCCTCTTCATTTTTAACAGGGCATAAATTTCTGTGTCATGAGCAGAACAGTGGTAGTTAATGATGTGTTTATGAGTAATATGTCCTGGTGGAAGCATGTGTACTGAGAACAACAGGGGACCAAGAACCTTGGCCCACACCACAGGTTAGTGAGGACACTGAGGAGGAGGCGTCACTGTACTGACAAAAGCCCAGTTTGATAAATATGATGTAAATCAGTATAAAGCAGCTTCCCTGATGGCAACCCATTCTTCAAGGGTTTAGTAGAATTCAAGCATCAGCTTGTGAGGAAAAGATAATTAGTTACTTTAAATTCAATTATATATTATTCAAAGGATACCAGATTTCCATAATGTGGTCTGAAAATACCTGTACCACAAAGTCAGGTGACAGTCCTGATCTTTCCTCCAGCACTTGGTCCAGGACAAGGTTTCTTGAAAACTACTAAAATAATTTGATGACATACATACGGCAGTATTTTGGAGCTACATGAGACATTGGATTTTAACTTCATTAACAGACCTTCTCTGTTGTAGCTGAGGCTGATTCAAAGTGGGACCATTGTGTTGCAACAGATGTTACATGTATTGAATTTGTGCTACGGCAATGCTGATGCAATGTGCATAAACCGAAACAGATGTTGAAACTCATCAAGTTAAAAGTGGTTCCCTATTTTTTTGTAGATTTGAAACTTTGTTCCCCAAAAATCTCATTTTGATATTGTTGGGACAAACTGAAGGTTTCACTCATGCTGTAACTTCATCAGAGCCAGAACACTTCACATCTAGTACTCTTTGCTAAGAATATATCACAGTGACATCGTAGTATACTCATTGTGTGAGCCGCAGTGAATAAGGACCTTATCTGAAGGGATGTAAAAAAATATACCAACAGCAAAATTCAAATTCAAAAAAAATGTTTCTGCCAAAAAAAACTTTAACTAACAAAGCAAAGCCATACAGAGACAAACATTTCACAGTGGTGTGAACAAGTACCAACAGCTCATTACTGACACTCCATTTTCACTATAACAGCATAGATTATTATTATTATATATTTTTATTATTAAAGCTGTAATAATGAAAATAGGTTGTCAGAAATGATTTGTTTTTGATTTAACAGTGCCCATGCATTAATAAGACTGAGGGCTCTGTTTTAACAGTCCAAAGCACACGGTCACATAGAATTAGTTTCCATTTGTTGTGAGTTGATTTCATTTTGTGACACAGCTTTGAAGGAATTATTAGGGTGTTAGCGGTTTGCGTTGCATTGCATTGCTAGCTAGCATGCTGTGTGCTATGTGAACATACTATAGAAGGTTTCATCTCTAGGTAACATGCCTGAAAATGCTTGATCCTCCCACAGTCGCCCTCCCATCCCCACATTATCCCACCATCACTCTCTGCTCTGTTGTGTTTCCAGCTGGAGGCTGAGCAGATGATGGAGCAGTTGATCCACTGGGTTCGAGTGGACTCGTCAGGCCTGGGCCGGCCCCAGCTTCCTGGAGACGTTGCCACGAACAGCATGGCAGTTCCCATGATGCTGTTGTGTCTGGTGCAACAGCTCACTGAAGGCCGGGGTCAGGAGGTGGTTCAGAAGTACAGAGAGCTGGGCAGATGGTGTGTTCAGCAGATTCTCCAGCACATCCAGGTATGGACGCTCAGGATGTGACTGATGGTATCTGCTTAAAATGACTAGCCATAATTACAGTTTGTGATTTGCAGTTTGTGACTTTGCTTCATGAAGCGATGAGATGTAGGTCATTGAGTTCATGGTGTACATTCATACAGAACATGTTTCCTTTGAATATCAAATACACAGGCTTGATGGGTAGGTCTGAAAAGCTTGTTGAGATTATGTTGCAGGGCTGGGTTTTTAGTGCTTCTTATTGTTATTACTGTGATGGTGCTTTTGAATGGGCTTTTCCTACCTCTGGAACAAAAGTCATTGGTTATTTTCACTTTGACCCTGTAGTAGAAGATTTCCCAGTTAATATGCTGAAACATCCTTTTTCTTCTTCTGTAACAGAGAGACGGCACAGCTATTTTAGAGAACGTGTCACTGGAAGGAGCGGAGCTGCCGGGTTGCCAGGGCCGACTGCAGAACCCAGGTAAACACTGCCTGCCTGCTGACCAGTCAGCCAGATAACAGCAAACAGCACAGGGAGTGCAAGAGGAAGCTATGGTCCAACTTGTTTTCCTGTTCTTAATTGCCTACCTCAGTGTTTTCCCTTTCTTTCATGCTGACCCGTGCTGACTCAGGACATGCCCTGGAAGCAGGCTGGTTCCTGCTTCAGTACAGTGCAGAGTGGGGGGACGAGGAGCTGCAGAGGACTGCCATTAACAAGTTTGTGGAGCTGCCTTATCGGTGCGGCTGGGATAAAGAGCATGGTGGGCTCTTCTACTTCCTGGATGTGGATGGTCACTGCCCCACACAGGTGATTCAACCATCTACAGTACACACTATATAATAGTATAATATAATAGTAGATATTGTTTACGTATTATATACAGTATAAATGCATCAAATCAGCAAATACACTGTTTGTATATCTAACTAGTTGGAGTGGAATATGAAGCTGTGGTGGCCTCACTGTGAGGCTCTCATCGCCTTCCTGATGGCCTACAGTCAAACCAAGAAGCCAGAGCTGCTGGACAGATTCTCTGAGGTGTATGAATACACCTTTAGCCATGTGAGTTCAAACTGCAGTGTCAACAAGGCACATTACTTATACCATATTGTATAAAAAGAGGCTCAGAGCCTCTCTTCTTATTGGCACACTGACATGTTGATTTTGTGAATATACAAAATACATATATCTGTATATTTGAATGCACTGCAGTTTTAATGGTGTACATGTGCCTGATTCTGTGCAGTTTTCTGATGCTAAGAGCAGTGAGTGGTTTGGCTATTTGACACAAGAAGGGAAAGTAGCACTGGATTTTAAAGGAGGCCCCTTTAAAGGTAAGAACATAACTGAGGTGTAGAACTGACTGACTGAAAGCAAAAGAAAAAAAAACTGTCAAATTACTTGTATGAAATGAAAGTCATGAATGACGTTCCTCATCTCCGCTACAGGCTACAGGCTCCAGGCTGCATTAGCCGTTACTAGCATAACACACCTGAATCATCAACCAGGCGGTCAGTGGTCAGGTTGCATTGTGGGTAACATAGGCAAAAGGTTTTGACAAGGACAAAGAATGAATTTAATAAAAAAGATGACATCTCTGTTTTAATACTTTCTTTTTTTCTGTCCATCAGTAATCTGACAGTTTGATAGGAGTACTCTTGATTGAGCTATGTCCCAATTCAGGGGCAGCATCCTCCTGAGGTTGCATCTCAAGTTGTAGTGATATTTTACCACTATTAAATAATATTTGTGAATCGGTATCAGCTGAGTAACAGAAGCGATCTGATAACATCATTAGACTCATGATGAACAGGTAAAAAAAAACAAAACAAAAAGGATAAAAATTGACGCACAGTCAGTGATTATCATTTTTTAATTCCATGCATTATTCTCCTGTCAAATCCTGGTGCCTACATTACCCACGATGCAGCTTGACTTCTAACAGTTAGTAGCAGCTTAGCATAACCTGGAGCCTGTAGCAGAGAGGAGCAGAGTACAGGGATCTGGTGAGTTTCTTACTTTTTTACGTTTGTCAGACTTCACACTGGAGACATTAAAGGTTTTATACAACTCTTTAGACATTTGCACTGGAACTCCGCAACACTTGGGGAAACATACTGATATACTGAGGGTCTGTAAGATAACTGTGTTTCTCTTCTCTTGTTCAGGGTTCTTCCATGTGCCTCGCTGCCTGTACATGTGTGAGCGTATTCTGGATGATGTGCTGGCAAACAAGGACTGAGCATTCTCACATGAATTTTATAATAATGGGACTGATTCTGATTTTTGTGTGTTCTTTAAATCAAACTACAATATTCAGGTTATAAAGCAAAATTGCACTAATTTTCAAACATGCATTTCTGTAAAATTACTTGTTTCATCTCATGACAAATGTCAAGTCACTGAGCGGCTCATAAATTCATTGACAAGTTATATTACAGCAGTACTGCTGCAAACAGGAAACAGTCTTTTCTTTTTTATATGTTAAATGTATAACAGTCCTGCATTTTCCACTTCACCTGGCTGCATGTCTGTGGACTGTAGAAGGACACTATCATGGACACAGGGAGAACCTCAGAGATACCTCAACATGCTGGGTTGAGTTCCATCCCAGAATCGACACTGTCTCTCTTTCATCAAACATAGTAAAACGTGCCTTTTACATACATACTGAACTTTTAAAGAGCATGTATCTCTACATCCTATTCATTCCAGTTTACAGTATTCAAGCATATGGACTGCTTGTATAACATCCTGGTGAACTGTAATGTATGTCAGAGAAAAATTAAAGCTACAGTTTCTTACTGCTAATCACATGCTTGACATCTGTTGACTTGCAGGCCAGTTAATGTTCATTATACAATTCAACATGCATATTGAAATATTAAAGCTGATGATTAAATGTGAAATATGATGTATGCAAATTATTGGATTGCAGAGATAACTGGTTAGGGTGACGTTATGTACACTTTAATGTTCGGGGAACACACTTCGATGGGAAAACATAATCTCCTCCCAGGAATTAGAATCTAACATACGACATAAAAGGGGCTCATCTGAAATTAACTGAAATATATCAAGTAAAGATATCATATCATTTATAAGCTTCAGAGACTTGAATTTAAACTTGTTCAGCCTTTGACTTATATGTGGTTTAGTTTTAAAATACCTGCATTAATTTATTTATTTTTTTAAAAACCTTCCCAAATAACAAAGTATTCAGTCCAAAATAATGATTTTCAACAGTTCAACAGTTATTCACATCAAGATTAAGCCTCAGTCTTAAGAATCCATCCATTGGGTAAATCTCATTTAGGATTGTGAAGTCAACTCTTTCACTTTAGCAGGGATAGGAAATTAAATGGATCTCCAATTACCTTAACCTCCTCAACCTCTAATACCTTCAGTATGTAATATCTTTTTACTGGGATGGGGTAGCATTCCTTTCACTGAATGTTTCTAAAGACTCAATTCCTGATATATAGAGCTTTCTCAGCCCAGGAGAGATCTTTGAATACAAAATGTCTTCTCTAACCAGCGATCTCAACGAGGCTGGAGCTGTAGGCACAAACTAACCAACCACATCACGTTTCACTGAGCGGAACCGGAACCTGTAATGGTTGAGCGGATGTTAGCAGTGAGGAGGGTTCAGAGGCTGCCAGGGTTTGGTAACACAACAATACGCGTTTCAGCTGGCGTCAGTAAACACAATAGACTTTAAAAGAAACACAAGAGAATTACTGTTAGATCGAAAAGAGAGTCTGTGGTTAAAAAAACATAGATTGTTGAACTTGACATCAAAAGAACCATATCAACGGTTTGCTGCATTGAATACAACCAATGTAACAGACCGGAAGTTCAATGTAACAAACGCGAAGCCGAAACGGAAGCCGAGAGGCGAAGTGGCCGAAGCAAACTGTGCTGAAACATTCTGTCGATGCGAATCAAAAATAGTTCATTTAGTCGAAGGCTTTGAGCATTGTAAGGCTACAGACGGCTTTGTCTTATACGGCGAGGACGGAAGTAACGACGGAAATAACCGCCGCGCTGTGACGTTACCATGTGTTAACTCTGTAATGTCCTTTCATGTTACCTCACTTAACGTTAGCCAAACTCGACTCGACGTATCACAGCATCGGGAATATTACAAGCCGAGTGACCCACCAGTACAGACATGGATCCAGTTCACAGGTAGGCTTCAGTGATAAGGAAGTTTAAAAATGTGTAAGTGTGTGGTCATTTCTTGGCATTTTGCTGCCTGGTAGTGCTTAGCAGCTGTTCTTATTGCTATGATATTTTAATATTGTTTTAGTTAGTTAGGAACCTTATTCAAGTTCCCACAACTTCAGGTCTGCAGCACGTGATCACCATCACCTATAAATCAGTAGGCTACTTTTAGTTAGTAATTAGTACACTAGTCCCTGTTAGGACTAAGCCGCAGCCGTCCTCAGTATGAAACTTTCCAATGTTTATTTCTATTTTTGACCATTTATTTCCTTCATTAGGCTGTGCCGTACAACTTGTAGTGCACATTTTAGGTTAATATTGAAATTAGTCGAGTTGTTTATATATATTTTACAGCTGCAAATGTAATATATGTACATTGAATTTCGATATATGAAATATATGCACATATAAAACACAAATATACACTTGGAAATGATTATGAAACCTATTAGAAATTGGAACAATTTTCATATATTGTTATGTCTAGCCCATGCAAATATGTGTTTATGTGTGTATGCTGTATATATATATATAGAGAGAGAGAAAGAGATATGTTTCAAAATTAATGAGAAATTGTCAAGAAGAATTGAATATAAAATTTTATATGCATGTTCAAGCTACTCAGTTCAAGAGCCCCTAGTAAACCATGGGATCAACGCCAGGACCCTGAACTAGAGGCAGCTCATTAATCAATTCAGTTCATTAATTTCATTATTCATAGGGTTTCCCGAAATGTTGAACTCTTCCCCCTGTACTACCATAGCATTGTAAAGATCTAGGCCTGTATTGTTTACAAATCTTGCCATTTGACATATAACAGGCAAATGTAAAATTTAAATGCATCTTTAGCCTCTAATTTTCACATCTCTTGTCTGACATCGTTTTTTTTTTCTCTCAGTGGGACCGGTGTTTTCTACCAGGCGATGCCTGCTGTTGGAGCCGATGGAAAGAACATCATGAAACTGATTCCTGTACAAATGGTCAATGGACATTTTGTCCAAACTGAAATAAACAAACCCAGATTGGCCCCTACAGCTCAGAAAGCTGTGACCTTAAATTTTTCCTCAGCTCCTGTTCAGATGGTAAAAAAGGCAGATTTGAATCCTTCTGCCACCCAGCAGATTGTCAAAAAGCAGGTTTCCTTTGTGAATGTGTTGCCTAAACCAGCAGGATTTGATCTTGCTAATTCACTAAACAAGCATCCACCCCAGCAAAAGCAAAATGTAAAGGCCAAATTACCTCTGATTGCACCTGCAACAAACTGTGGGAAGTTAGTAACACTTCCATGTCAGCTTCCAGTGACCATGAAATCTCCAGCACTCCCCAGTGGACAGTACTTCCAGATCCGCCCAAATGCACAAGTCCCAACGGTCCAAGCATCTGACCTTTCTGAGCTTATCAAGAAACAGATCTTTACTTCATCAGCCAGCTCCTCTCCAGGTCCAGGACTACCAAGTGTGGTTTTCATGTCACCTGTCACAACTGTGAATCAAGGTGTTACAAATGAAGGCGTAATGAATCAAGGCGTTACCCCACCATGTGATTCTGCACTTCCCTCACTCAACTTGCTTTCTAAGACTTTATGTGGGCTCCCAGCTAAATCGAAAACACTGTTAAAATTGGTTCCAAAGGTTTCACAAAGGCCCAACAGCCCTATAAAGTGGGTGATTGAAGAAGAGCACAGCTCAGCGGCTCCTAATATAAATCTTCATGATCCATCTTCTGTCGCTTCAGAGATTCTTCGAACTGTGGCAGAGAGAGAAAACACAAGCAAGCACTCTGACAACATTAGAAAAAGCACTCAGTCCAATCAGGGCAAAAGTGGACAAGGAGAGCGCAACACCGTGGTCGTGTGCAACGGGAGGGTCATTTATGTGGCCAAAAAAGGCAGCCGACCATTTAAAATGCAAAAAAGGAACTCCCCCCAAGCATCAACAGAAACTTATGAATCCAACAAAACCTCTGTACCTTCAACCCAAGAGTCTTTGCAGTCAGATGCAGCTCAAACATGGCAGGACCTCAGAATTATTATCCCAGACGAGTCAGATGAAGTGATAGATCTTTGTGGCGACGATGATGCTCAGGATGACTCACCTGCACAAGCAGCATCAGTTAATGTGTCAGCTGTCTCTCTGCAGGACGATGACAATGTCATATTTGTGTCATATATTCCACCCAAATCTAAGGCTGGGTCAACACAAGGTTTGAGACTAAAAACACCAACAGCACTTGCAAGACGTGCAACAGACAAGACGGGAACAAGCAGCTTGGACAGTGTGACAGAAGCAAAGAGGCTAGATGGTGGAAGTGATGGCAGGGGTGTTTGTGGTTCAGTAGTGATGAACAGACATGATAATGAGGGCTCAAACACGATGAGCCAGCGAAGCACCTCCACCCAACAGGTGCAGAGAATGGAAGTTCATGAAGAAACAGAAAGTCCAGTAGATCCCAGCACCTCTAACAGCAGCAGTGGAACACGCCCTCAGGAACAGGACACCCACAAAATGGAGGTGAGGGAGGGGATGGATCTTTAGTTAAATAATCTTTAGCAAGATGTCACAAAGTTTCTTTTTATTTCCCACTGATGGGTTTGTCAGCCTTCAAAATACACTGTCAGTGCATTTTTATGTATTGTCTGTATTGTATGTTTTCTTTGCAGAGCCGTCCAGGCCCTGCACCATGCAGGACACCTTCGCCGGCAGCAAAACCATGTCAGATGGAGGACCATCAGCTGAGGCAGATATTTGGTATCACATCTGAGGTGAAAATCTGCCTGCAGAAGATTGATGAAGACACAGCCATGAGCTCAGAACTTTTTTTGCAGGAGCTTCATAGTTCCTGTAAAAAACAACAAACAGACACCTACAGTTGTCTCATCAATGTTAAGAGTGCTCTTTCCAAACTTGAGACAAAGCCTCCCTCTGCTTTGACGAATAAGTGCCATTTAGATAAAAGTTCACTCAAGGGAGCATCATGTGATGATGAAAATGCACCAGTGATTGGATACGTGGAACCAATAGATGAGGATTTCCCCAGCGCAGATGGCAACGTCATCCACGGGTCACAAAACCCAGCAGCACAGCTACAGACTCAGACTTGTGAGGATCTGAACACAAACACGAGGAGAATAGGAAGGGCAAGGAAACGCACCATGTGTCCATGTTGCGTCCCTGGTTCTCTGGAGCCTGCAGTAAAATCCAGCGCAAGGTTAGACGAGCCTGAGAAGTTGGCGTGGATGACGGAGAGCATGAGTAAAAAAGGGGGGCGAACAAAGGCTCCAAGAAAAGATGGAAAAACATCTGGAATCAACTGTCTAACGGCCAAGAACGAGGTTCCATCCAGTGACAGTTTGACCACATCACTGGATTTTAATGAACTAAAAAGACACAAACAGATCAAAAGACTCAAACAGCATCTAGAGAAAGAGGTGCCTTTAGAGCTGATGAGTGACAGCTGAGACAAGACAACCACATGCACTCTAATATTCTAACTAACCAATATTCTAACATAACTTTTGTTATAATCCTTTTATTAATTTACTTACATATTAACCCTCTCTTCAAACTCTTTAGTTAAGCCTCACTGTTGCTGTCCTTCTCTTGAGATTAACACTAACACATTGAATAACTGCCAACACTCATCTGCATCATATGTTTCGCGTTATACTGTTCAATTACTAAAAGTTATTTCACACTTGCCAGCCGATCACAATGAAACATTACATATTTTACACTTCTCCAGTGTTTAATTTGAAGTGTTGATATCCATAAAAAGATGTCATTTTGATTTTTAAGAACCAGAAACCATCTCAGTGTAGTTTTACATCTCCTCTCTCAGGCTTCTCTCTGGAGCTCTAGCAACAGGTCAGTGAGCCAATCAGAAGAGAGACTCTGAGCCTCTCCTCTGATTGGCTGATTGTTTTTCTCAGTGATTGAATGAAATGTTGCATTTTAGCAGGTAAACACTCAGAGAAACCAAATCCTGCAAGGTTGGAGGGTGGTTCCAGGTGGGCGGGGCTTGGGACATGGCTGAGAGCAGCGACTGCTTTGTTGTGACATCACAAAGTTTCAGAAGTCCTCGCAGCTCGTTTTAAGGTTCAGTTTGTGAATATAGGCTGTGTGGATTTCTCTGTGGACTCAGCGCTCTTGACGCTTTCACAGTTTTAATATAGAACCTAGAACTGCTTTATAATCAAAAACACAATATGGGACCTTTAAGAATTCTTAGTGGCCGTGGTATGATAAAAAAAATACCTGTACCAGTATTACGGCTACTGAACGTTATGTGTCAAATTTCAGTTTTCTACTGAGATCCATCAGCATCCACATGTTTAACTTATGTTTGTGTGAGTGTTGGGACGGTGGTACCAGCTCTCATTCTTTGTCCTGTTCAGCCATTTTGTTTATTATAGCATGAATATTTGGCACCTATCCAGTCCACACTGAACAGAACCTGCCTTTTGAAGTTACCCCAGAAATCTGAAGAGAAACACAACCGTAAGAAAAACTGTTTCCTACAGTATGTTAGTATCTCCTTTCATTTAATTGGCTTGAAATATAAATATTAAAAATGCACATAAATAGCTATACTAAACCTGAACCTTATTATGTCTTAATCCATGTCACAACGGCAGCAGGAGATATGTTCTGTTCAGCAGGAAACATTTAAACAAAAAACAAAAACAATGCACTATGTCACTTAGTTTAAATCCTGTAACATATTCCTTTAATGTGTCTACAGGGAGTCAGAACATGAAGAGGCAGCTGTCGTTTGCCTTAAAGGTTATATTGATTGAAAATATTTGAGAAATAGTACATTGAACATGTCAGTGGCACAAAAGGGCAATGAAAGCATCCCTCCAATGGCCCTGAGGGCTCATTACACTGCAACTTAAAACAAACGCAAACAAATTCAGGACTTACTCGCATGGATGTTTGATAATTAAAGATACTCAAATGTCTCTGTTATAATACATCCACGCACACATATTGTTCAAAGCTTTTAACTGCAAAAGTCACAAAGCGTTGAACAACAAGTGCTTCCCAGCCTGGTTCATCACTTTTCTTTTTTTGGGGGGGGCTTTTTATCCCTTTATTGGACAGTATAGTGGAGAGAGACAGAGAGGCAGAGAGAGGGGGAATGACATGCAGCAAAGGGTCGTCCGATGCGGGATTCGAACCAAGGCCGACTGTAGCCTCTACACATGGGGCGCCTGCTAAGACCACTACGCCACACCTGTTTCATCACTTTTTTGGTGTCCTTGTAAACACTTCCATTGTCATCTGTGCTACTTGCAGCGCATTTGTCTGTTTGGTTGTATTGTGAGTATTTGCAGGATAGGTCTTGTCAAATTGTCAAAGATATTTTCTGAATTTGCTTGTGTTTTGTTTTTGTGTGTTTGTGTTGAGTTCTCAGGGCCATGGTACATCCTTCCATCCAAAGCACACAGACCTACCTCCATTTTTGCCACTTGATGTGTTGAAAGGACACAGACAAACCAAACTATCATTCCTGACTGACTTATACCACAAAAACAAGATTTAGATTTAGATTTAGTTGTATCACAAAATAATTTCAGTCCAATTCTTACCTTTTTCAAAGACTGTGCTATGCAATTAAAAGAACGAATGATCTATGAATTTTCAACAGGCTACAAGAGAAGATTACAAAATAAGTTGTTTTCCTGTCACTGAAAAGCTAATGTGCATAAAATGTTTATAAAATTAGTTTAACAAAGACTGGTTATTAATGTCATGTCATGTTCAATCCTTGTGTTATGAAATACTAATGCACTAATGTCCACCACATTCTTACAAGATTATTTTAACAACTACTGGCGACTGGCTGACGTGCAGTGGATATTCACTGTCTCCAGACCTTTCCTCTACATAAAAAATGTCATGCTCCTTAAAAGTTGTTGAGGTGTTCCTTTTGTAAAAAAAAAACTTTTATTATTATTTCACATTTATAGTTGAGTGCTTTGGACCACCACTGCCAGAGAGACAGTAACAGTGATCTGTTGATGCTTTGGTTTTACCTCATCATTCTTTGAACTGTCCTACCAGAGTTTTCAGTTGGTCCTGACCACCACCGTTTCTTCATGAAAGAGTTTTTTCATAATAAAAGATACATCGTCTTAAAGATATTTTCACTAACAGATATATTTACTGCCCTAGCCAAACAGAGAAAAATATAGCTTACTGTAACTTCAGAAAGTCATGCAAAGCTTGGATTATAACCTGATTGTGGTGTAAATAAATCAGTGTCAGTAGGGCCTAGATTTGCTCGAACGCCGCTTTTATTCTGGAGAGCTCGACCCGGAAATGTGGTTGTTTTACGAAGAAGTGAAACTGCAACAAAACACAAGTTGGGCTCTTTAAAGCTGGATGCGACTTCTTCTTCAAGGTATGAGCAACAACACAATACCTTTCTTATTTTAACACGGCTGGTGTTTTAAGTAACACGTTGTAAGAAACGCCTTTATTTAGTTCCGTAGCAACGACGTATTTTGTTACCATCGAAACCGCAACCTAAAGTTTCTACGTCCTCCGTCATTATCGGTCGTTTGGAGGGAATCAATGTATTTCTACTTAAATAACTAACCTTAACCCTAAAGAGACACCAGAGACATTGACACAGTGCTGCTGTCTTTAAAACCCTAAGACGTTTAGACACTTTAGTGTCCTGGGTAGGACTGTTCTGGTTGAGGTTGGAGAGATACTCATCCGCCAGAGGAATCTCCATGGGCTGTGTCTATCACAGAGGACATTTTTGACCCGTCATTATTTTCTATCTACCGTTATTATCTACATGAACGACTTTCTCCTGCTTAGGTATGACAATATGGCGGGTCAGTAGCCAGAGCAGCAGGCTGTTTATTGCACGAAAGTATTGGTTCATACATGCTTCATCACACGGATAATAATTCTAGGCTCCAGTTATCCCGTATGCAAATACAATATAAGTACATATATTGAATAACCAGGAAACATATAGGTTTATGTAAAAAAAAGAAAAGAAAAGATATATATATATATATATATATATATGAAATATAAAACCCTTTTAGAAGTTCGAACAATTTCATACATTGACATGATTAGCCAATACAAATATCTGTGTTTATGTATGTTTGCTTGTACACAAACGTTACAAATGTATATCCATCCCAAAGCCTGTCAGTATATGTTGATATTATATACAGTGGCAAAAGCCTGAGGCAAGTTTCCCAGAATGGGAAGATAGACATGTTTAAAATTAATGAGAAATTGATAAGGAAGATATGATTCAGATTTATATAATTTAGAAAGTTTTTATATGTATGTTGTTCAATAAAGTTGCATAGATAAATATATATATTTAACATATATGGCCACATGTTATATCATAAAAAATGTAACTAATTATTAATATTTTATTTTTTAACCAAAATAAACCAACACACCACAGGGTATGAAATACTAGATCCGAGGGCTAATTTCAGAATAAAAGTTGCAGTCAATTATCAGTTGCCTGGCAGATTATTTAAACATACAATTTCCACCAAAATTTAATGTTACACATATTAACATCTTACAAAACCTTCCACAGTCCTCAATATACCAAGAACATGACCGCAGGTTCCTCAGTGGACTCTATGGCCCTGCTGATTGGCTAGGATTTCATCTTCAAGAAATAGCTGATTTTGCAAAAATAAAGCTCAAACGAAATTAATGTCAGTATGTAATTAGTAGAATAACCTGTAGTAGTTGTCCTCAGTTAATAAGGGACCACTGAGTCAATATCTGTTATCACCATAAAGCAACAGCACAGGATGAGGTTTTATTATTGATTTATCTATCAACTGTTTTCTGAATCTAAATATTCACATTTTTCATTTTGTCTGAATAATATAAAGGTATTTAGTTCATGGTGATATGAAACAGAAAAACAGCAAAGCTAGACACTGGAATTTGTTTTAAAAAACTGTACAAATTTGATAAATGAGTCAGCTTATTAATAATCAAAACTTTCATCTGAAGAGTTATGTTAGCTTGTAAATTGCAACCATTGTTAAGTTTAGCCAGTTAATGTAGTATGAAAGTATAAGAAATTATGGTAAAGTCCCATCCACAAATTCTATTCAATGCATCGATTTTTAGCAGGGAGGAAATAATGGGAACTGGTGGCGTTATTGTGCTCTTTAACAAAAATCACCCAAACTGATCAATTCTTAATGTGTACTCAGGGAAATACACAGAACATGGATCCTCCTGGCAGATTGGAAATCTACATCCCAGCAGAGGCTGAGGTGAAAAACATCTCTCTGTGCAGCTTACCAAACTCAGTGCTGAGAAGAATGGGCCTCCCCCTGTCTGACTCTAAGGAGGCAGGGTCTCCAGAAGGCATATGGATTTGTCCAGTAACCTTACGGAGGAAAGGGCAGAAACCAGTGGAAAACATGTCCTCACTGCTGGGCAGAGAGTTTCAGGCTGCACCGGGTCCCCTCCGAATGTCTTTTGTCTCCTCCAACCGTGCAGCTTATGAGGTGCTGAAGGGTGTCCCCGGGAAAAAGGTCTCTGCACAGAGATCTCACAACTCCCCGTCTCCTATAGCCTTGGCACCAGTGAGGCACAGAAATGCAGTTGTCATCTATCACGGGAACATTTACCTGTCCATCAGGAAACCCAATCGAAGCCAGAGTAAACCAGAGGCCCGTGACCCACAGCCGACTGCCCAGTCCTCTATTCCTTCAACATCATCATCTAAAAGCCAGAGGAAGGTAATGTCACATTTCAGTTGGTGATTACAATCGAGTCACAGCAACAAACCAGTTTAAAAAATGTAAGTGTGGTTAAAACATGACAGGCCATTTGACATGTATAACTTTAGCATTAGAAATAAATGGAGACTCTTCAGCAGTTTACAGCCAGGTTAAGGGCTCTGTGAGGCTGTACTGACACAGTTTGACTTTGTCAGTCACAGTGTGTGTCAGTACAATGAACACTGTCATTTTCAAAACAAAATTTAGAAAGTATAATGCAGTCTAAAGTATAGTCTAGTATAGTCCGTAGTAAAATAGTGCATATTAAGTGATGTTTAGCACGTATGGGATAGAAGCAGTGGTATTGAATGATGTGGATTCTTTGTTTATCATGTACCATTACTATGAATCCCATTAATGAGCATCGGCCTCACATGATACTACTCTGCATGTCCTACAGGAGCTGCTGAATAACAACAGGCCCAAGAAGAAACACACCACGTGTAAAGTAACACACAGTGAAAACAAGAAAGATGTTACACACAAGGTAAGGGACGTATCCTCATCCAAGACTGCTCGCTCTGTCCCTCAGTCCACTGGTAGTGTGCACAAAGTGGACAGCCACCGTCACACGGACGCCAGAGGAGAGCAGGCGGCAGAGGAAGCAGCAGCTCTGGAGCCAGCTTGGTTTCAGCCGGAGGGGGAGGAGGAGGAGGTGGTGGCCAACAAGGACAATAGTGGATATGAGATGCTGAACCTGGACGGTGAAGAAGCTGTGAGCACCAGTCAGAACAGTGACATGGACACTAATATGCACATCGAGGGTGATGAAGGGAACCAAAGCGGCACCAGGAGAGAGCCTCTGGGTGCAGCTCATGCCTCCACATCACTCCTGAAGGAGTTTGACTTTGAGCAGCTGGCTAAAGAAGAGATGATCGCTCGAATGAAGGCCAGACTCAGACAGAACGAAGCTGCTCTCAACAACTTCCCTTCTTTATAATGACACATCAGTCAGACTTAACAGCAGTGATGACGCTTTAGTTCTGGAAAAACTAAACTCTACACAGCAGCTAAGAGGCTAACTTTGGAAGATTTGATTATGTCAGATTGCTGTAATGACCAGCATGAACAAGAGCTATGATGATGACACCTTTATCTAAGCAATTTAGATTTAGTGTGCATAGCCTAAACACAAACTTTATTATTGATTATGTAAAATACATGTCACAAACGCAGCAGGAGATAAATTCTGTTGTTCAACAGAACTGCATGAAACATTTAAACAAAAATAACAAAGCGCTATTTCCCTTAGTTTAAGTTGTGTAACATATTCCTTTAATGTTTCAACAGGGAGTCAGAACTTATCTAATGATGAGGTGACTGCCTTTTGCCTTAAAGGTTATATTGATTGAAAATATTTAAGAAGTAGTACTTTGAATGTGTCAGTGTCACAAAAGTGCAGTGAAAGCATCCCTCCATCCAGAGTACGCCAACTTACCTCCATTTCAGTCACTTGATGTGATGAAAGGACGCCGACAAACCAAACTGTCCTCACCTAACTGACTTATACCACCAAAATAAGAGTGTAGTTGTATAACTGACGGTCCTCTTCCTTTCTTTTTCAAAGACCGTGCTATGCAATTAAAAGCTCTAAAAACTATGACGTGAACATACTGATCCTGAGGTCAAGGCTGAATGATTCGTGAATTTTCAATAGGCTACAAGAGAAGTTTACAAGACAAGTTATTTCCTGAAAAGCTAATGTGCATCAAATGTTTTTGATATTTGGCTCAACAAAGACTGGTTATTAATGTCATGTCATGTGCAATCATGTGTCATGAAATACTAATGCAAGATGTAGATTTTATTAGGACACTTATGTGAATAAATTGCTTTGTTGAAATAAGTCTTGTGAGCTGTAGACAGTAGAAATGACTGTACAGTTGTTTGAGTGAAGTTACATCATTACTTTTATGTTTTTAGCAATGCAGTGTATGAATAGTAATATTTTTGGGTCAGTAAGTCTTTGTATCACTCTTTTAGTCCAACACATTCCTACAAGGCAAGATTATCTTAACAACTACTGGCTACAAGTCCATTGCATATGCAGTGGATATCCATTTTCTCCAGACCTTTACTCTCCAAATAAAAAGTCCAACTCCTCAAAAGTTGGCAAGGTGTTCCTTTGTTAAACGCTTTTCCTATTTTTTCAGGTTTATTGTTGAGTGCTGTGGACCACCACTGCTAGACAGACAGTTGCAGTGATCTGTTGTTGCTTTGGCTTGACCTAGTCACCCTATGAACTGTTCTACTGGAGATTTCAGTTTGTCTTGACTCCTACCTCTATTTCTACAGGAAAGAGTTCATGATAAAAGAGACATCATCAGATATATTTACTGCCCTAACCGGCTCCAGTCCAGATGATGGCACTGCTTCTTTTTTCCAAATCAAAGCACAACTTGACACTTCCCAATATTTATTAATTATTTCATTTTCTTCAAATGAAAATGAAGAGAAAAAATATAGCTTACTGTAGCTTTATACAATTACAATATTATGATTAATTTTATTATAAGGAACATTCCAAATCGGAAGTGAAGATGTAAAGCAGATGTCCAGTAGGCGCATGTGGCCTTCAAAATAAAAGTGGGGCATTGTAATTTTAGTGATTTGATGATGCTTTTGCCCTGCATGTCAGTACATCTTAGATCTACTGACACCATATTTGCACAGTCTCAACCTGAGGTCTTCAGCTACAGCTCTTTTAACTATTCCACAATCTCGGCCAAAGACGAAGGCCCCAACTCTTTGGAACAACCACCCAGAGGAGATTAGACTGGCGAGCTCCTTACCCTCTTTTAAATCCTTCTTATAGACACATTTATAGGTGTGCTTTCTCCGGGCAGGGTTTCTGAATTTACTTCTAACTTAATAAATCTATTATTATATGTAGCAATTAACCTGATTATTATTTTATTGATTATTTTAATCATCTTAGAATTTTGTATTTCATTTTTACTTTACCTCATTTTCACAGTTTTTCTCTTATATCTCCTCCCCAATGTTGTAGAACCTTTAAACTGTTTTTAACCAGTTAATTTCATCATTTATTTTTATTGATGATTCTCAACTTTATCATGTCTCGTAAAGTACTTTTTATCTGTGTTTTGAAAGGTGCCATATAAACCTTATCATCATTATATTGTTATTCTTTTAACATATAATTTGTGTTTTAAAGTCATGCGAAGTGTCTGAGTTTGGATTATAGCCTGAGTGTAGTCTGAATAAATGAAATTAGTAGGGCCTAGATTTGTTGAGATGCCGCTTTTATTCTGGAGAATTCGACCCGGAAATCCGGTTATGGTACGACGAAATGAAAATGCTGCTAAACACAAGTCGGACTCTTTAAAGCTGGATTCCACTGCTCCGTCAAGGTATGTGCAACAATCTAGGATCTTTTTTATTTTATTTTAGTACGGCAGATATTGTAAGAAACATTTGCCCGCCTTTATTTAGTGTCGTAGCATCCATACATTTTGTTACTATGGAAACCGCAATGGGTTTTCCACGTCGTTGGTCATTCGATTGTTTCGAAGGAATTAATGTTTTTCTACTAATCGCTAATTGTGACACGCAATCAGGTGTCGACGAGATGTTTGGTCTTAAATCTGACCACACGAGAGACACTGACAGTGTCCTGGGTAGCACTGCCTGATTCGGTAGGAGAGACACTCCTCCGCCAGAGGGAATCTACCGGGGCTGTGTTTCATCATGTCGACCTTTACCACGGCGACATTTTTATTGGTCCTTGCTATTTTCTTTCCACTGTTAATATCTACATGAGCGACTTTCTCCCGCTCGGGTGAGGCTCAGGCTACACAAAATCAATGTAAAGGTACACACTGGAAATAAAAAAATTAATTAATTAAAAAAAAAAAAAGGCAAATTTGATAAATTGGTCAGCTTATTAATGATCAAAATTCTCTGAAGAGTTATCTTGTAAACTAATCATTGCAACAACTGCTAAGTTTAGCCAGTTAATGTAGAAGGAGAGAATGAGAGATGATGGTAAAGTCCCATCCACACACATTTAATTTTGGGAGGAAACAATGGGAATGGGTGGCGTTATTGGGCTCTGTAATAAAAAAAAAAAGTATGTTTAAAACTATCTGTTGTGGAGGCTGCACCCAAACTGATCAACTCTTAATGTGTACTCAGGGAAATACACAGAACATGGATCCTCCTGGCAGATTGGAAATCTACATCCCAGCAGAGGCTGAGGTGAAAAACATCCCTCTGTGGAGCTTACCAAACTCAGTGCTGAGAAGAATGGGCCTCCCCCTGTCTGACTCTAAGGGCTCCAGGAAGCTTGCAGGCTCTCCAGAAGGCATATGGATTTGTCCAGTAACCTTACGGAGGAAAGGGCAGAAACCAGCAGAAAACATGTCCTCACTGCTGGGCAGAGAGTTTCGGGCTGCACCGGGTCCCCACCGAATGTCTTTTGTGTCCCTCAACCGTTCAGCTTACAAGCTGCTCAAGGATATCACTCCTGGAAAAGGGGTCTCCACACACAGATCTCACACCTCTCTGTTGCCTCAGGGTTCTGCACCACGGATCTACCAAAGTGCTGTGGTCATTTATCACGGGAACATTTACCTGTCCATCAGGAAGCCCGATCGAAGCCAGAGTAAACCAGAGGCACGTGACACACAGCCGACTGCCCAGTCCTCTATTCCTTCAACATCATCATCTAAAAGCCAGAGGAAGGTAATGTCACATTTCAGTTGGTGATTACAATCGAGTCACAGCAACAAACCAGTTTAAAAAATGTAAGTGTGGGTAAAACATGACAGTCTATTTGACATGTATAGCTTTTGCCTTCTAAGGCTAAGCTAGATAGTTCCACGCCAGTCTGCCCTGCTGCAGAGGCTAACCCTCGTTTCACTGCTTTGTTTTACATTGTTACTTGGCACATGAAAAATAAAACTTTGAACTGCTATTTAGTGGCAGAATTACTTATACCGGAAACAAAACACAACAATATAATTATTTTATATATGATATCAGATATTGCTATACTTGGGCTGCACTGTATTGAGATGTAAAATTTTGGATATCGCCCAAACCTAGTTGAGAAATCGCAGGCTGGACTGAAGTAATGGACCAGATGACATTGCCACATTGCTATCACTAAAGGCATTTTGGTGGTCAATCATGGTTTTGGCCTTGTGATTGCAAGATCTCATTAATGCCTTGAGATAAGTTTTTCAATTAGATTTTGGTGGTCAAAGGTAAAGGTCAGTGTGACCTCACAAAACACTCACAAAAACAGGATGTAAGTCTCTGCTGTGGACTGTGGGGGTTTTTGTTTATCATGTACCATTACTATGAATCCCATTAATGAGCATCGGCCTCACATGATACTACTCTGCATGTCCTACAGGAGCTGCTGAATAACAACAGGCCCAAGAAGAAACACACCACGTGTAAAGTAACACACAGTGAAAACAAGAAAGATGTTACACACAAGGTAAGGGACGTATCCTCATCCAAGACTGCTCGCTCTGTCCCTCAGTCCACTGGTAGTGTGCACAAAGTGGACAGCCACCGTCACACGGACGCCAGAGGAGAGCAGGCGGCAGAGGAAGCAGCAGCTCTGGAGCCAGCTTGGTTTCAGCCTGAGGCGGAGGAGGAGGAGGTGGTGGCCAACAAGGACAATAGTGGATGTGAGATGCTGAACCTGGACGGTGAAGAAGCTGTGAGCACCAGTCAGAACAGTGACATGGACACTAATATGCACATCGAGGGTGATGAAGGGAACCAAAGCGGCACCAGGAGAGAGCCTCTGGGTGCAGCTCATGCCTCCACATCACTCCTGAAGGAGTTTGACTTTGAGCAGCTGGCTAAAGAAGAGATGATCACTCAAATGAAGGTCAAACTCAGACAGAACGAAGCTGCTCTCAACAACTTCCCTTCTTTATAATGAAACATCAGTGATTAGGCATCAGTTCCACAAAAAATAAACTCGGGTTAAGTTTATTAGAAAGCATTTAGGATGAAGATTAGTCATGACATCGATTGGTTGATCTGTGCATTCAGCACTTTAATCCAGAGATGTGACAGATAATGTAGAGATAGTTATTCTTAAGCTCATTCAATGAGTTTGTTCACAGATGCATCAGTATAACATTTTCTAGCTCCACACCCCCAGAGGTTTTTACTTTTCTGTGCGGGCGACAGCCAGGGCCGGAGGCTTTTTGTTTCGGGTTGTCCTTCTGTACATATGTACGTACGTCGGTCCCAATATCGTGGACACGATATCTCAGTAACGCTTTGACGGAACTTCTTCAAATTTGGCACCAACATTCACTAGGACTCAAGGATGAACTGATAAGATTTTGGGGGTCAAAGGTCACGTGCGCGGTGACCTTACAAAACATCATTTTGGCCTTGTGAACGCAATATCTCCAGAACTCTTCAAGGAAATTCCTTCAAATTAAACACAGTTGTCCACTTGGACTCAAGGATGAACTGATAAGACTTTGGTGGTCAAAAAACACTTTTTGGCCATTACACAAGACTTCACACAGTAATTAAGGCAAAATTCCACACAAATGGTTAATATTTTACATGACTGGATAAACAGGGGTGTAACCTGAATTTAGTCTGAGTGGTGGAGGCATACAATCGTGAGGCAGTAATTCTAGTCGAACTGAAGCTGACTCGAGTGACATCACTCGAGGACATGTACAGACTTCACTATCAGACACAGATTCTTCTGCAGACACTGAAGGCTTTTTTCACATACTCAGTAAAACTCCCCAACACCTGGTGACAGACTTTAATGTGTAAAATTTGACGAGTTACTCATCATACACCTCAGTCTTTATTTTCATCACAGCCTACATGGGTCACCAGTGGAGTGGACTGTTTCCAAACCCATAGTCATAATCACACATTCAAAATGAGGCTGTTCTTAAAAGGTTGAAAATTACCAAAGGGTGTGATGTGGAGTGTGTGGCTGAGGACAGGAAAATACTGACACTAGGTTTTCTGTATTGTTTAGTGAGGCTGCAGATGTTGAGTTGTCAGTCTGTTGAGATCACTGATTGAGTTACTGTGATGATCTTTTGCCTCGTGTGACTGAGATAAATCTTTATTTCGGGATCATTACTATTATATGATGGTCACAATGGAAACATTATGTTAAGTTTAAAAATCTTTTCCTTTGGCACTTTTACTGGTTTCTTTTCTACAATGCTTCTTCCATTTGTTCCATTACTACTTCTCTCCTCATGCTTTTATGTAATTGAGTCCTGTAGCTGTCTGACTTTCTATCAAAGAGCCTAAAAAATGGTTGCTCATCTGTTGAATCAGTGACTCAACCTAGAGACTTTCATGTCCAGACAAGCCTTAGAAACGCCAAAAATGAATCTGACTTGTGAAAGCGGCTCCCTTCAGTCCTCTATGTCCAACCTGTCGTTGGGTTTGTTACCACGAGTTGCTCAAATCCAGCTGCTATGTTCTCGTGCCTCAAATGTAATTTATGTTGAACAGACACAATTACTTTAGGCCGGGTTTGTTTTTGTTGTTGTTGTTGTTGTTGTTGTTGACTTTTTCAAATGAGATCTCAGAGGATGTACTTCTGTTACTGCAAATAAAGAAATGAGTGTGTCATCAGCGTTGACATATTTTCATTACATGAAGATAAACAATAGCTACCTACTGAAGGGTTTGACAGCATATGATGCAGCCAACTGTCTCTGTGGCGTCATTACTGGGACTATTTCTCACCTATGTCTATTTGCAACATTGCTGCATACTGGTTAATAATATGTTCAAATGCTCACTTGAGGTGAACTGCAGATGTTACAATCTGGTGCAGACATCAGAGACCACTATGTGCTCACTTGGTCATTTCTGTGTGAATTAAATAGCTTTGAATTGTTTCTTTCTAAATGCTGTGCATGTGTTGATGACGATCTTCATTTGCTTTTATTTTGTCTACTTGCAGTGTGTTATGCTCTCAGGGCCACTCACTGGTGTCCAACAATGAACAGGACTGAAGACCGCGTTGCACAGTTTTCACTGGGTCTTCATGTGGTGTTAATTCAGCTGTATGATCATTTTGGAGGATGCAGTTTGTGATGTTTTATTTTGTCCAACCCATTTAAATTCAGTGGACAATATAATAGAAAACACCTCATTGTATAACTCATTGCAATTCAACAGGAAAACAAACTACATCCTCCGAAGTGATCATACAGTTGAACCGACATTGCTGTAAATCTGTTTCAATAGAAACTGAATATTCTAACCTTCATCAACAGAGGGTTAATCGAAGGACTGTTGTACGAGCTAAAGTTTACTCAATACTCTGGTGGGTGTATACACACTCATTAAATAGAAAATGGATATCATGTTTGTGACTGTATGAATATCCTGTTACAAACACAGCAGGAACACGGCTGAACAGTGACAGTGACAGTTTGTTAAATCATCTGAGATGAGATATGAGACTGAAACAGTGTGAGGGGCGAAGGGAGGAAACCTCGGTGCTGTGGTCCTCCCTCCTGCTGCCTCAGTATAAGACTGCAGTTCTGCTGAAGTCAGTCCACACAGACAGGATGCACTCGACCTCCTCCTCATGCCGCTCCACTGCCAGACCACAGGTAAGACCTGGTTTCACTCCGCTGATCCCTGAACTGGGACTGACCACACGTAGCTGATGCAGTTGCTGATGTAGTACAGACAGAAGGGTTGAAATCTTTTGAAAGTAACTGAAGATTTTCTGCTTTTCTCACTAGTGATACTTTATTAAATTGGTGCAATAGTTTCTTCTAATTCCTAGAGCACAGTAGGTCAGTTCAACATGCACATATGCAAACAATTGAAATGGACAATACAATTCAACATATGGAGGATCAGTTTCCAACAATGAATAAACGAATGAATGATGAATGTTCAAGTTTATTGATATTATCATATGCATTAGAAGCATTACAATGAAAAACTGAAGACTACCTCTATGCAGTGCACAGGACATTTGCTTATTTATTTTGTATTTAAAATAGTTATTTCTAGGAAACCTTGGAAATTATTAGGGAAGTATAAAGTATTTTGAAAAAAAGTCTCTTTGTAAACAGTTTGGATTTCGAACTGATGACGCACATGACGTTAGCTTTATGATCTGCTGATGGACTTCATTATTCTATGACCAAAATGATCCCAGTTTTGACCCTTGAGTCACTTAATAGCTTGATGGGGGAGGGGGAGATTTATGAGACAGATCTATTATAAATGTATAACTAATTTTATACAGTATTTCTAATGGAAAATGAATTAGGGTGGAAACTTTTTCATTATTAATTGAATACAACATTATTATTCTTTTAACATCTTTTTAGTCAAAATTAGACCAAATAATTTATAGATCATTTCAGGACTAAATGTGAAATAGCTGATTTGTCCAGAGCTTTCAATCACGTCTCTCAGTGAACAGAGTTATGATCATTTACTCACTTGTCATATTTCACTTCAACAAAATGTCTGTATTCAGTCCACTGAGGCTCCGTCCATAGAATAGAATTTACAGTTTGACACCAGTCTAGTTGCTGGATGGGGTCATGATAGTTTTCCCATCTAAAACAGGGTCAAAGGTGAGGGAAAGGCTGGAACACGTGCTGGACTCTTGTACGTTTACTACATATCCAGTCTGATACAATATGATTACATAAGAAATCATGTCCATAGTGTTTCTTCAGTTACCTCACATTCAGAACAAAATCAGGGAAGTTACCATTGATCCTGACTCTTTATTATAAAGAGCAGGGCCAGGCATTTAGAAACACTGGTGTCAGAGTACTGCAAGATAACCAGGCATTTTCACATTCCCTGTTTTTTGTACAGGACAATTTTCTATTTCCACTGCTGTTTCAAAGCCCATAACTCAAGGCAATTTTGGCAATTTTAGACAATGACATGCAACAAAGTTAAGGTGGATGGTTGCCCACCAGAGTGACACAAGTGCATGAATTTAATTGATCAGGGGCTTGGAAAGAAAAAAACACCAAACCTTTTGCATGTTGCATGTTTTGTGTTAAAGTTGTGTATTGAGATTTTTCTTCTCATCCTCAGGTGTTGTGCGTTCAGATGTGTATGTTCTACTGTGCCATGTGCCTGGCCGGCTGGCCGCTTCCCTCGGAGGCAGCCAGACTCCGCTGCGGCTCTGATCTCCTCAGTGACCTCATATTTGTGTGTGGGGATCGTGGAATCTATTTAGGTGAGTCTATCTTGATCTTCCTTGATCCACCTAAGGAGCTGCCAGTGAGATTTAGACTTTTCTTCTACACAAGTTGAAACTGTTATGAGGTCACCAACATCTTTAGGATCCGTCCTCTGTAAACTGGAATGCAGGTGAATACAAGAAGAAATTTTAGGTATAAAGAGATCATGAACAAATCTGAACACAATCCCATGTTGAAGCTGACACTATGCACAATAACAAGCTGAAGTTAGGGACTCTCTTAAAAGTGCAACATGTCTTAGAAAGCTTCTCAAATTTTGCCAATCCATTTTTCATTTTTCACTTTATATACAACTTTATTTGACCAGGGCCTCGTCCCACTGCATGCACAGACATCCACTGGCTCCCCATGGGGGATTGATCTTTTCCTATAGTGCTGTTGTATCACTGACTGAAGATACTGACCACAGTTTTTTTTATGCACATACAGACTACAGGTTTCCCAGTCATGAGTCATATTGTCATTAGGGGACATATTATGATGTTTGCCTGGAACATAAATAAACTGCTTGTTCACAGGACGCTCAAAAAGCGATGTGAGTAAATAAACTGCAGGATTAGAAGATAAGATGCAGCCAGCAGGAGTGTGAGCATCCAGTAACATATCAATACAGAGTCCTCTCAGCAGCAGCATACAATAACAGTATATTAGTATTATAGTATATATTATTCATCATGAGAAGACACAAATGAGCTGCTTGCTGCAACAGGGATCAAACACTTCATACTGTAAGGCCGTTTTGCAGCTTTTAATTTGAAAAGATTATTATCAATAGAATATTTCCCCTACTGCACACAGATCCTTACCCAGAAGCCCTTTCACCTGATTACCTTTCCCCTGTTCTGACCAAGGCCACCTTCTCCATCTGCTATCAGAGTGGTGGCAATCCACCAAAATGGTTGTGTACCAACCAGAACACTGTGCCTCAGTGTGTGATAGCTTTGTTGTTAAAACACTTGTTATCTGAGGCCGGTTCAGCTTTCACATTAATAACAGAAGAAGGTGCAGAAAGGGAGGAACAGCAGTGGAGGAGCAGAGAGCCTCTCAAATAATACAAAAACAGACAATTCTCAGTATAGACTGTATTGTCCTGTGAGGTTATGGCCCATTTCATACAGATATCAAACAAGATTATGCTTGAAAGTCTTTACAAGCTCTAATCCTTCAAGAATATATTGAGATTTTTCACTGGTTAATTGAAGATTAACTAGATGAAAAGTCAATAGAGTCCATCAGGTTTCATCAAGACGTTGTTATGCCTGGAGCCATGCAGCTTGTGTAGCTAAAAATACCAGTTTTAGCAAACTGAAAAACATATGGTATGAGGATAACCTTGTAGAGAAGTTGTCACAATCAACACAAAACGTTCACTAGTGGCACCTACAACGTAGAGTGGCAGCTGAAGAAGATATCCTGACAACTGTTTCATGATTTTTAAAAAATTTAAGTCACATTATTCATTAATCACATTCAGGCTCTGCTCCCTTTTGATTTTTATGACCCAATGATCTTTCCTACAGTGCCACGTTTTAGATTTCATTTCAGTTCTCTTACTTCCAACAGCTACACCATCAGTGTGGCTGTTTTGTCCAGCGAATTTAACTTTGCATTGCAGTGTGTGATGAATCAGTAGAGGACGCTTTGTCCAAAACATTGCATGTCTTGGCTTGAGTGGCCTCATGAGACCTGTTTTTCTTTCTGAAAGTAAGGAAGGTTTGACATGAGCTTCTTGTTTACCTCTGCAGGTAAAGGTACGTGGTCTGGTTATGGTGCTCGGCCCAGAGGGAAGGGGATAGTGGATCAGTGTTGCCGGCCAGCCGGCTGTGAACTTCAGCATCTGGAGATGTACTGTGCCAAACCAAAGATCCAGCAGCACATCACAGCTTACCCAGCCACAACAACAGCAGCACACACTACTACACAGCTGGACGTGGTAAGAGCTACAAGCTACTAACTACACTTACTAGCTTTTTCCACATCTGTCAAATGCACTTCATGGTCCTCAGCATTGCCTGGATTTGAATTTCCTTTATAATCAAGCCATTCACATCCACAGCAAGACTGTCCTTGAAATAAGGTTATGTCCACACTGCTACGTTTTAGTTTTACAACACATCTCTTTTTCTACGTTTACTCCTGTCAACACTACTCTGGAGTTTTCAAGGACCTAAATCTGAGACTTTCAGAAGTGCTTCCAGCCCCGTTGTAGTTTGAAAACTCTGCAGTTGCATTGTAGTCTGGACGGGCAAAAACAAAGAGCTTGGAGACGATGACATAGACACCCACAGTTGCTTCCTAATTGGTTCTTATTACCCTGGACTACCAGTGGGGAATGCAACATGGATAATGAACTGCAAGAGTCACTGACCTTGTCTTTGCTAGCAGCTGTTGTGCAGTTAGATTAAATTGTATTATAAAGCTACAACTGTCTTTGCTGTTCCTCGGTCGTAGTATTTTCTGTAACTAACCAACTGCAGAGTAGACAATCTGCTTCCTGTTTATACTGGCACGTGCATGGTCAGTTTACGTGAATGGTCATTTGATATGTGTTAGTATGAACAGATGCTATTATTAAAACGTAGCAGTGTGGACATAGCCTAAATCCAGGGTTACAATCTCCCCTAAATTATGACCAGTTGTTATCACATGACCAGAGCTCAATGTAATGACAAATAAAACAGAGTTAAGAATATGTTGTCGAGCTCCGTTGCTGTCTACAGTGCGGTCCAGTTAGCATGAGGCAACAAACCTCCACAAGAAGCAAAACTGTGAGAATCAGTTAATCAATTATCTCAGAGAAACACAATATGACAGACATATAAAGTGTAAGATGGAAACATTAAATGTGAAAGTAGTGACTTCAGTAACCACAAAACACCACAACAATTTGATATCAATGATAAATCCTAGCTGATCAGTGCAAGGTTACCCACTATAGCCAAGCTGTCCTTGAATCAACTCATTTTTTCCTATCTTTGTGTTGCAGGAACAACAGTTCCAAGCAGTATTTCACAAGAGACTTGTAGAGCACCTGGGAACTCCCAACAGTCCAAAGAGGGACGCATCTAGAAGGAAAACACAGCCTTCAGGCCAACGGAAACGCAAATCATCAAACAGGAGGAATAACATAGTGAACACATCCAGCAGGCCTCCCGCAGCCTCTGAGAGTCCCCTTCCAAGAAAGAGACTTGAGTCTTGACCTCTGATCTCATGAAGAGCTGCATATTTATAGTTACTGGATTGGACCCAGCAAGTTGGAAAGTCTGATTCTGACTGTTAAGAAATTCTCTGGATAACAGTGGCGGAAAATCACTCCAGAGCACCAGATTATGAACAGATTTGGAGCTGTCATGTGAAGTAATACACCCACTGGCAGCCATATTGGATCGCCTCAGCTCCAGGAAAAAATTCAACTGCTCTCCCTTATCCATGAAATCCATCCACACTCTTTTAGCTTTAAAGGTCCCATATTTTACACTTTTCTGGTGTAATTTTAAGTTTTGATATCCATAAGAAGATATATGTTTGGTTTTCAGTACCTGTTTCAATTGGTTTTTTTCATGCTTCTGTTTGGAGCTCAAGCAAGAACAGTTTTGGTTTTCTTCTGAGTGGCTGACTGTTTTCTGAGTGATGCACAGCCAGGCCAACCACAGGTATGGTGGGTCCAGGTGGGCGTGGCTTGGGGCATTGGTGAGTGTGGTGACTGCTTTGTTGTGACATCACAAAGTTGCAGAAGTCCTAATGGCTTGTTTTAAGGCTCAGTTTCTGAAAACAGGCTGTGTGCATTCTCTGTGAACTGAGCACTTTGATACTTTGACAGTATTAATATAAAACCTAGACCTGCTTTATAATCAAACAACACATGTACATCACTTTATACAATATGGGACCTTTAAATGTGTATATTACAAATCACTTCTAATAGCTCTTTACTTGACTGGCCTGCATCTATCAACCTGGTAATGTTTATCCCACGATGGTCTTGGGCTCATGGGAAACGGTGTTTGTTACAAGCTGTGAGCTAAACAAAAAACAATGCATTTTTAACCATCCCCGTCTAGACAAATGGAGTGTGCCACTATTGGTTTTCATTAATTTCCTATATTAGAAATTACAATTTGAATGTGTACAAAGATTTCCTGGTTGTTCTGGTTTCTCGTTATTTATCAGGCCTTTTCCACTGCAGTAACTTACAGCCCTGAGGCTTCCAGTCATTTCAGTCCCTAGTGAGGATTTGGCATGACGTTCATCATGTGTTTCCAGTTTATTTAAAACAGTAGTAATTTATTTGAAAAAAATGTTAACACATTATCATGTCTGTGTCATGAATGTGTTAGCAACCAGTGACTTATTTAGATATTTAGCAAACATGTAGCATTCATTTGGAGTTGTATTCCCTCTCCTTTAGCTCTGTTTTTGGTCTCCACCACCTCCGAAGAAAAATATCAGACTCTTCAGCTGCTAAATGAACCACTATGTTCACCAGCTGGTCTCTAACTGTGTATGTCTGCTGTTTGCTGCTGGACAGGGACCTGACAGTGGCATGTTATGTTAGGTTCCTTCATTTTGGTTCTATTTTTGACAAAGAGCTAGCCAATCATGATGTCACTGAGATGCTAGCTTGTTAGCCACTGTAGCTAATGATATTTTCTCATTAGTCTGTTTTACTTTATTTTTCACTTTTTAATTTTTTGTTTTTCTTTATAGCACTTTGACTAAATGACAGTAGCTGTACCCTGAGTTTTGGATACAGACATTAGGGCAGAATGTACTGAAGACGTTTGTGGACTTATTGAATGGTTCTGACTGAGCTTATTTCTATTTGTGTTGTAATGATTTTTTTTTATGTTTCCTCTGTCTGAGATTATCTAGCATGTTGTTTATTGTTTTAAATTTTGTGTATGAACATGTTTAATGTAAAAGACTTTGAATACATTCATTATTTATTTCACTATGACTGTAATAAATATCAAAACAACTGTGGATTCATATTGTTAAAAAACTTGGTTTGAGCCGTTCTTCCTCTGGTGTTTTTCACTTGGCAGGGTTTTGAATTGCAAAAATATTTTATAACAATACAATATTCCAAAAAATGTGAACTTTTGTTTTGACAAAGAGTGGGTTTCATAAACCACCGAATCATTTTACTTTGACATGGTCGAAATGATCATCTCGTTCCAAGAGTTGTGAAGGCCATCTCCTCCCTGTGTGTACAGCTGCTGATAAAACAAAAGGCTCCTCTATGCTTCATAAGCATTATCTCAGTTTTCATTGAGGGGGGGCATAAGCACCGATACATCCACAGTATCAGCTTCCGGGTCCGAGCCCACACGGAAAATGGCGAGCAACCACCTGCGAAAGCGTACAATAGGGCCCAAATTTATTTGATTACAAAGTCCAGGTTGGTGTTAGGTTGCATCAGCAGCAGGGACTAAGCTGCTGTGAGTTGTGTCGCCGTCAGGGCTCTGGCTGTCAGGCCCAAGTGGCAAACTGTCGTGACGTTACTCATTGATTTGTGAACTGCAAGGCTATTGCACTGCAGGCACATAACTAGGAAATTCCTTAAGAAACTTTGCAATTCTACAGCTCAGGAGACAAAACTGTGATTTTGTATATAATCCTCATGAAGGAGGATTTACTGCAGGTCTGTTCCATTATACTTCATTAGTTTCATCCAGGTTCATCTAATACATATATATGAATTAAAACTAAAAAATCATGGACACTTACAAATGCTAAAACAAATCAGCCCTTTATTTAAAGTTTACCTAATATATAGCAACACTAAATAAAATGCATTCCTTTGAACAGAATGGTAATGGGGTTAATGGGGCAGAAATAAGTGACTGCAGATTGCCTTAAAAAGGTTCAATGTGTAACTGGTGCAAGATGTCCTGAACAGTCCGTCTCATCTTGTAATAACACTTTGTTCCTCAAGAGGTGATAGTGAGTCACTGTAGCGCGATAAACTTATATAACTTACTAGTAGAACGTGAGGTACAGGAGAAACTTGTCACCTGGAGGGAGAGAGAGAAACAGAGAAAGGTTTCAAATATTAATGTTAATATTTGTGTATGAATTTAGTACACACACAGCAGTGCCATGAAAGCAGCTGTTAGGTCATAAACTCTGCCTGAATTACACCTTATCCTAGAGAAAGTCCCTGGTGGGAAGCACCTGTTGGGAAAGAATACTAGAGATGGCTGTTGGACAGATCAATCAGTGCATTTAGAAATTCTCACTTTTTTACATTGTATTATTCTGCAAGCTTATAAATCGTTAAATTCATTCATCAATGAACAATGTCAGCAAGCTATCTGCTAATGCTAGCTGCTTATGTTAGCAAGCTAGCACCCCCCACTTGTTATTTTGGAATCTTGTGAAATCAATGAAATCATTAAATTCATTCATCAATGACCAATGCCATTATCATTTATTGCAATTCTATATCATTGTGAGCATTATAATTGTTATCAATACCATCATTATTTTTGCAATTATTCAGAAGAATACTAATGCCGGCTGCTAATGCTAATGCTAGCTAGCCCCACACTTGTTATTTTGCAATATTGTGAAATCGTTAAATCATTATAGGACCATAATTTAAAAACAATGAACATCATGTCGTATTGGAGAAAACTTCAAACTAGCGATTCAGACCATAAACACATAACGAAAACGTTTACTGAGGTAATAAATCGAGTGACAAGTAGAGTCCTTTTCCCATAGACTTCAATACAATCTGATCCATAGTTTACCACACTCCACCAGACCCAGCACACGGTACACGTGCACAGCATAGCGGGGTCTAACAAAGCGCCAATGTAGGATAAGGCTGGCTGGAAACTTGCTTTGACCAAAGAGACTTTGCTTAAACAAAATGGACAAACTTGTGATCAGAAATCCAAAAACACGCGCTCATTGGGCTACCTTTTCCACATCAGTAAAGTAACAAGTAATTTAGGCTCTGTTTTTGCAGAATGTTTATTTTGGGCATGATGGTGGGACATTCAACTTGTCAGGGCCATGACCAGTAGAAACATCAATTGGCGTCTGTGGAGAGGGGGGTGTTGTGTTGTAGAGGAAGTAGTTGCCTTTATTTGTGACCAGGAACAGTATACAGTTAAAAATTATTGTATTTCAGCATTGTGAGGAAATTCAGAAACAAAAAGTTAAGAATGGACCAAGTAAACACTGAACACCAAATAAATCTCCTTCACAGAATAATGGGTAGGTCAGTAATGTGCATTGCTAATGTTCTCAGACGCACCAGCTAAAGCGTGAACCAACTGGTACACAGCTTCCTCTTCTGAACAGCCAGGGCTGGAAGCATTATGTTTTCAGGTGTAAACGCGATATCCCAGTAACGCCGTGAGGGAATTTCTTCAAATTTGGCACAAATCTCCTCTTGGATTCACAAAACACACACAACTGTACACTAATTATGACACAATTTAACTCTAAATGTCTATAAGGATTTTTTTATCCAAAAGGTCAAAGGTCAACTTATCTGTGACATGGAGTAAACAACCACGAGGCGGTAATTCTAGTTATGTTAACAACAGATTCGTCGTAGGTTTCTCGCAGCCAGCTTCATAGTAATAAGATGCAGAAACTGCTACAACACAGAAGGAAATGATTCAGCTAACTGCTGGTTAACAGTCACACCACAGAGATTTCCTATGAAATTACAGTCAAGCTAACAAAGTCCCCGATAACATAGTGACGACAAGTATTTACAGATTACAACAAGTATTTAAACAGAGGTTATTACAAGTCAGCCCACTTACTCTCGTTTTTTAATTGCCTAGTATCCATTATCATTGTGTACAGAAGCTTTTATTGAGTGACAGATATAATTAGCTGAGGTGCTGATTTGGGTGTCAGCGGGCTGGTCAAGTTCTTCTCAGGCAGAAAGGTGTTTCTGGCCTTTTGACCCACAACATAGTAACAGCTGTTCAGAGTCACCTTGATAAGGAAGTAAGGGAGAGCTTTCTCCTTGTGGCTGCTTGCGTCACAGTCAGATAGTATTATTCACTCCCATCTCTTCCCATGCGGAGCTGCTCTAAGAAATCCCCCACTCACATTTGATCTCATGGCCATGAGTGAGCTGCTTTTGTCAGACAAAAAGGACAAATGTAACATGTTGCACAAATTATATATTTGACAAGATTAACAAGTCTGTGATGAAGGAACCATGTAACTTTCATCAGGAACAGTTGATTTACAGCATAATCGCCCTTTCTGGTTTTCTGTTCTAACTGGTTCCAGCAAGTTTCATATAGAGAAGTACAGATACACCTTTCATGCAGACTTCAAGGTCTGAAATCTGGAGTAAATGACATGAGTGTTCCTCACCTCTCTGCAGCTGCATTCACTCATTTCAGTTCCACTGTCTCGCAATGTGACCAATGAGCAAGTCTATTATTATAAACAATGCCTGCTTTTTTCTGTGCTCAAAGCCTGTTATTTCTATAGAGTGTCAACAGGCCCACCTGCCTCTGGCTACAGAAGCACAGTCAAGGCTGCTGATGCTCCTTTTCCTGCTGCTGTATCAGCAGAGTCACATCTGCAGCAGAGCAGCTGTAAACACAGCGACAAGCTGCCGGGCGAACAGCCAGCACTCGACCTGGACCAATAACACATTGTGTAAACACATCAACAACAGAGCTGACAGCATCAGTGCTTCTGGTGATTTGTATTTAGGCTTTAAAAACGATAATGTGGTTTTCACTAGTGAAGATTATCCCGGTGAACAAAACGTATGTCACAGAGTTTACTTTATAATTCAACAAGCAATGTAAAAATCCCATTGGCCTTTTGTTGATGCAACCAGGGTGATGCACATTGAGACATGCATGAGGGGCAGTTTTAGGTTCAGTATCGTGCACAAGAATACTTCGAAATGCAGACTGGAGGAGCAGGGGATCAAACCAGTGACCCGCTCTACCTTTGGGAAAGAAGAAAGAAAAGAAGCTCTGGATGTCTGGCAATATTCATCCCTAGATAGATACACAAACCAGATGGAACTCTTAATAAAACAAAACTCAGCAGCAGCTCAATCAGCAGCATTTATACACATACCCAACACTGAATGTACACTACACAGTGATGACAACAACAGTGCTTAACAGAAAAAAAAAAAAGTACAGTCTGAACTGGTATTACATTTTGTTCCTCACAGCGAGATGACAGTGAACATCCCCCTCCGTCCTGTCTGTAGTGCTGGACTGAGATTCCTTATCTGCAGTGTTCATGTTTGATTAAGCCAGTGGGACAAACTGGCCTCCAACCACCAACCACATGCTTAGTTTTGTTGCCGTCAACACAGGACAGTGTCTGTCTGGCTGTCTACACTGGACCTTCAGTGCAGGTGACAGCAATCACTAGTTCAGGAGCTGTTACTGTCCCAAAGAAAGAGACATTTTCGAGGATGTCCCTCTGCCAGCATCCTAGTGCGGTGAAGGTTCAGCTCCCTAGAGGGCAGCATTGTTCACACTATATTCACAGACTGGAAGTGACTACACTATTTCCACCTCTGTAAACTTCCTCTACTTCAGTGAGTCATATTAAGAGTTACCATCTGTGCAATTCCTGCTATGATTTTTTAACTTGACTTATATGGTGATGTAATTTAACACATTTACCCACATTACATGTTAGTGCACATCACCCAATGCTGGAAAACTCAAAATACCTAATACATGTGGAGATCCACACCTTGGTACACTGATGCAACATCACACTCGAACCTCTCGGTGCTATTTCAAAGGTAGAAAAACTCCCAGTGCTTCAACGGTGTAGTTGGCTTCTCAGCTCTGAGTTTTAGTATATCTTCTTAATAAATAGCCAGTTACCCAAATACAAAAACATAAACAATGCAGCATGCATCTGAATTCAACACTAATTGGTCTGTTTGTGTCATTGTCAAAGCTGTTGTAGCCTATGAGTCGTGCAAGCATCATAGGCTATTACGCTGGCGGGCTCTGTCTTACATGACCTGTCAGTATGCTAACGGTTAGCTGTCATGCCGTAGAGACAGTCTGTCTTTTTTCGAAGAGCTCCAGGAGAAACTGAATTAGCTTCTTTTGTTACATCACCTTGTTATCAAGGGAAACCAGATACAAAAAGCCTGTGTAGGTCAAGTTGCTATAAAATGAGGTGACTGGATTGAATTAGAGTTCAGACAGTGTGGAGGATCTTATTTGGATGTAACTTGCCCTTCTGCCAACAGTGTTTTGATGTGCCTGTGGGGGAGACTGTCACTGTCAGAAATTCCCAATGTCGATTTAGAATTACAAGGTGGAGGCTGGAATATCAGAGTTCCCACTTGGCTGCTTGTAATTATGTTTTAAACAATATGACATGAATATAACACATAACAGTGCACCAGCAGAGGTAGAGAAGAGGAAGACTGTGATCTGGTTAACACGGATGTAAATGATGCAGGATTTAAAACACTGCAGTGAATATGAATGAATATGACAATAACAGTAGTGCACAGTTGATAGTGATTAATCTGGGTACACTGTTAAGATTAGTAACACAGATGATAAAGTGTGAGGAGCAGAGAGTGGCTCATCTTCAGAAACATTTTTTTAGTCACTTAGTCTTTTGACCTTTCTTTTATCTGTTGCTTTCATAACTTCTTCCAGACATCTCTGTTAAATTAAACGGAAATGACACGACAGTTCATTTGATGAACAACTGGCCTCCTGCGAAGACATTTTAGTATTTTTGTCCTGAAGCTCTTATTCTTTCAGGTTTGGTCAGGTTTAGGCACAAAAATGAGCCCTACCTCCAGTCATTGACTTTATGCCCATAAAACACAGGGGAACAGACTTCTAGTGTAACTAGAATCACCACCTCGTTGTTGTTTCCTCCACCAACCAGTCAAGTTGCAGGAAATATGATCACAATCTTATTCTTGAGTCACAGCATTGAAAATGACACTGTTTTTGCAGAACTTTATGATGTCTCAGTGAAGTTGACCTTTGACCTTTTGGATATTAAATGTCATCCCTTCACCATCTTATCCCATTTGACAGTTGCGTAAAAATTGTTTCATAAGTAGTGTGTGAGTTATAGTGATCACACAATGATCTTTGACCTTTGACCAACAGATTCTAATCTGTGCATCCGTGAGTCCAAGTGAATGTCTGTGCCAAATTTCCCTCAAGATGTTACTGAGATATCGCGTTCATGAGAATGGGACGGACGAACTCTGCACATACAGGAGCTGTCTTTGAGTGTTTGAACCCCAGCAGGCGTTATGTAAATGATTTATCTCTGATGTGCTCGGTGTCGTGCTGTTGGACCAGAGACACAATGACACTCTACCCTGTGGGACAAGGACTTTGTGATTAGTCCTTGTCTGTGACCCATTTCTCCAACATGTCCAGACTGTGTGGCTCTGAGTGACGTCCTGATCCAGTGTGTGCAGTATCACATCACAGGACGAGTGACAGGCAGGAACACCTCCGTCGGAAGAGATATGACAGTGACATAATCATGTTGTTTGGATTTCTGCTCGTCTATCTCCACACTTTCACTACTTGTTCTGTTTTTATATCTTCAGTATTTGTAACGTGTATGATCTCCTCCAACTGCGACAGGGAGTTTATCCCCTGGTACTGACCCCTAGTGACATGAAATGGTCATTACAACCAACCTTATGAAAATGTTGGATGGAACAACATAGGCTGCTTCCTGCAGTCATCGCTCCTCCATCCTACCGACTGTCTCCGAGCAGAGAGGAGTGTTTCACTGAATGGTAACACCCCCTCACTGTGGGGCTGTGCATTGATTGGTCAACTGATCTCATTGTAAACTTTTCATCTTCTTCCATAGAAATTTTTTCCTTTTCTTCATCTTTTCCTATTTTCCAAGTTAATCTTGGTTCATCCAGGAACAATGTACAATCCCAGGGGTTAATATTGTAATCACTGAACACACACTTCACCAGATCATTAACAGAAGACCTGAAATCCCTCTTAGTCAAACATGGGGGCCAGTACATTAATCCACCAGAGGGCCCCTGTGTTCAACATTGTGAAGTAAGAACGTTCTTAATAACACCACCGGTCTCTGGAGCTGAGGTGCATCACTCAAAGGACCAGAAATGCTTTACTATCTGTTTCTTTTTTCTCTCTGCTCTTTTCACAGGTCTGAAATGTGATGTCACATACTTTCATGCACCAATCAGGATTTAGCATAATATGGCCGGTTGGTTATGTGGCTACTGTAACTCAAGTCGGATGTAACCATAGAGTTCTGGTGAATTTTGTGGCTGTTGAACTAACACCTGAAGGCAATTGTTCGCTTTGCTTTTGTTTTAGAGAAATACTTGAGTTTTACTTAACACCAATCTACATAATTTGCTCAGACTAAAAAGGAGGGAAATTTTCATCTGAGAGCCAGACCTTCTCAGCATTAACTGTTCCTGCCACAGACGCTCTACACTCTTCTTCTCAACACGTTCTGTCCAACTTCAGAAGGTCAGTGTTTGCCATTGTCCCTGCACACAACAAATTCTACACACATTTCAGACCGTTTGAGATGTGCAACATATAAACTGTGAAGTACACGCACATGCACGCATGTACCCTCCCCACAGTTGCAAGACAGCTGCTGATTTGCATAAGTTCCTTTGTTCTGCCAACAGATCTATTCTAAGAAAAGGAAGCTCAATTAGAAGTCAGATCTCGCTCCAGAACATAGTAAATTATATGTATAGCACACTATAATGGAGACTTTATCATCACACTATCATCTACATGTATAAAAGATATGAGAAGGGCAGGTCCTAACACTCTGAAGGAAGGAAGAGGAACCAAAGTTTCTTACAGGAAGAGACAGATGAGTAAACCTGGTGTTAGTGACACAGTATAATGCACAGAGAGTGATTGTAATTAAGAAGGGGGGGTTGTAAGATTTGACTAGCAGCAGACATGCACTTTGTGGACAGAATGTGGACGCCTGAAGGAAGTGTGTTGGGGGTGTGCAAGACCTGAACATTGCAGCCAGATGTGATAGTTGAAGAAAGACTGATTTTGTGATCACAGCTAGAGATCTTAAATTGGTGCCGGTTCCTGGACCAAAAAGATACGCACCTGTGGCCTGGAGCTTCTATTGGTATTTGAACATTATTTATTCAGTAGGTTATAGTTAGGTATTTTCAGTTTGTCGACTGTTCAATGAACTTTATCACCTGCGCAGGAGACGGGTTAAAATTAATTTCTATGACTGAAATCGACATCTGTGAAAATGATGGAAGGAGGAAAGTGTGGAGGAAAGGGGAACAGCTCATAACCCACAAGACCTTAATGTAAAGTGTTCCCCAGTAGGAGCATCAGCATTGATACACACTAACAATGCCCATCTGTCATTGCAGTGTAATAACTATACATTAAAACAGAAAGCACCATTCTTCCTTGAAAAAATAATTATTTTGTCACATCTTGTAAGTGGTGAAGGAAAGAATCCCTCCAATAATTGTCCATGACCCATTTTTGCTAAATTTAAAACCTACAAACAAGGAACTCGTGCGTAACAAAGGCAGAGAACTCTGCTGTACAGATTATGGTGTTTCCCCTATGATTCAGTTCTTCTTTTTCACAGGTGTAAAAACTGTTATGAACCGTCTAATCAGAGATATATGTATATGTGTATGTATACATGTATATATGCATTATATACACACACACATATACACAGTATATAATAGTCTTGTACAAATAATAAACTTGACTTAAGCCAGCATGCTCAAAATGCAAATTATCAAAGTTAGCATCGGACTGCAAACACAAGCAGACTCAGGTATATAGAATATAGAGTGAATATACACAATATTAACAGTTGTACAATTTCAAGTAATACATGTTTTAACTGCTTTCAAAAGAGGATGAACAGGTTTCACTACACACACACAATAGACATGTATGCAGACACACACACACACACACACACACACACACACACACACACACACACACACATTCCCACACCCACATTGTGGTTTCTACGTCACTGTCCTTTAGCAATGAAAGAGGAAATCCCAGCTTCAGACTGAAGTCCATCAACTGCACATTTCAAGACCCGCACTTCCTCATACATATACACTTGCTGTTTCACCGTTACCAGCTGCACACGAGGTGACTGCACAGGCCGGGAGAGTCTTTAGCCTGTACTTACTGATGAAGAACTAAATCAAAGTAGTGTCAAAACCAGCACATGACAGTGGATCCAGTGGCTTAATACACTTCTTTCATCTGCTCAGCCAAGACAAGATGTCACAGCAAGCAAAGGTGGTGAGTGTGTTCTACGCTTTTTGTGTTTTGAATTTGAAGCTGCATTATTTGTTTGAATATGCTTGTAACATGACACTTGCATGCTGACTTTGCAAAAGACCGACTGAATTCAGAAGATTAGGGCGCACTACGACAGTCAGTGGCAATTAGTTAACCAGAACAAAACTCTGCAGTGAAATGTAAAGAGATTAACGGGAAAACATTAGAGAAACTGACATTTCCTGTGAATATCACATGACAGGAGGAATAGAGAACTTTCTTCTTGACAATCTCACTTTTACTTCCTGTGATTTCACACCATTTTGATGTTAATTCTGGGGTGTTGGGTGGTGCGCGGGGGGCGGGTGGGGAGTTGTATGTTTACAGAAAAAATATTGGTATACTGTAAAACAGAGGTTGCCTCTCAGTGAAATTACCCTAAAAAAACTATTCTACTCAACTAGCAGCTCCTGCAACTTCCTGTGCACCTGTCTCAGCTTGAAAACTCTGCAATTAAACGACAGTTTGTTTAAGTGTTGCAAAATCTAGAACTGATTACAAACCACACACTAAACACCGTTAATTGTGTTATAAAACCAGTTCTATCACTTCACTTTAAAAGGTTTTTCTATCCACCAGAGTAGTTACAGTTACATCAGACTGTCATTGTGTAAGTGAAACAAAAACACACAGTTTGATTACAGAGCAGGTGCAGATGCTGCTTCTCCCACTTTCACTTTCTCAGGATTATATTGATAATCTCAACACTGGGAGCGGAGCTATTGTTTGAAACCCAAGACCAGAATATTCACACATTGTCCTTGTGTCACTTCTGGGTGGAATTATAGTGAAAATAATAACTGTATTAAACAACTGTACTTAAGTACAGGTCTGTATTTTACTTGCTTTATTATTGTTTCCATTTCCAGCTACTTTTTACTTCTGCTCCGCAGCATTTTTTCTAACAGCTGCAAAAAGTTAATTTACATATTTTGCTGATTATTTTTCATCTAAACTATCTGCAGCTTTTATTAGGAAAAGATCAAGTAGGAATATTTCAACTTATTTTGATTCAACTGAACTAATTTCAAAATTTCTTACAATCATTTTTTCATAATTCTAGCAGCGCAAACTGCCTTATTCTGTTGTTTCAAGATATAGATACTGGTCTGGAGTACTGGGACCTTTCCTGGTGGCCTGGGTTGTTTTGGACCAGTGATAATATAGTGAGCAGCAGTGAGTTGACAAACCTTAGTCCTGGGCCACACCTCTTAGCTCACCTTCACCTGACGCGACCTCGCTGAGCTACTGAGGCCCACACGTGTCCAAACTGCCAGCGTTGCTTCCTGCTTCTTTACAATGTGTGTGTCTTTGATAATGGCCATCAGTAAAATAATGTAAACATGTAGCCACCACTTTCTCCATTAAGAACATGCAATTGCTAAAATGGTTAAAAAATATATTTTTATTTGAACATATATTTTCATCTTTGTTGGTCAGTCCCAGATGTTTGTGATCTGGATAATGTCTGAATCTCTCTGAGCTGTACGAAAGCAACTGGACGTTTCACTTCTCATCTGAAAGGCTTCAGTTCTAACTGGCTGCTGGGGAGTTCCAGGTGTTTCACCTCCTGTGTGGTTGAGATCACACTTTAGCCGTAAGTGTCACCTAAGCCATGGTGTGGTCGGGTGTTCAGTTGTCTGGGGAGGGATCTCAAGACTCGAGACCACCTCCTCTGTTTAGTGACAGTCGATCCAGTTTGACGTAGATGGCTTCTTTCACTCCTCTTTCAAACCACCGTTCCTCTCTGGACAAAATGAGTGTCCCTTGCCCTCTCGTGTTTGTGCCATGCACTTGTGAAGTGGTTGTTTTGTTTCCGCAGTGTACAGGTCTCTGTACTGTGGACACTACATCGCTCTGCTTATGCCTGGGTGTTTTGTCCTCAGGGTGGACAGGGCAAAGTTTTTCAGATATTCCAGCAATGTAAGGAATTACATTGTTGTTCTGTTTATCGTTGTTGTCTGTTCTGCATCTTCCTAACTATCTTGATCTTAACCACACTTTTTCAGTGCCACCCTGATGTGTTTTTGTTCCTCCCACCTCTGTCCTCGTTGACACACTCAGAGCCCGATGGCATAGGGTTTTGATAACCTCCACCACATGCTCTGGTGAGTGGTGAGAATCAAGAGAGTGTCAAAAATAAAAGTGCTCATTTTCAGAAAAATGGAGGCTGTGAGTGTTTCATGGTATTTACTACACCACTGGCAGCTGTCTGCTTTGCCAGGTTGGGAATGAAGAGTGGAGCACACTGCAACTGAAAGCTTCGCACTTTATAATTCATTTAAATTAAGAAAACTCAAAACTTTTCTGCCCAATGAAGGTGCTGTACAGCATGTCAGCGGTAATACCCTCCTGCTGTAGAGATGAACTAAAGAAGTCATAAACGTGTATCTCTTGTGCACAAACGACAGCGCGTATTGTGTTCACAGGCGTGGTCATTGTAAGTGCCGTCTGTTGTTCGAAGTGAATGATTAGCCAGAGGAAGGACGTGTGTGTACAGGCCTCAAAGCATCTCGACAACCGCTCACCTGAGGCCTCAAATAACATCAGCATGTCAGTGGTCTGATGTGCTGTTTGAGAGACAACAGGGGGATCTGGGTTCATTTCAATTCTCTATATACCGAGTTTGGGAGTGGTCTTATTCTAATGCTATTGTCTGTTTTGGGGCGCAGGGGAGTTAGTGTCGAGTGTCCATTATGTGACACAGTATGACACAGTATCTTTTTTATAAACTACCACTGAGAGGCCCAAACCTGACTTGAACAAGTATTTGAACATTTAGGGAAATATACTTGTGCAGAGCTGGAGGCAGGATGTCGTTAGCCTAACTCAGTATTTAGACTGAAAGCAGCAGGAAACAGGTAGCTTTGCTCTGTCCAAAGTTCAGTCTGATGCCTCTGAAGCATCATGTTTGTTTAATCCAAACACAAACAATGTAAAAGTGACAATGTGTGGTTTTAGGTGGAGCTGTGCACCGGAACAATTTCTTGACAAGGAGCAGCCAACCTGCAGTAACTGTGCAGGGCTTAGTAAAGTCTTTTCACAGTGAGGTTGTCAGGTTTGACCCATTATGTCTGTACAGAGGCCAAAAACAAAGCCTGAACTCACCAACCATAACTGACAATCTGTCCCAAAGCTGGGTGGATGGAAACACTGTTGTTTGTCAAGAAGTGACTCTAATATGAAACTCTCCCTCAAACCACAAATTGTAGTTTTTGCATTTTAATTTGTGGATAGATCATATGAAAAAAGATAGCAGTGATCTTTAGAGGTGTTGGTGTAATTTTGAACTTTTGTCAGTGCTCGTGTTTAACAGACAAACTGTTGTCAGCATTCTTATACACCATCATCTAAAGTAATAAAACAAAAGAGTAGTGGGGGGGTGAAGCTGGGAATGGCGGGGACCGGCTGGAGATGAAGGGAGCAGTGGATGTGTGGGGAGCGAAGGATAAATGAAGGCAGGCACTGGTATTTTCGACATAAAGAGACACAGGTTAGGAGACGAGCTGGAAGATAACAACTGATTAACACAAGCAAGTTTTACTGTAGAGACGAGAGCATAGCTACTGCTGAGTAGACTGAACAATCTGGCGATGAGTGGTTGAGCAGCCAGGGTTCTACTGAGGGGTCCGAAAGCCTGAGACCACTGTAGGTGGTGCTCTTTGCTTTGGTTTCCTCCTCTGCACATGCTCACTACTCAGTTTCTCTTTAATTTATTCAAAACAAACGAGAAGCATATAACTCATCACTTCCTGTTCCAGAGGATTTTTCATACAGGAAAGATCAATGACTCAATAGCAAATGTTAAAGGTGTTAAATTCTTACTAATGGTGTTAAAGGAAACTGAAATATGTCATTTCTAACAATAAAAACAGAAAGCAGACACAGTTTAATACTTTAACCAACTAATATTACAAACACTGTTATGCTTTACTAATCCTGTTCAGTGTGTATCAGTGACTTGGGCTTGACACTGACGTGAGTTTTAAAGGCCACAGCGGAGCAAACAAGCTATTAAAGCAAAGTAAAGACTAGACAGTTTGAGACTGTACATATGGTCTGATAAGCTCAGACAAATATACTGTTTACATAAAATACCTTTTGACAGTCTGAGTAACTACTACAAAAGATAAGTGGGAAACGTACAGTATTACATTTAAACAATGTTGGAGAAGTTACTTTGAAAACATAGGTCTGCAAGCTGATTACTTAACACTTGAAGAAGTTGAACTACAGCAAACCTACGCTTTTCAGTTTTTGTGTAAAAGTGCCGCTCAGTGTCCAATATGCATGAAATGTACAGAACTTTGGTGTGTTACAGGAAACTGAACGCCCAAGTTTGGTGTTAATCAGACAGAACAATGTAAAGATACGGCACCACTTCCTGTGTATGAGTAAAAGTCTTTCCTTTATCCCAATATGACTCTGCATTTTGGGGCACTATGGATCCCACTGGCCACAACTGAGCCAGTTTTCCAGCAGAACAATAATAATAATGATCTCTTCAAAAACAATATGTTCCTTTCACCTTTGGTGCACCTCAGTGCTCGGGTCCTAATAGAATATTTTACTATTTTTACTAATATTTTATATTTTTATTAGTTTCTGGACTGACAAAAATCTTTATTTCTTTCTTCTCTCTCAGAATGTGGAGAAAAAACTGTCTCAAAACACAAGGAGGAGTTTCAACTTCTCATCTCTCCGGATTAAAAGTAAGATGGTGGATCATATTAAACACATCCACAGAGATGTAAAATGAACCTTTCCTTGACAGATAATTCTTTCATTACTGCATTTCAATGTGAATTTCCTACAGAAAGACCCAACAGTTATGCAGAGGGTGCATTTCAACAGCGGAGAGGATTGCTGTCTTTTTCATCAGTCCGAGAGACATCAAGAAAGGGTAAATAACAACAGACAGTACTTTCATAATTCTCATTCGGTCAGCTTCTTTTACTTTGTTAAATCTTCCAAAGAGATGACAGTAATCACAGAAATACTCATACAATAACATGACAGATCAGTTTGTTCCCTCAGGGACAACACCAACAGTTTTCAATGCAAACCCTGTACACCTCAGGATCTTCATTTTGTTTTTGCATTGCAATCCTAGAGTGGGACCCAGATGAAGATGGTTCCTCACAACTACACAGTACTCGGGACCAGATGAAGAGGACAGGTATGCTACGACGTACCATGAACATTAAGAGGACATGTCAAAGTGTGGCAAACTAAATGGTCCATATTATTTCCTAAAGAAGAGCACTGAAGTCACACTTAGCGGATCAGCTGTTTCATTCATGTTTCACTATCACTGGCCCAATCCCAATGTTCCCCCTAAAGCCTGAACCTTCACAGACTTAACTGACTTCACCTGGTAAGTTATTGAGCGTGTGAGTCTACAAATGTTTCCGGGCTTCCGTTACCATGGTAACCCCATGTTCAACATCACAACACTGTGAACTTTGGGTAATTCCCTGAGTCAAAGCCTGCAGAAATGCAAACTTTTAGAAAGTGTGCATAAAGGGCTCAAAATGTCTGCTAGAGAGCCCTCAAGCAGCTGATGATTTGACACTTGGACAGTCCTAAACCCTCATGGATTCAGCTGCTTGGCTGCCAGCAGATTAGTAAAATCTAATTATATTCATACAGGTGTGAGCTCAGCTATTAAAACCTGATACTTTAAGCTATTAAGGTGTGTTCAGACAGAACCCTAAGGGGAAGTCTGCTTTGCATTCTGTCTTAAAACACCTTTACTCTGCTGAAATTGATGCTTAAACTAAAATTTAATATTCATGCATTGGTTGGGTTGAGGGTTAGTTCTCCAGCAGAATCAGCAGAAAGCTTCCCAGGTAGCAGAGCCTTTTTTTTTTTGTCAAATCTAACTCTATCATCATTTGTCATAAATGCTTTGATATATAGTCAAATGTGCTGTGGTGCTGAGCAGCTTGTTCCTTGGAAATCCGGATGTGATTAGCCTTGGGAAGAGTCACAGAGCACCTCACATGGTGAAGTTTGTTGAAGTGGGGTTAAAGTAAAAGTTAAGCTCTCTGACATTTAACGGGTTCCTACGAAGATAAAAGCTTTTCTGGCCAATTCACAACTCAGCCAAGTCACTGGCTGCTTGTTGTTTCAAGGTTACTTGAAACACTAAATCATGTCTTATTTCTGCTGGTATTGTCCTCTATGAGCACTTTTAACACAAGTTAACGATCAGAACTGGAGTGCTTACTGGGAAGTTTGCTGTGCCTGTCTAATTATTTTCAACTTAACGTGACTGACCTGCTTTTGTTTACTGGCAGCAAACCAGGTTCCCTATTACAAACAATCGACGCTGAACTTGTAAAACAGCAGTCAGTGCTCCGTTTTTTGCACATGACTTGAACGCAGCACAGGAGAGCTCCGCTGTGGTTTGCTCACAGCCGTGGCAGAGATGTTTCAGCCTTGGATGCACGCGGAGCGGCAGTGAGCGCGAGAGTCAGGATGAAATTTATGTGCCGGAATGGAGCCGACAAAGTGCCGCAGTTGTGTTACTGAGTGTACTCAGAGGAATACAGTGTGCCTGTGGAGTTAAGCAGCAATGAGTGAAACGGTGACGAGGAGGAGAAAAGGACCTTTAAAGAACAGATGGAGTGAGTACAGCTTACACCGCCGAGGTCACTGTCATTTATTTTACTGATGGGTTCACCTGATGTTCAGACATAAATCCCGCGCGACAACAGTAGTCTGTTACATGTGGATAAAAAACTCTGACGTTATTTGTTTTGCTGTTTGCGGTTGTTTTTATCAACAAACACGGACAGTTGTTTTACCTGTCAGAACGCGCGCTGATACTTGTGTCGAACAGGTTTGTGCCCACTTTTATATCCGGGTCTGTGGTCCACCACCTCAGCTACACTTCTGACTACATTAGTAAACTAACAACCCTCTTCTCTGTGTTTTTCTAGTTAAATATTTGGGACTAAATATCATAAAGTGCCTGGTTGAAATATTGAACATGTCGAACTGAATAAAGTACTTCAATGATTTGTTATGTAGAGCGGAATTAAATTTTGCTTATTTTAAAATGCAGTTTAGTTTGTTGTTTCCTTTGGTGGCAGGTGGATATTGGAAGATAAATTAGTGTTATACCCCAATAAACCAGCATTTTAACAATGTAATCCAAAATCAGACGTTTGGCATGTTTCCTAACTTGAACCCTTCATACCTATTACCTTGTCCTTTAGCTTAGTCCATCAACTCTTAGCTATTTAATGGGTTCAGTTGTGTCAAAAATATCTCTCTTTATACAGTCAGTTCGAAACACTGGTGCGATCAAGCCATCTTTCATATTTTACATCAAAGAGTAAAGTCAAAAGCTAAAAACTGCTATTTTTGGATCAAACTGGGCAAACAGATAAACACATAAGGGACATATTTCGATTTGAATAAACAGGTTTCAGGTACTTGAATATAAAAAGACAAGAACAGGATTCAGGTAGTTTTGGTTGGCCTTAGACACTGTGCAGTTTCTTTCCTTATTTGACAGCATGGTGTTGTAACATGTTCAGGAGCCTCAGGGTGTGAAGCTGTTTAACAGGACTGTTATTTACACCCACATCAGTGCTGAGCAGCAGCAGCACCACTAGGCAGGAGCATGTAAGCAAACGAAAAGGCTGCTCCGTAATTATCCATGACAAGAGTTAAAAGTGATACTACAATCTAATGTAGTTTTTGTGTTCCACTGCAGCTAACTGATTGCAAAGTTATGCAACTGCAAGGCGATGGGTGAGCAACCACATCCACTGGCGTCAAGTGCAAACACCTTGTTCTGTCAGCAGAGGTTATGTATTGTAGCTTAAGTAAAGGCTGTCGGGAGCCAGACTAAAATTGAAACCAGGACAAAGTTTAGTGTGAGTTTTTTTTTCTTTTTTTTTTATTGGTCTGCTCCAGCTGTAGGTCATCTAGGATACATTCAGTGGAAATCACTCCTAATGTTCAGTATGTGCTCTTTTTAAGTTAACAAGTACACTACTGCTCAAAAGTTTTAGAACATTTTAAGAGATTTAAGCAGTTCATGTCCCGGGAATTAACTCAAATGTTACAAAGCTAAGGTTAAGAAAAAAAAAATCCTTTTTCAGGAATTAAGAAATTACAGCTTTCCTGCAGCAATTGAAGTAAATGAAGCATAGGAAGTTAATGCTCAGGGGGTAGAGCGGGTCGTCCAGTTATCAGAGAATCAGTGGTTTGATCCCCAGCTCCTCCAGCCTCCATGTCAAAGTGTCCTTCGGTAAGATATTGAACCCCACACTTGCCCCTGATGTATCATGAATGTGTGAGTCCGTGTGATAGAAAAGTGCAGTATGAATGTGTGAGTGAATGAGTGAATGTGTCTTGTAGTGTAAAGCGCTTTGAGTGGTCGATCAGAGTAGGAAGATGCTACACGTGCAGTCCATTTACCGTTTAGCATTACAGTTTCTACAGGTCCAATCACAAAAGTTGATGCAACAACTTTTGTTGATGTCTGTACTAAGGCGGTGCTACGTGTTCCTATACCCTCTGGGGCTGTACTGCAGGAAGTAGAACTATTTACTGTGGTCAGAATGGAGAGAAAAAGGGAAGTAACAAAGAAGACGGACTGGTTAGACAGGTGTTCATCATACAGCAAGATAATGAGCCACAACAGGATGAACTGGACATAAGGTGAAAGAAAAGCAAACGTGCAAGTGACACACATTAGTTGGAACTTTAGCAACAGTGTTGGGACGAACTTTCTGAACAATAGTTGATTTCCATCGAAGAAATAACAGTATTTGATCTATGCTTTAAAGGTCGAGTAAGTGATTGTGATCCAATACACTTTTTTGTCAAATTCAGTCGATGTCCCCTCGCCATCTGCCAGCTGTCCACTGTGTGTGCTGAAAACAAATCTGATGTTAAGATAATCTGGGACGAACATCAGTATCAACCAATGTCTAGGACCGGATATCTCCTCTGATTGTTGGGAGGGGAGAATCAGGACCAAAACTCCTGTTGTCTGGGCCACATACTGCATTAACCGCAACATCCCCGATTTGGCTTTGGAACTATTTTGCATGTCATCCTCTTCTCTCTCTCCCTCTCTCCCTCTCTCTCTCTCTCTCTCCCTCTCTCTCTCTCTCTAAATAGATTTTTTTTTTTTATATTGAGTAATAACTTACTTTTGATACTTCTGAGCCCCAAACATGAGACATCTTAGAATTTCTGAGCAACACCAGATCTGCTCACTTTCACTTTTACTCGGGCCAACTTCCAGCAAGGTATTTCTTTTGCTTTCTCTTGCTGCAGTGACATTTTCAGAGTTGTGACTTGTGGTATTTCCTTGTTTTTAATACCAGTCCATCACTAAACTCCATTTCCAAGTGAGGTTACGTGTCTGAAAGTTAAGGTAAAGGTTTTTTTCCTAACATAGTCATTCACTGAAGCCTGACGTGAATTGCAATTTCTGAATAGTGTTTACCATATTTTTCCTACTGCTGTTTATTTACCATCTGTAAGTTGAGATAGGTTTTCCCTGTAGAAACCTGTTTTATCCCACATGACCTGAACGCAGCACAACTGTGAAAATTCTTTCCTCAAGAGTCTGAAGTAAACAAATGATTCAGCAGACTGTTAGACTGTCAGACAACAGGGAGATGTTATTGATGGTTGCTTTAGTACATTGTGATTACCAATGTAAATAAATAAGATTATATTCTACAACAGTCTGTGTGTCTGGGATAACTGATAACTGAAGTAAGCCTGCTTACTCAAGCCGGTGTTTCATAAAGCAGGTTTATATCAGTCTGACCTTCCAGACAAGTCTAGTCCTGGTCAAGCTAGTTTGCAGGCTTAGCTTCACCTCAGACTTAACCAGCATTACAATGAATCTGCCTGACCGACACGCAGCACTCTGCACTTAGTTCCCCTCAAAGGACCTTTACCACAGTTTATTTTCAGCTTCAGTTATTACTAACTTGACATTCAAAATTCAGACCTTTGTCTATTTCAAGTATCTGGCCACTATTCCAGACCACTCTTTCTCTGTTCTCCCAAATGCTCTGCAAACATTTGCTTTAGGCTATTTGGCTGCTTAAAGTAAAGCTAATGAGTAACTTGTGGCCACATCCTGATTGTGAAAGTACTAAAATAATGTGTAGTATTCTCACCATCTGCTCTCATTTTAATTGTAAACAAAATGAAAGTAAAGAAATGTGACATCCAGCAGGTATTTCAACACTGTTTCCATCACATGACCTCTATTATGTCTCATGCCCTTCTGACAGGCCTCCTTTGTGCACAGTGAAACCCTTACAGATGGTCCAGAATGCAGCAGCCCTGTCTGTCCACTACAAATCAACCTCCACTGGCTACACATGGGTGCCTGAATCAAATTCAAATCACTAATGCTGCCTTCAGAGTGACTTCTGGGCCTGCTCCCATCTATGCGTACTCAATTATACATCCTTATGCTCCTGTGCAGTCGTGATCAGGAAGTGTAGCCACAGTATCAAAGTCCCATCCAAACACGAGTCAATCCCAGATATTAATCATGATGTCACATTCCTGTTTTATAGCATCAAATAGCTTATTAAAACTGAACTTACCAGAAAAATAAACAGGTGAACAAACATCAGCATGAAAAGAACTAACTAAAATGACAGAAACTATATTTGGGAAAAAATGTATTTGATGTATACTTGTTGTATACTTGATGTTTTAGTTTGGCCCATGTCCCAACAGCTAACTTGGAATTAGCAGAAGTAAATGCTTTACTGCTGACGCTGCACCGCCTGTCAATCTCATGCTCCATCCTACCCTCATGTTGTTTTCCTGATGGTGATTGTTTAAGCAGAGCTCCATTTGTTAGGCAGAATTTCTTTGCCTCAGTTTCGATATATATATATATATATATATATATGTTTTTTTTTTTTTTTACCATGTACCGATTCACTCCAGTTTCTTTTAGTAAAGTTGTAGTGCCGCACTTGTGTAGCAAGCTTCAATTTAATAAGCAAGGTTTAAGTTTGTTTGTGGCATGCCATATCATGATGGCAGCCATGGTAAAAGTCCTAATCTTTCCCAGTGAATCAGGAATGGAAAGAGGCTGTCTCACAGCTGTTTATTCATTAAATCTTTATCTATGTTATACAGGTGAGCAGCCCAGAGGTAACCTCATCTCTGACATGGCTGAGAAAGATAGTAAGTACAGTCAATGGAGTCCAACAATTTTCTCAATTATTCACTTTCCTTTTGACTGAGAAGATAAGATTTTCCGTTTTTTTGTTAAACTGGATAGTCAAATATAGGTTTGTCATTTTACATCTAATCAGTCCTGGAGGATTACTCCATCAAACTGTCCTGTCCTATTAATACTCTTCACCTATAGGCTTGAAACATGGGTCTGAAGTTTGTAGCTGTTACAGTCGCTTTCAATGGCACATCTAAGTCAAAGAAGGTGTCAAAACATCCATTTCTGCAGCATAATCCACTTCTCTGTGCTTGATCTATATGCTCAGTATGGATGTTGGTGACATAGTTCTGACCCAACTGTGTCACTTGGCTCCAACCTGAGACTTGACTCTAATCAACCAGAATACTGCAGGACGTTCAAACCAGCAGAGGGACATTGGGGAAGCTGATGTTGTTGTGTGAGGGTTTCAATAATGAGCAGCCTGTTTTGTTTTTCAGGTGCCATCCCATCAAGTGAAGATGAAGGTGGACGACAAGGGGCCCTCAAGAGGTTCAGTGCCATGTGGTCCTCCTTCCGCAAAGGCAAAAGAGATAGTGAGTATTACGTTGCAGAAAAATGGTTCAGGTTTTTGAAAGAGTTGGGGCTGGGCATTTGGTGAAGTTGTGATTAAAGGTCACATGACCACTGATATTTTCTGCTGTTGTGAACAGATACTTAACAGACCTTTTCCAAAAGCTTCTGTAAGCTGTTGAGTGCTGCTGCAGACACTGGGTGCTTTCAACATGGCTTCTTGTTTCCCTCACTTGCATCTCTTCCAGGAAGTGCTGGTTAAATGACTTGTTATGATAGCTAGAACACAGGTTTTAGGCGAGGTGTGTGGCGCACCTTTTCAGGGGTTGGTAAGGAAGGAGAGACATGTACTGTATGAAGTGAAAGGGACAGGTGCACGCCTGTATTCTGAAACAACAGGAAGTTAGTAATGGTGATTTGACTGCTGATTTGTCTGCTTATCAACAGAGTCAGCTGTTGTTGAAGCAGCAGCAGCGTCATACAGCTAAAACCTTTAGCGCCTGATGACTGTGATTAGCATCAAAAATGGCAGCGTCAAATCTTAACACACATGCACTTTGGATGCTGCTATTCATCTTCTCATGGGTAAATCTACCCTGTTGAAATTATGCAATAAATCACTGTTTCTCAAACTTTTTCAGCACAAGGACTTAACCATGAAAATAAAACTCACAGGGCGACCTTATATCCGAATGGTTAGGGCTCATACCACATGGGCCGGCCGGACAATTTCCTGCGTGTCATTCCCCTGTTCTCTCCCTGAAAATAAATAAATAACACTCATGGACCACCTTACTCCCTAAACATCCCCAAAACCAGCAAGACCTACTACTTTAGTAGTATTGTAGAGAGCTTGTCACCTGGGACAGAGTCAATCATGGTGACTACTTTACAAGTAAAACTTAACACTTGCCTGTTGTCTCCGTTGTGTCGGAGGCTTCTTTTGATTTGATTTTATTGGACCCAGTCTTAAGCCAGGTCCACAATCTTGTCCATTGTCAATGTTTGATAGTCATTTGGCTGCTGATAAATGGTGAAACTTAGCTCATTCCCAGGGCAGGTTAATCATTACCTTCATCCACATTTCCTTTCACACTGATTATTTTTGATGTAAAACATAACCTGTAAACTGATGTAGCTACATGAGTAGACAGTGTCGCAAAACACTGGGTTACACTGAAGTCCAACAACACAACAGCCAATTAAAATAATAATTTTACAATTAATATGAGTTGATTTAATATTGAAAACAACACATATACAATACACACTACCAGGCTTGTGTGGTCACTTGCAGGCAGTTTGAGAAACACAAAATTTAAAACATGATATTTTAACAAATTTACTCACTGAACACTCTTTGAGAAAAGCTCATAGTCTGTATATAAAGATGGATGTAGCCTCCGTGACGTCACCCATAGGTTTCTAAAGAGCTGCTTTGAAGTCCAAAGTGGGCTGCTCCGCTGTCGCCATCTTGGCAGTGCCCCACTCCGCATAACTGCAGTGTAATCGAAAAATGGGCAGACAGGTGGGGTGGGTGTGGAGGTGAGACTTCTGTTCATGCATACGCTCACCCACCTGCCACTCAAAGTGACCACGCCCTCAATCATACATAACTTTAAACCTTAATAAAATTTAAGTAGTTGAATTATATAAAAATTCATTTCTGTACAGTTGAAATGAAGGAGGAAATTGGCAATAGAGAGCAAAACCACTGTAAAGGAACTGCAGTTTTCGGCACCTCTGTTTTGGCTTCATTTTTCAGCCCCGGAGGTTTCTGCTTGGAAAGACTGCAATAGGGTAATAATAATAATTCATATTACATTTAGCAGCTATGCAGCTCATTTTACTGTCCCATCAGATCAGCTGACCAAATTAACAATCACTGAACATATTCTTTTAAAAGACACAGCTGTGGTTCTTCAGTATTTTCAATTAACAGGATCCTGTATTGAGCTGATTGTTAGCTACCACCCTCAGAGAGTCACCTCAGAGGAACAGGTTTTTCAGGTGGAACAAATCCAAACAAGACAAAGTAAGACAAAATAAGTGTAATAATCATCAAACTTAACATTAGTCAACATCAAGTCTTCATGCATGTAGGTGTGGTCAGTTTTGCACCAGTAGGTCTACAACAAACAGGGACACTAGGCTGTCAAGCTAAGAAAAAGCTCTGTGCTGCTGGGCTTTTATTTGAAACAAAAAGGGAGGAATGCAGCAGAGAACACATGAGCAGGCTGGCGGACTGTGAAGGACACAGGATGAAGCTGAGCAGTTGACGAATGGACTCTGAACAGAGCAGGAGAGAGGGTAGTTAGAGTACCCCAATACCCCCTTATGACAAAGCTAAAACAGCATTTTAAAAATGTATTAAAAACTAAAACCGAAATATCACATTGACATAGATATTCAGAGACTTTCCTATGACACTTGAATTTAGCTCAGGTTCCTCCATTTTCTCTTGATCGTCTCTGAGATGTTTCTGACTGGAGTGATCAATGTTTTCTGTCTCTGCTGCAGGGAGTGTGAGTCAGTGTTTGAAGGCATGGCTCTGCTGTGATATGAGCCGTCATAGGTCAACAACAAAGTGTTGATCTAATGAGGCCTGTGAACATTTCCGTCTGGACAACAGCAGTAACCCTGCATGTTAAAGCACAATGTATTTGGACATTTCTTTGTAGGAGTCAAAGACCCGGAGCCTTCGGAGTCACCGGGCCCAGCAGAGGCAGACAACACATCCAGGCAGCACCGCTATGTCAGCGGTCAGTACTTCTTTGAGTATCTGGTGGTGGTCAGCCTCAAGAAGACCAGGGATGGCAGCAGCTATGAGCCTCAGATCACCTACCAGTTTCCCAAGGTCAGTAACCCTCTACACTGTATACAGGCTTGAACTACAACAAACAACATTAGATGAAGAGTTTGTTTCTCAGATTTTAATATTAAATATATAACTTAATAATTTCACATTCACATCAATAGTGTTGCAGGAATGAACCCTAGTTTGCATTCATATAACCAATGACCCAAGTGACACAAAGATGAGGCTACATCCACACCACTACGTCTCTTTTGCTGCGTTTACGCCTGGAATTTGGAAGCGCTGCAGACTCCGTTTTAGTTTGAAAACTCCAGGATTGTGCTCAGTTGTGAAACCGAGACCTTTGGATACAATGACACCCACTATTACTTCCTGATTGAGTCTTATCAGCCTGCCTTTGCCTCGTTCGCAGTATTTTCTGCAACTAATCAATGGCGGAGTAGACAATCTGCTTCCTGTTTACACCCGCAGACTCATGCCCAGTGTACGTGAATGATCATGTGATATGCGTTTTCAGGTGTGTCAGTGTGGACGGAGATTATTTCTGATACAGAACTAAAACGGTCGTCTGGATGGACGTTTTAAAGTGAAAACATAGCAGTGTGGACGTAGCCAATCATTACCACTCAGTAGTTCAATTTCAGTTTCATTTCTGACTAAACTGCATTAATTATAGAAATGGATTTATTAGTTTTTGATGCTGAACCGTTTCAGGGTCTGTTTTAAGGTGCACAGTCACAGTAACTACATTTCAAACCTACAGGAAGTTTTTCTGTTGCTACAAAGATTCTTATACGGCAATTTTGACTGTTGTAGTACTGCTTGTCTCTATAATGTGCAGCAAATAAAAGAGAAGATTGCATGCTGATCTAAGCTTTACAGGACACCAAATTTATTAGTGTTAATTAATGTGTGATAATTCAGTCCAAAAATAACCAAACTCTCAGCTCATTAGACCAAATAATTTTCTCAAGATGTTTAAAGAAAATAAAATCAGATACAGACACTTGAAGGTTTCAGTCTGTTACCACTGTGAAGCAGGAAGTCAAGAGATGTTATTGTTATGTAGCGTGTGTAGGTTTTTTTTTTTAAAGAGCAGAGGTGTGTGTGTGTCTGTGTGTGTCTGTGTGTGTGTGTGTGTGTGTGTGTGTGTGTGTGTGTGTGTGTGTGTGTGTGTTTTCAGAGAGATGGGATGGTGAGATATCAGAAGGAGGAGGAGGAGAAGACGCTGAAGGCAATCACTCTGTTTTGTTTCCCAGAGGGCATCAACTGGGCTCCTCTGACAGAATACCACAGGTACAGCTGTTTGATCCCGAGGCAAATTCCATATTTTGTTGAATCCAAACCCTGCAGCAGATATTGAAGACAGTGAGCCATTGAAAATTAGACTTTCTTTAAATATTAATGCTCTGTTAAATAAAAAAAGTAAACAATAATTTTGTCTTGTGTAAAAGTCTATGCACCTAAATCCATCAGGACTAAATACTCACTTTACTCACGAAATATGACTTTTTGCAAACACTTCTTGTAGCTGCTCAGTCTCTCTGTTCAGGACTGAGAGATTTTCAGCCTCTTTCTGTAGATCACCTCAGGCTCCGGCTCACACAGCAGGTTTAACGTGTCCCCACAACCTCATTGAGGTTAAGGTCAGGAGTCTGTGAGTGGATTTCACTTTCATTTTCTCGACTGACTGCAGAACGGCTCCTGATATTTAGTGGAATCCATTCTTCTCACTATCTGTGCAGTGTTTCCCGTATCACTGACTGCCATGCAACCCCAAACCACAATATTTCCGTCCCCCATGCTCAACAGCTGACAAACGCTGCTCCTTTTTCTCTCCAAACACACCTTTGGTGATCGTGGCTAAAGAGCTCAGTTTTAACTTCACCTGTTCACAGCACTTGTTTCCAAAACCACTCTGGCGTATCTTCACTTCCACAGGTCTCCTTAACTTAATGGCATTTCAGACTGGAAATTTCAAGCTGGAAGCACTTTGATATCTTTTTATAGCAGTTAGCTTCATGCAGGGGTTTTCTTTACAAAATTTACTCACTTCAAATATCAGCAAAATAAATCTCTTGCTCAGGACACCCAAACTCCTGTATACAACTTTACATCAGTGTAATGATTTTTCCTCTTCTGTTTGCAGTGAGACCTTCTCCTTTGTTCTGACTGAGGTTGATGGCAGCAGAAGAAACGGATACTGCAGGAGGTTACTGGTCAGTGTTTAGTCTGAAACCGTCAGCGTGTCATCATTTTCTAGCGCTCATTAAATATTCTCTATTTTTACCCTCCGACCTGCAGCCTGGAGGGAAAGGAGCTCGCCCACCTGAGGCGTACTGCATCATCAGCAGCCTGGCGTGTTTCGGCCTCTTCTCCAAGGTGAGTCAACTGAACAAAAGAAGGAAACATCGTGAGTGTCAGTTTATTTCTTAATGTGGCTGTAATCAGCTGTACTTCTCTAAATACAGAAGAGAATTGTGTTAGGAGCTGGTTCAGTCATTCTGAACTGTGTGTGAGTTCTGTTCTTGATCTTGATATGTGCCTGGTTCAGTATGTGGTGAGTTAGACTTTACCACATTGTGGGAAGTGGAAGGTCATGAACACTCAACACAGACCCAGTTTGGTTTGGTAAATATGATTACTCTTTGGGGGAGGAGCAAAATTCTCTTGAATATTACAGAAGACCAGTGAAAAGAAGTGACTGGAGATGCCGCATGTCTGTCTGCTCCCTCCCCAGGCAAACAGTATCCTGTAGTTAAAGCTGTTCCATGTGGGACTTCGACCGAAACATGAGGGTGTATAAATGTCACAAGTCCAAGACAAAGTTGTTTGTGTTCCCTGAGTGAGAAAACTCTTTCCTGTCTTCGGCCTTTATCTGACAGTCTCTGTTTTTACAATGAGCTCAGCCTGTGCTAATGATTCGGGTCATTCACTAAATAATATGTGGAAATACTTTTACTGTATCACTGACAGAGACTGCAGGGGAGATGAATGCTACAGGGTACAGGATGTGGTGGCTCTGTGTCTGCGTGTTGTGCAGCTCAGAAACGGGTGGTGACAGTATAACAGTGTTTTGTTAAAAGGATCTGGTGCATGGACTTTGAAGCTGGTCCCATGTCTTACCTGCAGTTGAGAGCCATCAGAGCTCGGCTCCTGCAGGAAACATTCACTGACTTGCTGGGTTGAACATAGTGAAGCTGCCGGCTGTCAAAGCTCATACACAGTACACTGTACATGCTCCGTTGCTGTGACCTGCCTATTGCATTGTTTGTGTGTCACACCCTGAGCTCGTTGCATTGTTTATATGGCCATATTGAGTTCATATACTGCCCCTCCCATTCTGCACCTGAAAGAGGAAATAAAGACGGGTGGTTTTTAGTTGATGTTTTTGCAACTTTGGATTCCTTGTTCTGTACAAAACCTTTATATCTATAGAAAAAAAAAAACATTTCTACATGAACAGGGAGTTATTAAGTCACTCTGTCAGTTAGTGTCATCAGCATCATGCTGTAACCAATGCTGTTCAGATGTAACTGGAGAGCAGGCATTAAGTATTAATATTAACACATTGTAGCTGCAGGGCAAGTGTGCAGTTAGCAACAGCGACAGTAGCTTGAGTTGTCAGGTAGGTTGTTCCAAACATCCTGGAGAACCTGCCTTAGTCCCTTGTTCCTCTGGTTGTCCTGCAGAATGAATCTGGTATCTGGAGAAGAATAAACATCTCAAGTGCCTTAGACCTTACAGAGAAAGAGTCCGATATCAGTACAGTAGTACTACCGCCATATGTACTGATTTGTACCTACAGTATTGGTGTGTTGTATGTAAGAGCAGCTCTGTGTTGACTTAATATTAACAGAACTATAAGTGTGTCAAGGGCGTCTTGCCTGCTGATTACTAACTAGGAGACACACCTGTGTCAGGTGCTTTTGTGTTTGTTTAGTTGTATGAGTCACTTGCTAAAATGCAGCCTGGAGCTCAATGATAGCAAAGCGTTGATTTGAAAAAATGACTGTGCGGACTAATATTTTATATCTGGTATTTGTATATTCAGTATGTTTGAATTTGGCAAATAAATATTTAAATAAATGATTCAGTATTTCTCCACCATGATTTGATTCCTGGCAGTGTTAAAAAAAGTCCTTAGACTGTTTAATGTTTGGAAATAACATTTTCAGAGAATATAACTGAACACTGAACTGAATAAATAAAATCCTGCTCTCAACCAGCTCAGACTTCACTACAGTCTAACAGTAAAACAGTGCTGCCTTGATACTGTATCTCTCCTTCGTGTTAAAAACATAAGCTGAAGTTGAACCCTTTTAATTCAGAAGGAGCCTTACATGTATCTCTATTAGTAATTGTGTACATTATTGTAATTCTATGACACCTCTGTAAGGCCCACCAACATCTTATATGGTGACAGTGTTCTCAGCAGACTGATTAGTGTGGCTGTCGCTGCACTGATGGAGCCGGCGGTGTGGAAATAAATTGTTGTAGTACTGGTAATACCACCTCCCAATGTTTTCTCAGTCTTATTTGAACAGTAAGTTGTGGTAAAGTTAAGAAAGGAGCACATTACCCCACTGCTTGAGAGACTACCTGTATCTTTTAGAGTACACTTTAAAATAAAGTCCTCGAAATTTAATTAAGAATGAGTTGGGTTATTACTATTTATTTATACAGCATCATGACTGTGATCTCCTATGTGTGTGCAGATATTTGATGAGGTGGAGAAGCGGCGGCAGAAATCCATGGCTATGATCTACCCATTCATGCAGAAGCTGCGGGAGGCCCCATTCCCAGCTCCGGGAAACACTGTGGAGATTAAGAGCTTCATTCCTGAGTCGGGCACTGAGGTCAGACCAAAACCCCTCCTTCATGCTCTGAACAGTCCACTTAAAGTTTTTGTGTTACAATAAAAAACCATGCAGATGTCTTGGTGGCAGCTGATCTCAATTTGATGGGGTGTAAATCAGAGTTTTTTCAAATTTCAGAATAGCTCAGTTTTACTGTAGTTTACAGTCAGTTTCAATAACATTGTTCTCACAAAGTTATTTGTCTAAAAAGCCGTTAGATGATCCGACAGGTTGGAAACAACCCTCTGGGTCAGTCAAACTTATCTGGAGGAGAAAATGATGATAAACCATCACAGTTTATAGACCCACCTCCTGCTTAAACATGGACATGCCACACTTACCATTGTAATATATAATATATATTGAATATCACAAAACTTTCCGCCTAATGCGATACTTTTCATAATATCAGTTTTTTGGGGGATTTTGTTTTTGTTTTGTTTTATGCAGTTTTGCATAGTCTCCCCTGCTGCCAAGTCCGGCCCTCATTTCACTGCTGTGTTTACTTTACATTGTACTTATAGTATATCTCAGAGATTTCAGGCAGCCTAAAATAATGTGTGAAAATGGGATTACTTCCTCCACAGTAATTTGTGTGTCCCAACATTGACCAGTTGCCTGGGACTTCAGCCAAGCTGCATCAAGGAAGTATGACTTCATTCAGTGACACAAGAGGAAAACATTGAGCTAGTAAAATTAAAGTAACAACTGTAGACGGGACTAGTTCCAAAGAACTGTGCTGGTGGAGAGTTCCCCAGCTCTTCAGAACTGATAAACATGGATGCAGAGGCCGTCGTGTCATTACTCATTCTCCTCTATTCCTCTGAAATGTGGTGGAGTAGACCGTAGAGAAAAGGCTTAAAGAACAAAAAAATAAAAAATACTCACACAAACCTACACACAGAGTGTGTAGTGCAGTGCAACCCAGTGACACATGAGATCCTCCAGGTGGGTGTGTTTATGTGGAGTTGTGTCTAAACCTGTCCTTCGTTACCCAACCTTTACCTCCCTTCTCCCAACAGGCCACATACCATGTTTCAACAGCTCTCAGTCATCTCAAGTATTCACTGATTCTGGCCATTGTTTGTGCTACAATACACTGCTAATGTGACCAGCCCTCAGGTTGAAAGAAGGACAAGGAGATGGTTCTGTGTACTGACTCCGTAGAGTCTTGTTCATAATGGTAGTAACTGTGTTGCTCTAATTACGTACAATAATGTAATGTGGAAGAATAGATCATGAAATACCACTAAAATGAATTGTAGCTCATCCCTTCCTTTAGAACTAAACAAGGCTGAAGTGCCTTCACAAACAGTGGCGTGTAGTCAGAGCTGAAAGTCGGTGACATGTCATTTGAGTGATGACAGGCTGGTACCACTGTTGATATTATTTGTGACAGTGGTTACTCTCCACTAGATCATCAGTCTGACCCGTCCACTGGATTCCTGGCTCGAACACGTCAACTTCGCCAAGCTTTTCAGCTGCCTGACAGATGACGAGGTGTTACTGGTGTTTGCTGCTGCTGTCCTGGAGAGACGGATCGTTTTCATCGCTGATGAACTGGGGTAATACATAGTTACTTACACACTCACATAGAAAAAGACATTGAGATATACTTTTTATAAATAACATCAGTGTTGGCATCAAAGGAAATCATCTTCTAAGATGGCTACCAAAGATTTGTAATGCTAGACTGCAGTCACGGGTTCCTGATGAGTTGGTCAACAGAAAAATAATTACTAAAAATTTTGATAATTGATTTTGATTTGAATTGTCGTCCATCAAACACAAATGTTTTCAAACATTTTTCTCAAAGCTGATGATTGTTTGACCATTTGGATTTTGTTCTGCTGTATTCTGATTGGTTTGAATATGGCTACTGCTCTGATGTCAGATCTCTTGTCTCTCTGCAGCACGTTATCCCAGGTCATTCATGCAGTAGCAGCCCTCCTTTACCCCTTCACCTGGCAGCACACCTTCATCTCCATTGTTCCGGAGATCCTGATCGATGTAGTGATGGCACCCACCCCCTACCTGCTGGGAGTCCAGAAACGCCTGCTGGACGAGGTCACCGACCAGAGTGATGTGAGTTATCACTGAGAACACAGCAAAACATCTTAAAAGCAACCATAACTTGGTTTGATTTGTACAAAGGCAGGTTTTGTGTCTTTTTAGTGAATTCATGTTGGAGTGACCTCCTCCCTCTGCCCCTTTCTTCTCCCTGTAACACAGCTGCTGGTGGTCGACTTGTCTGAGGATAAAACGAAGACCTTCATTGTTTCAGTAAGTGTTTTATCAACAAAAATGTGGTAAATCTTTTGGTTATCACTTATTATTTTGAACTTCACAGGAAACAAACATTTTGTCAAAGTTCAAATTTCAAAATATTTTTCAGATTGGTGATGAAGAATCTATTCTGCCCCCGAAGCTCCAAACTGAAATACGAGAGGTACTAAGTACAAGACAAAACAAATCAAGTGAGTGAATTGCAACCAAAGTCAAACACAAGTGTAACAGTTAGTTAGTTCCATCATCACAAATGTTTTCTGTCCTTTCTTTCAGCGGTGGAGGAGCTGAACCGGGTGGTGTCGGAAGCCTTCCTGCAGTTCTTTGTTAAAACAGTCGGCCATTACAGCTCTTATGTGAAATACAGCCATGCAGGAGGGCAGGGGGTGTTTGAAAAGAGAAGGTTCTACAAGGCCATTGATTCCAAGACTACTCGACACTTTGTCAAGAGGTTCATCCAGACACAGATGTTTGACCTTTTTATCCAGGAGGTGGAGCAGCAGCAGCCTGGACGACAGCCGTCAGGTGAGGATTGTGAGCAGCTTGTGAACAGCCCAGTAAACAAAAAATAAACAATTCGATTTTTTGGGTTAACATTTTCATGTCTCTCTGTCAGAGCCAATTAAACCAGCATTGTAACATCTGATCTCATTATTTCTGGTATAAGGAAATGATGCTAAAAGCCAAAACTGTCCCTACAGCTCCATTGATTAGAGGGACGACAGATCTTATAATTACGAGATCTGAATCTCATCATTTTGAAATCAGGTTTTTTTCTCCTTATGTGAGTGTAATGTGCATCTGTAGGAGAATAGCATTAGGAATAGGAGAGTAGCATTAAAGCTACTAAAGGCCACTGCTCCTTGCTAGCATCCAACCCCCAACAGCTGGCATGTGTAAAATCACTCATTTGAAAAACTAACTTTTACAGTGTAGGTCTACACAAAAAAACCCACCAATTTAAGTAAATCAACTCACCCTTATTAACTAACTCAGTCTGGCCAATGTATATTGTCTAGTTATCACATTTCATATTTAATTAAGTTACGGAGTCTTGTAACTTAAGCTCTTGTTGGAACAACTGATTTATGATCCTGTTCTCTGTCCTGCAGGAATATTTCACAAAAAGATCCTTGAATACCAAGAGAAGAAGAAAAGTGATAAGACAAAGAAACACTAGCTCTCAGGGTACCTGGGTGTGTATAAAGGAGTGCATACGAGAATATGTGAATGTTGTGTGTTTTATGTCCTGTGTCAGTTTGGTTTTAAGTATGTGTGTAACAATGTGTGAATTACTGTATGGCTATCTTGCTGCTACTCTGTGAAACACTGGCAAATTGACAGACTTCAGATCCACGTGTTGGTCCTCAGCCTGTGGCCAAAGTGTGTCGCTGATGAGCAGGAAAATCATTTCAAATAAAGACTAGTTTTCTAAATCCACGCACCTGCAGTCTCTGATTTTTAGGCAGCAAGGCCCCAATGGCTGGTCGCCTTTTGTCCATTTTGGTTTATATCTATATATCTGTCTAATTTTCTTTTACAATCTTTCTTTTCTCACTCTCTTTCTTTATTTGTGACTGACAAGTGATTTAGAATCTAAAAAGTAGGAAATAGAGCTGAGCAGTCCAGTTCTCTCTCAAAAGATTTATAAGTGGTTCCCAACCTGTGAGCTAGGGCCCACTGGTGGACTGTGAATGTATTGCAAGTGGGCATGCAAGTAATTTGCAAAACAGTACGATTTTTGTGAAAAGATTAAAAAAAAAATTAAAAAATATATATATACTGTATATAAATGTTTTTAAATGAAATTATCCATAAAAACATTAAACATGTTTAAAAACTCCTTTCATTGTTTTTTGGGGGGGTTTTTTGTCACTGTTGAAGGACGCCCACATTTAAACATTTCTATCATTTTTGTTGTTGATAAAAGCCAACATAGAATGTCTTGTGATTAATTACAAATTCAGGAAAAACTTCAATGTGTTGTGATTTCTATACTGTGCGTGTTGCTACTGTTAGAATTCATACCAGACACGCTCCGTAAAAACCATCAACAAAGCAAAGCTTCATAAAAAACTTTATTTCACATTAAAACTACATTAATTTCAACAACTTACATCACTGGAGACGTGTACAAAAGAATGTAAGGAATCTACTCTCCACAAACCATGACTGAGAAAATGGTTTGTGGAAGTTAAAGTTAAAGATGTTCTGGTTAAACTGGTGGGAAATGCGGCTCCCATGCATCTCAGTCGAACAAGGGAAATATATAGAATTTCTCCAGATGTAATGGATTTCATAGAAGGTGAACATGTTCGCTACAGTATCTGATTCCCAATGACTGAAGAGCCACACTTTAGGCCAATGTCCAATGTTAATGTCACATCAAATTATTTGTAAGTGTGATGTAAAGTTCAATGACAAAGGATGGCTGTCCAACTGTTTTTTTTATTTCTGAGCCACAAATATTTCAACTACAGGCGCTTTTTTGATTAAAAGTTTAACAATTTCCAAATGTCATTACAAAGTGTAAATAATATAATTTGGATGAATTGTGTTTAATTATGACAGTCAAGCCTCCCATGTGTGATTACTACTACAGAAAACATGAAGATAATATCCCCATTCATTTTTCTGACCCATACATGTCCTCACATTTTTGTAATGTGAAATTAAACGTTGATATATCGTCCCATCCCTAGATGTAATCGATGGTGACTGTTGATTTCTGACAGAGGAAGATAAGTCTTTCAGTTATGTTTGAAAGTTGATGAGTTTGGTTACACAGTCTAACATCTTCTCAAATTTCTCAGGTTTTGATGTAATAGCTGAGTTCTGTTAAAATCTGAAACAATCAAAAAGAGAAGATTTATGTTTGAAAATGGCATTCAGTATACTTCCAACTTTTTTATGTTTGTCTTCTATTTTGTGTTTCATATGATGTCAACTCCGTCAGTTGAGAAGTCACCTCTGTCAGATGGATTTTTTCTGTTATATTCATCAAATATATGTTCAGAATGATTTATAAACGAGTTTATGTCAATAAAAAGTTTATAAGGTACATCTAATGTTTGTTCTTTGTGTTAAAAATAATATTATATGTAGTTTATCACAAACACAAATAACATTTTCAATGGAAATTGTACGTCGGCAACATTATGATGGTTTTTATTTCTTGGATGAAAAGATATCGAACTTTTTGATTATACAGATAAGTAAATAATCTTGTATTTAATATAACAAACATTAAACATCTCCTGCATGTTTTATATTATAATACTATGACATTTTGTGTGCCTGAAGGAGTTGAAAAAATTCAAGCCCTCAGCTGCAAAAAGTGCAATTTAAGAAAAAAATATATCAATGGGAAATTGGCCTGTTACAGGATTTAATAGCCAAGATTTTAATCTTTTACAATATATTTTCCCAGCAAAATTAAAGAATAAAAATCAGAATCCCCAAAAAATAAGGTTTTGTCCCAGTTCTCAAGAATCACTGAGCTATAATTTGGGCATTACAGTAGATTGAGGAGGTGAAGCCAAGTCGTGCAGCCATATGTTCAGATTTGGCCTTGGTCCTGGTGACAATGCAAGATAGGAGCCCAGTACAAAGAAGCAACAGCTCTGTGGCTGAAAGAGTGGTAAAATGAAAAGTGTCATCATCACTTTGCTGTACAGAGCCATGTAAACAGAGAACATTGTTATTTAGGGAGAGAGAAGACAAACTGTAGTTATGACAAGACCGAGGCTGGGGCACTGTGGACTGGCATGGGACTTGGCAAAGATTGGCAAGCATGAAGATGAGGTGTGTGGACCGTGCAAGAAACAACAAACTGAAACACCTACTCGAGGAATGCAAATGTTACATGAAACAAAGAGAAAGGCTTCATGCTGCAGCATCAGGCCTAGGCACAAAGGCTATTACAATGAAGATCTTGCTCAATCCCACTGAGAACGAACAATCAGCTTTTAAAGCAGTCCTTGCATCACATCGCCGCAACAGGATTATACTTATGTAGTCACTCCGAACTGCAATCTGATCACACAGGCAGTGAGAGGCAGCAATGTGCCGCGAGCAATCTAATCCGCCGGAAACTCAAGAAGAAGAAAACCTCGAAGTTTGGCCACTGGGTGTCGTGGTGAGTTCTAATTGATTGTGACGCAACTATCGGTAACGCAGAGGAAGAGACGGCAGACACCGCACCTTCGACCAAGGTAAGCGAACAAAGACCAACTACAGACATGCAGTATAGAACAGAGAAAAGACAGCATGTCAGACGTTTTCTTAAGATAATCATCCTAATAATTTAATTGTCAATGTACTCTGTCGTATACTGTTGGATTTCGAAACAAACGACTCAAGGCATTTTAGCAGATAAGTGGCTAACGTTGACTAGCTAACTTTCTCTTCGCTGTTTGCTTCGGGTAACTTCGGGTTATCAAGTTCGTGAAAATGGAAATGGAGATTTTCCGTTGAAGGCTTTCAAAATAAAATTCATTGTCTCGAACAGATAATGAGATGGTGTTTCCTAAAACGGGGCAGTTTTATTTTGAATGACGCTTCCGGTGTTATTCATACTTTATCTGCTGACTTTACACACCCAGGAACTTTAATAGCTAACTAGCAAGCTAACTAATGTTAGCGGGTTAAAGTTTTTGTTTTTGAGGCCATAGGTTAACGGAAACTATACAAACTTATCATTATAAGTATAACTAAACCAAGATTACGTTAAAATACACTAAGTATTGAGTTTGATTATAATCTATTCACAATCATTTGCTCTGTAGGAAATTTATGTCAAGGATGGCTACGTTGCAACCGAAACGAACAACTTTTAGGACTACGTGTTGTTGAAACTGACCGGGTTAGTCAGTTTTTGACAACAGCTGACCAAAACCAGAAATACTCAATCACTCACGTTTTCTAAATAGCCGCAAACACTATGTATCTTGTTTATTTTACGTACGGAGAATGACGCGATGATGATTGCTTAAATTAAGTACAAGTGTAGCGTTAATTTACCTGCTTAGTTTCAGGGTGGTCTGAACCGTTGTGTATCATTATAAAAACAATTAACTACTGCAAAAAAACGTCTGGAGTACCACCACAGACTTTGGAAAGGAAAGGCCGACCTCGCTGTCACAGGGTAGTACTGGTGACTGTCATCATGGAAAGTAGCTAAGATGTAAAGTGTAAAACTCTCAAGTTCCCACACTGTGTGACACTGAAATTACAAGTACAAATTTTGACCCTGTTTTTACACCTGAATCTGATTGGATAATGCAATGACAAAGCAGGGTCCAGTCAGTGGGCTCCTCCGTGACCCAGGTTTGATGGTGCTGTAGAATATTGTGGTAAACATTCAATGTGTTGTGCATGTATGCAAATCTATGCTACACCTTTTAGGACCTGTGGCAGAGGTTTGTCCAGTTTGTCTAGTTTAAGATTAAGGTGTAAAAAAACAAATACAAAGCTTTTCTACACATGTACAAACTTGTTTACATGTTTGCAAAAGTTGATTTACAACTAGAAATTTAAAAGTGGTGTTAATGTTGGCCACACTGTGACGAAGAAGAATACAGTATGTTTCACCACTGGTCATTTTATAGAAGGTACCACCAACATGTATTTTTTTTTAGATTATCAAATGCACAATGATCATTTGTTTCAGCCTGGGTACTGACTGAAGCATGAAGTAAATGGAAGAATCCCAACTTGACCTTAAAAACCCAAGTGCTATGATAAAGGCAGAGTAAAACGCTGCAAGGTATTAATAAGTTGGCAGGTTTTGTTACTTAGTGATCTAGTAGAAATAATGCCAACTGAATGTCGGTTTGGAGCTGTCTCAAGTCCCAGAGCTCTGCACTAGTGGGACTGGCCACATGGATAAACAGAACAAAGCCTGGTGGGCTGCAGCATCAGTGTACAAGCGGACAGTAAGAAAAATCAATAAAGTCGGTTCCAGTACACAAGTCCAGGGCTGAATTTCTGTCCCAGTCCGAGCATGGCTCTCTCCACATCGAGTGATAGCCACATCGAGGTGTACTCTTGTTTTATCTCCATTTCTGTCACTCTATCTCTTCGCCTTCTTTGCTTCCTTCAACAATGAGGCTGTGTTTCTTTGGCTGGGTGGAGTTTCCACAGTTACTTCAGTTGTTCAACTGACTGTTATTTTTGCTACCTGGGGAAAAGAGGGAAAACAAAAGGACTATCCTCCGCGTGTGTTTGTTGTGCAGTGGCAGGTGCATTTCCATTGTGCTGTAAATGGAGCCTTCATTTTCCCGCAAAATTATTGCATAGTGAAAGCAAAGCTTATAGGGCACCAGTCTAAATAATCTTTTATCTCTTTAACTACACAGGCTGCAGATACAAATGCACCTGCGGTACAATAGTTTTTAATTTTCTCGTTTTTTCTGTTTAACCATTGTCAACCCTGATTGCAGAGTTTAAGTCTAGACATAATTGAGCTCATCTTGCCTCAAAACCCCATCCATGTCACAGAAGGACTCTACCATCATTGCTTGCACAAATCAGATTTCCTCATCGTTTCTTCATAACTGCTCTGTCACAATGTTAATCAACATCGCTCGGCTCAGGCAGCAGAGCCAGCAGCTTTCCTTCCTCTTTCTTTGAGCTACCCATCATTTTATTACATATTACATATCCATTTTTTGTGAGGTCAGCTCAATACTGTAACATTTGATCTTAGCATAACAACAAGGTACAATTTAATAGACTTTGCGGTCTACTTTGCTGCTTCCTATAGGCCTCCATTATCCCATCCTACCTTTTGGATGGAGCAGTCTGATTGGATATGAATATCCAGTGGTGTGTAGCAACGGGCGTGTTGTACAATGTTCTCCACTCACATTATTTTGTTTTTTTATGTGGGTTTTTTTCTGTATTTTCAGGTAAAGCATGGCGATGACCGGCCAAAGCTCGTGCTCCTCCATGAGTAACCACACTAAGGAGCGGGTCACCATGGCCAAAGTGACCCTGGAGAACTTCTACAGCAACCTCATCGCTCAGCATGAGGAAAGAGAGATGAGGTAACAAAACATTCACAGGTGTCAGGCTTACTCATGGACTTTTTGACTGGCTACGTTTTTGCAGCACTTTGCGCTGATATGTTGATGACTTTGAGGTTTTAATTCCTGATTAAACATGTAATTCATACTGACACTGAACTGAGAAATAATTGCTTCTTCTGCCACACACACATTCAAATAAACATATTTTTTCATGTGTGGGTGTGAGAAGATGTGGTTTATGTGAGTTTAGTTGAGGGAAGACTACTTCCTGCTGTGGCAAGTTACATCAGTGTATATTCATCACTGTTGTGATTATTTTGGAGGTTGGCTTTTATATTTTTTATTTCTATTTAGTTTTGAATAAAAACTCATTAATGACTTGTCCTTGATTGGTGCAAGTGGGTGTGCCCTATCATATATTTGCTCATCACTCACGAAGATGCTATTGAGAAATGCTGCAGGCCCTGTGAGGCCTCACTCCTTTAAACAGAATTAAACTTGCTGATGTTCCTTCCTGTTGTTGCAAAAGGGCTGGACCCTGGAGTCGCTGCTGATTTGCTTATTTTGTTTTGTTTTTATTACATCACTCAAGTGTGTCAGTGCCTTTTATGATTATTGCCAATGTAACTGACATTATGAGATATGCATACACTGTTCTGTGGCTGTAAGATAATGCTTAAAGTCAATTTGCCTTTTCAGACAGCAGAAGCTGGAGAAAGTGATGGATCAGGAGGGCTTGGCTGATGAAGAGGTGAGTGACAAATACACATCTGCAGTGTTTTCCCACCATACCCTGTTGCAGTATGGGAGAATTCACTCACAGGGACTGAGGTTTTCAGTTCTGTCACAGTGTTGGTCAGATTTTTAGATAGATTTAGCTTGATGTTTATTTTCTTTGATTTGAAGAGTAAACTTTTATAATGATTGTCCTCACAAGTGTTTGATCCAGTGTTGCCCACTGTACAGATGTGAAAGAACTCTTGGATTCTTTTCTATTTAGCAAGTAGTTGGTAGATAGATTTGAATATTATCACTCATCCCTCAACCCATTTAATCCATCTTTTTCTTTGAGAGTCTGATGCACATAATGGAGTATAACTCTTTGAAGTTTATTTGGGGCAAAACACAGCCAGGAAGTAGCCTGAGAATTGGGGGAAAAAATTCCCAGAGACAATAACATATCTGCAAGGATGTTCGACTGTACTCATTTATTTGGATCTGAGATTTTAAGTTTTCTGAAAATATTTCTGTACAGTGAAAACAGTAGTTGTATTCCTTCAATTCTATCTGTTTTTTGGGGTTAAACTGCAAGCTATAAGAGACTGTAAAGTAGTGAATCTCAGCTAGTGGTCTGAAAATATACAGTAATGCGTGACGTTAAGTAGCAAGTATGTTTTAAAATGTGGGGTTTGTGCTCTGCAGAAACGTATCCGGCGTTCTCAGCATGCAAGGAAAGAGACAGAGTTTCTGCGTCTGAAACGGACTCGACTGGGTCTGGAGGACTTTGAGTCCTTGAAGGTGATTGGCCGAGGAGCTTTTGGAGAGGTGAAGACCTTTTACATTCAACTTGAAACATTAGACCTGTGTGCAGGTGTGATCCCAAGAGTACAGGTTTTCATTTCAAGAAAACATTGTGGTATGTCATTTTGATAATCGACCCACCCTCAGAAAACTGCAACCTGTTTTATCACAGTGGACAAAATACTGTAACACACGAAAAACTCACTTTTAATAAGTTAGCAAGATGGTGTCAGTGTTATTATAGCTGAATTGTTTTCACAGTATTTCTCATAGTTAATCATCCAGTGATTAAGATAAATGATCTTCTGTCAATTGAAAGTGTCGGTGGCCTTTTGACAGTAAGTAAACATGTACATGTGTCACAAGTCTGAAGACGTAATATTTTAAATGAGAGCACAGAGCCATAGCCCCGCCTCTCTGCCTGCTCCTTCAGATATTTGTACCTGAATCCACCGCGACTGTATTTCAGAGCTATTTCAGATCAACCCTCTGTCAGGTTGTATGAACTGTGTTGTTCTTTCCTCCAGGTTCGTCTGGTGCAGAAGAAAGACACTGGTCATGTGTATGCCATGAAGATCCTCCGCAAAGCTGACATGCTGGAGAAAGAACAGGTGAGGCGGCAGAATACACACACTGGACTTTCTTTATTTCTTTATTTGGATCGCCGTCAGCTTCCACACAGTGGCCGCTAGTCTTCCTTGAGCTCACACACAAAAACAACAAATAAAACAATTATTAAAATCACACTATATCAATAAAACAAAAACACAATTGTCAGAAATGCACAATAACAAGAAGAGAATGAAAACATTTGAATGTATAAAACCACAGTAACATTTATATGAGATTCATCGAATTTTGTTTTGGTAAGCTTTGAAAAGAAAATGAACTTTTAGTTTGTCTGTTGATGATGGGGAGCATCAAGGACAGGATCAAGCAGAACAAGGATAAAGGACAGTTCTCATCATACACTTTGTACAACCAGTGCTCACCTGACATGTATTATACACATGGCAAAAACATATATACTAGTTTTTTCACAAAAAAGTGTGCTGCATTATTCCATGCAACATTTTGCATAAATAACAGAAGACAAGATTTTAATTTTGCCTGTGCTGTTAGCCATGATAGCTGTTTCTGGACTGCTGAACACTGGAATGCTGCTGTTGCCTGTGTTGGGCATCTTTGAACATCTTTGAACATCTTTGTGTGTTGTGCGTCTCTGTCTGTTAGGTTGGTCATATCCGTGCTGAGCGGGATATTCTGGTGGAGGCAGACAGCCTGTGGGTGGTTAAAATGTTCTACAGCTTCCAGGATAAGATGAACCTCTACCTCATCATGGAGTTCCTGCCTGGAGGTATGACCCTCTAACCATACAGCACAATACTCAGAGGAGACGAGAACACATCATGGGCAGCCAGATAGCCTTTGGCTTATCAGGCGCTCTGGCACCACTTCCAAAAAAGTTGCATAATCTTCAAGAAAGGGAGTAGGAATGTTTTGTATTTTCAGCTCTGACTGTGGTCTCTGCTGTTGTGCTGCAGGTGACATGATGACCCTGCTGATGAAGAAGGACACTCTGACAGAAGAGGCCACTCAGTTTTACATCGCAGAGACGGTGCTGGCCATCGACTCCATCCACCAGCTGGGCTTCATCCACCGGGACATCAAACCAGACAACCTGCTACTGGACTCCAGGGTGAGTCATGTTCATAAACCTACTCCATCACAGTGATTCTGACCACTTTCAGCTTTTATTAGACTAATTATAGAACAGTTTCTAACCATGAGTGTACTTGTCTTAACTTTATATGAAAATTATTTTAAATTGTTCTATCATGTCAACTTCATTCCTCTGTGCTAAAATTGTACTAAAATTTTGTGCTGAATTGATTCCATCAGATTCCAGCCATAGTTTTAAAGCTTGTATCTTTTATTTTGACCACCCCATTTTTATCAATAAAGGAAGGCTAAGTACCAGAAAGAAAACTGTAGGTAGTTATAATAGTGTGTTTTCGTGTTTCCAGGGTCATGTAAAGCTGTCAGACTTTGGTCTGTGCACTGGGCTGAAGAGGGCTCACCGAACTGAGTTCTACAAAAACCTGAACCACAGCCTGCCCAGTGACCTCAGTAAGCAAAGTCAGGCAACCCTTTTCATTTATTTCAACTGTAGCTTGCATGCAATGTCAGCCACTCACATTTATTCACATTTTATGATTAATTTCACGAAAACACCAGTCTGTCATTTTTATATTCACATACTGTTTTATACTGGTTGAGATTCAGCGTAGCGTGTTTTAATCCTGGGCTGTCCCACCTCCACAGCTTTCCAGAATATGAACTCCAAGAGGAAAGCAGAGACCTGGAAGAGGAACAGGAGGCAGCTGGTAGGTCTGACCAAATGTAACACATTAACAGTATTTCGGTCGCATTTGATAAGAGCTGGATTTTTATCCTCCTTTTACGAAGTTCATCTATGGAACATATGAATAAAGAAAACACAATTTAAAGTTTCATTATTACATGTTTTTACCTTCACAGGTTTTTTCCCAAAAAGAAATGATGCAATAAATCAGCTAATTATTACAACTCAATACTTTTTTTTATATGGACTCAAATGTGTCTGTTGCACAAACGTGGCACCAAATGTCAGATTCATCATCTTTTTGACTTTCATCAGATCCTGTGGTTCCTGTATTAGACTGTATTTTATTTAATTCTTGTTTTTTTATTTTGTTAAATGAAAACACTCTTGTAGCGTAACAAGTTTATTTCTCAGTCATGTTGTTAAAAAAGTACAATTTTGGCATCAGTACCAAAGCTGATCATATTAGCAACAGTTCAAATGAAGAGACAAGGTGCCCCAGTGTTGTTTTCCTTATTCATCAGTCAGCCTCTGTAAATGCGAAACACGGCAATAAGTGCAAAGTATTTATACAACTTGAATTAAAAAAAAAAAAAAAACCTCAAAATTTAAATATCTCGGTTACATTAAAGTTTCATCACTAAATGTGCAACACTGACAGTCTGAAGCAAAAAGTATTGCTTAAATATTATTTACCAATGGTGCTAAAAGGCACAGAGACTTACTCCACATTCATTCAGCATAGGTGACAAAAATGTCCTAAATCACATTCTAGTCACTTGAAAGCGAACAGCCTCTGATTATCTTTGTGGTGTTCCCCCTCACCCCCCTCCCTGTCAGGCCTTCTCCACGGTGGGAACCCCGGACTACATCGCTCCAGAGGTCTTCATGCAGAATGGATACAACAAACTCTGTGACTGGTGGAGCCTGGGTGTCATCATGTATGAGATGCTGATAGGTAATGACTCAGAGACATGATGGGGCTTTAGACCAGACCAGACCAGATGTGGTGGTGTGAATGATGGCTGATCTTTGCTTCCTGCAGGTTACCCTCCCTTCTGCTCAGAGACGCCTCAGGAGACGTACAGGAAGGTGATGAACTGGCGAGAGACGCTCACCTTCCCTCCAGAAGTTCCAATCTCAGAGAAGGCCAAAGACCTCATCCTCAGGCAGGAACACATCACTCTCACATGTAGTGGATGCAGCAGCTAGTCAGTCACTGAAATCAGTTGATTTGTTTTGAACATGTCAAAGTTAGCTCATAACATCTAAGATGGTTTGTGTTGAGCTGCTGTGTGTGAATGATATTAAGTGAACACATGTTGTGATCAGGTTCTGCTGTGAGGAGGAGCACAGGATCGGGGCTGTAGGCGTGGAGGAGATCAAGTCTAACCCCTTCTTTGAGGGGGTGGACTATGACCATATCAGGTACAGACTGGTAACATGCTCATATTAAAGACATCAATGTTATTACATGGAGATATTTGAAATTCAGCCTTGGTCTGATTGGCGTGTGTGTGTGTGTGTGTGTGTGTGGGTGTGGGTGTGTGGGTGGGGGTGTGTGTGGGGGTGGGGGTGTGTGTGGCCACCATCTTGCTAATTGATTACGAGCATTGCTGGATATATAGGGTTTGTCAAATAATTAGTACCAACAACTGCTGTTTTTTAAATTTCTCATGTAAGTTTCTTTATATAGCGATAGAATATTTCTATGATGAAATATGCTTCAACTACATCTTTTCTGTTCATGTTAGAATAACTTAAATTGGGATAAACAGTGACTTTGAAGTTCAGCAAAATGTTAGTTGATGTATTTACATGTTTGAACATGTTAATTGATTTGTATGTATTTCTAAAGAATACATTCAAGAGAAAGAGAACTTACATTTGAAAGTGCTCAACAGTTCTTTAAAGGCTGTCAAATGATCTCCCTGATACTTGAAAGTTGTTTAAGCGTCAGCTGCATTTCCTCCATCGTGTACAGGGTATTTAACCTTTGGTCGTCGACATCCGTTTTGTCTTTAATCAAATGCACAATTTCACTTTGCGATTGATCTGAGTCTTTTGTCTAACGTCACTGATCTGTTGTCCAGGGAGAGACCTGCTGCCATTCCCATAGAGATTAAAAGCATCGACGACACCTCCAACTTTGATGAGTTCCCTGATTCAGATATCCTCACACCAGCAGGTACCCCACCTGTCTTTGATTAACTCCTTTCATGTTTTGTGCCTCTGCTGTGAAATGCTTAAGAACCCCTCTTCCTCTTCTCCTCCTCCTCCGCTTCCTCCTCCTCTAGCCACCCAGGTGTCCAACCACACCGAGGCCGACCTGAAGAACAAGGACTGGGTCTTCATCAACTACACCTACAAACGCTTCGAAGGCCTGACCGCCCGAGGAGCGATACCGTCCTACATGAAGTCAGGGAAGAGATGAGCACCTTCAGACTGGCTTTTATGCAACAGCACCATGAAACCTGAACGAGTCGTCCAAAACCCTGCTGTCTGAAGAACTTCAGCCCTGAACGGAGAACGCTGCTTGTTCTCTGTTACCTGACTGATGAGGATTCTTGTCACTCAGGACGTTGCAAATAATAAAGGGGCTCAATTTTTCATCCGTTGCTTTTCACCATAGGAACTGCTGCCTTCACTTCTGCAGGTCTTCACTTTCTCTGACGCTTCCGAGGGTACCTTTCTACTTCAGAACTGAACTGGGATTAAAGTGGTTGTGATTCTCCACAGTGGGACGTCTTCACTCCTGATACCAGCATCATTTACATTCCCTCTCTACAAACCAGCACCAGTCTGTTGGACCTACCCAGGGTTCCTCTCCCTCTAACCCAGGACAACCGCTCTTTTCACCGTTTCATGTTGACTTATCAACTCAAACTTTGCATTAAGTCGTCACTTGAAGTGAATCAGGTGCTCTTCAGGGATTCTGTCCAAATGTTTCTTGTCTTTTCCTAAAAGAGCTCACTATGAGGCTTCTCTAAATTGCTGCTGGCTTCTTCAGATGACCTAACCAAAGACTGTGAGCTGAATGTTTCTGCTTGTTTCTGCTTGATCTCTCCGTCACGTCTCATTTTGTATATTACAGTTGTCCTTTTATGGACTGAAATTAGCAGATTCGGTCGTTGAAAGGCGTGAATATATGAGAATGATGCTTTTTGTGGAACAAACACAAGAGTCTTGTTACATTTTCGCAATGACCCATTTATGTTCAGTTACCTTTAGCACCTTATGTGATGTTTGGGCCGGCCTCCAGCTGTTTGTGTTTGGATTGGGTGTTTTTATTAGACTGGAAAAGAGAACTTGTGTCCACACGTGGGGGGATGGTGGTAATTAAAACTGAAGCCACCATTTCTCCACAAACATGTAACACATCTTCCCATTCTTACTTAAACTAATGCAATTCTTGTAGACTCAGCAGCTGTCTAAGCAGGGTGACCAGTAGTGTGTGTGTGTGTGTGTGTGTATGTGAGTGTGTATGTGTCTCTGTATGTATATATATACACATATATATGTGTGTATATATATATATATATATATATATATATATATTGTTATCAGTCTCTCACTGTTGTGTTGAGGGCTGGGCTGATTAGCTTGTTCCAGCTGAAAAACTGGGAACCTGGTGTAGAAAATTGTTCCTGATAAAAAATATTTAGTCTGGTGTTGACTTACCAAGAGGAACGGGGGAAGATTGGTGGCAGCTGAGTTGTTTAAATATTATTTTGAGTGAATGAGATCTTGGACATATGGAGCCTCGTGGGGGTAAATAATAGTTGATAACAAACATGATGGACAGAGACGTAAAACTCTGCCCCCGGCCTTCGTTTCAGTTCTGTTGCAGTTTCTTGTTTAAACCATCACCTGCTGCATTCACAACACATTGGATTAATTTGGTTGAAAAACTTATGAGAGCTTTCTGTTTTTTCTGTGTGTGTGTTATGTGCAACAGTGTGGCGGTTCATTCCTGAGGTCAAGATGTTTGAAGTTGATTCCAGCTTTTAGCATTGCTTTTGTCAGGTTGTCACTCTGTGTGGGTGTGTGTTTGTTTTATTTACTTCTTAGAGACACTCGGCATCATGAAGATTAACTCCACGGTGCGGCAGTGTGATCCAGTATGGAAGCACAGGGCTAAACTATTTCCAGTGAACACAATATCCAAAATGCTGTCATTTAAAATGAATGTAAATGAAGATTTATGGAGTCACAGAGAAAAAAGTTTTTTTGCCACAATAATTCCAAAATGCTGTTTGTGTGAATGTAGCCTGAACCTTTTGTTTCTTATCTTTGCCCTGACACATGACGTGTAACTATGGAAGCCTATTTCCCCTGGAAAAAAAAGATTGGAACAGTAAAAGATCAGATGTCAAAGTTCTGATATTTATTATTACAATATTGGCATAATACATTTTAAATAAATTTAGACTTTGTCGAAATTTTGTCTTGTATGGTAAATTTGCCTTGTTGGTCTAAATTTAACTTGTTTAAGTTGAAAATTAATGACAAGTCAGTTTTGATTTATTTTATTAAGATTTATTTTGACATACTCTCATAGGTTTGACACACAAATTTTTGATTTGCATCATGATTTTGACATAATTTAGGTTTATTGTGGATTTTTTTTTACCGAAATATCACATTTTAAAATAAAATTGTCATAACTTTAAATTTGTAAATTTCAAAATTTTAATTTTATGTCAAAATATAAATTTTGAATTGGCAAGTTCTTTTTGCTTATCAAAATTTTTTCTAACTGAAAACTTTGATTCGGATCATATTTTAGGATTTATATTAATTTAAGATGTTGACTTTAAAAGGATTACTTAAAGATATTTTATGATTGTGACTTTAAAAAGTTTGGTTTGTCATATCCTACTTTTAATTTTCTGTTTTTCTGGTAGGAATGGGCTTCCATACTTCACAGTTCAGTCTGAAGGTGTTTTCTCAGTTTGTCTGTCATATAAAACTCAGTGTATTCAGGTAGTGTGTAGATGAAGCTCAGCACATTGTAACACGTTTTAGTAAAAGCACACGGTGGAGCTTTTTTCTACGGAGGGGTCAATTTTTTAAACAAACTGTCTATTGTTGCTCCGGCGCCGCATGTTTCTACCGAGCAGCAGATGAGTCAGTGTAAAGCAATAGAGCACGTGGAGTGGTTTTATTGATGATGATGCTTGGTGTGTGTGTGTGTGTGTGTGCGCGCGTGCGTGCGTGCGTGCGTGTGTGTGTGTGTGTGTGTGTGTGTGTGTGTGTGCGGGATTGTAATCATGCTCAGTAACAACAATGCAATGTTGAACTGCTTGAAGGTCTGTATGTTGTTTTCTACAGATAATGCTCAGATTTGTGTGGTGTGTGTGTGTTTGTGTCATCACACACCACATGTGACAAAGTCAGAGGTGAGGGGGTTTCTGGGAAGGTGTGTGTGCATTATTTAAACCACTGTTCTCTTTGTAGCGTGTGGCTGTTGTATTGTTTTTTGCTATTTGACAATGAATTACTCTGCACTTACTGTGTACTGCGTTATGTCTTTTTGAATGGCCGATGTCTTAGTGTCTACATCAGGATTGAGGCGATCTGCCCCCTAGAGGATGCTGGTCCTGCAGCACTCGGGTCTGAGGATGGTGAACTAAACAGGACCAGAGACCAGACTCACTGAAACTTTGTTTTAACCACGTTAAACTCCAGGTACAAGAGAAATGGACAGTGACAGGTGTGAAAACAAATATAACGTATTTAATTAAGAAGAAATATATAATGTCGATGATTTAGGTTTGTTTTTTTAAGAATACCTACTGGATCATAGCCAATCTAATACCCACATTTTAAAAATTTTGCTATGACAAATACACAATTTGAAGTAATTTCATGCTGCTTCAATAAAGCAAATGTTCATCTTAGAATATTAGTAAAAATAATAATTTAATTCAACTGTAACTTTTGCAAAATTAGCAAAACAAGTAGCTGTCAATAATTAGTTACTCAGCTTTCAGTTTCAGCTTTAGTTCAGCTTTTTCCTGGTGGTAAATTGTTAACTACAGTAAATACAGACTCTGAACATGAACTCAACACTGACGAACAGGAAAGATTTTATTTTCACAACAGAAGAAGAATGAGTGGGCAGAGCAACCACAACACAAATCACAGCCTGGAGTCAAAACATGAACATGCGTGTAATTGGCCGTCAGGGAACAGACATCATCCAATAAGAACACCTGTAGGTTTTAGGCTGACAAATAAAAAACACTCTGTTATGGAATTAGAAAAGGTTGTAGCACAAAAATATTTTAAAAACAAAAATTCTTAAAACTTCAGGGTGTGAAATTAAAATGTAAGAAAGTAGTGTATACATCTACATACTTATATATACTTATATATATATATATATATATATATATATATATACACATACAGAGGGGTCTTAAAGAGATCTCAGACTCAGTTGTGTGTGTATGTACATATATATGTGTATATATATATATATATGTGTGTGTATGTGTGTATATATATATATATATATATATATATATTTATATATTTATTTAAGTGTGTGTTTTCTCCAATGTGCTCATGGTTTTTAAATCGTCTTTAAACTTAAAAAAATAGGAAACACTTTGTGACAGACACTTTTTCCATGAACAGAAACAAAGACACTGTTTTGAACTGCAGTGAAACAACGAACCTTCAGTTTGTCCTGTATGATCCAAACCTGCAGTGTTGAAGCACATAATTCACTAAAATCAAACATTTCTATAATAATGTAGCTCAATCACAGACTGATTTAAACCTCTGATAATGTGACTGGCAGTGGTGGATGACGCATCTCAAACAGGTTTAAAGAGTGTAAGACTTTTAAACTGCGAGGAAATTAATGGAAAACAAAGTGGTTGATGTGAAGGACCGGTGGGTGGTGGTGAGGTGGGTGGTCTAGTTTTTTGAAAGGTTAAATTCAGGCTCCTCTTCAACACAGAATCAGGATCATTGATGACATCACTGACCCGATGAGGTTCAGAAACAGGAAGTGCTCCAACACTGACCATATTATTATGATATATATCATATATCTGATGATAATAATCATCAGGAATATGTGGTTTGTGTGACAGCATTAATTACTGCAGTACCCATGAGCCTCAGCAGCTGTTGCTATGGAGACGTAGCTATGAGATCAGAGCTGTAGTCACTGCAGGCAAGAACAAAACACTGTAACAACCTCCTTCCTCATCTGAACTGAACTAAAGCTCCTGTAACCAAAAGTTTGTTGGCACCACGAGCTGCGCCGTCTCCGCTGCTCCTGCTACATCAGAGGCTGACAGGGGGAATGGGGTGTCTGAAAAAATCTTTCCTAGCAGGAAGAGGACGAACATCCCAGCAAGTGAATATGTTGATGATGTCAGTCCTCGATGGAGGGCAGGGAGGTCACAGGCACCCGGCGGAAAAAGAAGCTGGATCCTCTGAAGAGGTGACCCTGGGGGCAGGGGGGGTTCACTTGTTAAAAAACAGCATATTATAATATATATAAATACAACAGCTTCTTGTGTTTACATTTCTCCTTGTTGATCGTCAATTTCTTCTGCAGGTTTATCACTGTTTCACCACATGTCGTGTTAACTACATAAGTTCTAATGATGTTTTATAATTAACGACTGTGCTTCTTTCTCATAAACTACACAGATAAACTGGTTATTCGGGGTTATCTGACTTGTGAAGAGTAGAACAGGAGGCAGAGTCTTCGGCTATCAGGCTCCTCTCCTGTGGAACCAGCTCCCAGTCTGGGTTCAGACAAAGGACACCCTCTCTACATTTAAGGTCAGGCTTCAAACTGTCCTCTTTGATAAAGCTTATAGTTAGAGCTGGCTCAGGTGAACGCCTTCAGATAAGATGTTATGATGTGGAACAATACAAATTAAATTGAACTGACTGTAATGATCAGAGTCGGGCTCAGTGAGGCAGGTAAACAAAAGATCCAGACTAGGTTGAACCTAATTCATGTGTTTGTAAAGAAGTGAGAGGTCAGAATGAGAGTGGCTGGAAAACAGTGTGTCTTGTGCTGTTGTGTCAGAAGTGAGAGTGGAGAAATGAGCATACCTTTCGGCTCAGGTGATTCCAGCAGTGCATCCAGGACTTAAAGATGGGAGAGTTAGGAGGAAGACCTGCAACCAGGCTGACAACACAAAGACAACCAATCAGACTGAAGCATCAGGGCTGCAGCCAGGATTTTACAAATACAGGCCTCCGAGAGGAAATTCTGAAACTCCTGTAAATGTTATTTTCCAACATTAGAAGAAGTAAGAAATCAGTGAACCTTTATGTATTTTATTAGTTCATATTTAAATGTATTATTTCTATCTGAATATGAATCAGCCACAGATTGTAGCTGCAGAAGATAAACCGTCACTGAAAATCCATCGGGCTGCCACACTGAATGAACTAAACACATGTTGAATCATCCTGCTTCTGAACTAATCTGTGAATATGAAGTTTGAAAGTTTCACTCACCCACAGTTGTTGACGGCCATCAGATCGGCCACCAGCATGAACGGATACGTCAGAACACTCACTGCAATCTGAAGAAAAACACACTGCATCAGTCTGAGGTGACGACACAGGAGAAACGTTTTCAACTGGAGTGCGAACGTTGAACTTACTCCCATCACAAACTTAGTGTAGCTTCTTACTGCTGAGGCCTGACTGAACTGTAACACAAAGACAAGGAAGAGGTGAATGTGAACGACTCTTATACAGATTGTGTGTGTGATTGGCTGAAACCACAGTGTCTTAGTGAATCTGACCTCAAAGCAGCAGAGTGAATAAGTTCTGTGGAAATGGACATTACACTCAATTTATCAAGACACGACAGGGTAAACATGAGGGAAGTGTTGAGTTTACATCAACAGCAAATGAAAACAGTCTGTTCCCTGTTACAGTTACTGCTGAAAATAAAACTGCATCCAACATTAACAGTCCCTCCAGTGAAACACTGTAGTTATCAAGTCTGGCTTTACTGTCTGAACGCTGATAAAGATGATGATGTGACTCAGTATGGTGAATGGTTCAGAAGCAGATGTTCCCGTCTTACATGGCAGAGTTTTGACACTTTATGTTTTGTTATTCAATGGTTTTTTTAAATCAGTAATTAAGTGATTGTGTTAATATAAAATGACAGCCTCTCTCCTCTCTCTCCTGTTAAACACAGTGTTACCTTAGTATGAGTGAAGGTGATGGACTTACACTTTCGTCTACAGCGTAGGTGTTAATAAAGTGAGCCAGGAGGTTACAACACCACAGGAAGAGCGCCTCTCCCAGCACATGGGGTATGAGACCACTGCAAACACACAAAACACTGCTCAAACGGCTGGAGGTCAAAGGTCGAGGAGAGTATGTCGTACGAATGTAACTAATGAATGAAATTATAACATGACTCACACATAGAATCCAGAAACTCCTTCCTCCTTAAAAATCCTGACAATACAGCTGAACATCCCTCTGAAAGGTAAAACGACCTCCATTAACACGTGTACAAAGTTCACACTGAAAATATATAAATGTTTCCCTGTTTTTTGTGGTTAGGTGCTACTGGTCAGCACAGGTGACATTGATTGTTACCATGGATACATTAGTCTCAGGCCTGAGTTAGCCTGGGGGTAGGGTATCTAATGTTTTTGTGTTAAAGTTAGTCAGTCTTTATTTTTGTGAAACGGTCTGACTTGCATTAGACTGATCTATGAGCACAAATAAGACTCTAAAATATCTTTGTGAAACCATGTGAACAGGGCCATAGTGACAATCACACAGAGTCCTGATGAGGCAGATTAGAGTTTCTCAATGTTATTTTTTATCATTTTTGTGGAGGGTTCCTTCAGGTTAGTGAGCAGCTTATTTTACAGCTGAAAAATAATATATAATAAATATACAGTCTATATATATATATATATATATATATATATATATATATATATATATATATATATATTCTTACCCGTACTTGACCTCTCTGCCAACAAACTGGGCCATACACCGCACTGACATAACTGCCAAAGGAAAACACAACAGTATATGTCACTTGTAAAAACAGCAGGGGACCAACAACACAGCACTAACTGGTTTAATCCGTGGTTGTGTAACCAGAGACACTTTGTACGGTGAGATAACATACCATGGAAAGGATGAGTGGCGACTCTGGACAGGCACTGGATGATCATTTCATGTGTGGTCTGCGGAGGAAACAATGTGGAGAGAGCTGAAAAGATTTGTTCAAAAATAAAACACTAATATAAAATGTTCAGTATCGGATATAAAAAAAAAAAAATTTTTTAAATTCTATTGATTTTCTAGATAAATGAAAACTGAGGTCACCGTGACCTTGACCTTTGACCAAAATCTAATAAGTTTGTACCAAATTTGTAGAAATTCCCTCAAGGCGTTATGGAGATATTGCATTCAAAAGACCAATACAGTGTTTTGTGAGGTCACCGCGCCCTTGGCCTTTGACAGGTTAACAGACAGGAGGCAGGGAGAGACAGTGAAACTGTATCATTTCAGTCCGACGAGTTCATGTTACTCAGTTTCAACTGAGGTCTCACCTCTTTGACCACTCTCCTGAGTGAAGTCTGCAGCTCATCTCTCTTGAACAGAAGCTCCACCTGCTGAATAAATAACCAAAATTACTGTGACAACCTTTTACCCAAAGACATTTTTTCTGGTAATCACACACCACCTCACGCTTATATGCAACATATAATTGGCTGATTCAGGATCCACTCGTATGAACCAACTAGTTCTCAAGTGGCTCGTACATGTTGTTTATAATTTATGTTGTGAAGAATATTCACAGGTGATCCAGACTTTACTTGCCTTAAAATGAGCCATCAGAACTTCTGTAACTTTGTGATGTCACAACAAAGCAGTCACTGCTCTCGGCCATGTCCCAAGCCCCGCCCACCCAAACGATCCATCCAGCCTTGCAGGATTAATTGTTTACCTGAAATCTGCTATATATTTATTTGCTCACCCATAAAAGCAGTCAAAACTGGACTTCTGCACTGTTTTATTCACTGACAGGTCTGAAAACTGGTTATTTAATCAATAACCAGTTGATTGATAGCTAACTGTGGAGTGGGATTTATACAACAGAACCAAACAAACTGTACAAATGGTTTTGTAAATCTGATGTGTGAATGCATGTTTCTGTCTTTGTATGTCTAAATCTATTTTTTTTCATCAGACTCCTGGTGTGTCAGGACCGTATCAGGCTGGTTCCAGGCTGAGTCCAGTTCTGGGATGACCAATAGAGAACTTTGACACAACATACGACGATCAATGCTAAATATAAACTGTAAAGATATTTGGTCATTCTTAGGGTCAGTCCTCACCTGTTTAACTTTGCTCCGAACCATGGTAGAGATGGCACTGGAAATGATACGAGGTGAGAGGCCGCGGAAGAGTCCCCTCTTTCCATCCACTTTTACGATGTGATGTGCTGAAAACAAACCCATCACATGTCACCTGCTCTTCATTCATGTCCAGTGAAACAAACAGACATTGAATAATCACAGCTAACTCACCATAGGAGAAAAAGCCAGGCAAGTATAAGACTCTTCTCCCAAACATGGTTGTGCCCACAGTCGGGGGAAGAGGTTCATGTCCCACCTGGAGACAGCGATAACTGAGATTAAAAACAGCTTCTCCGCTTCATGGGAATTATGATAATATTGACGACTACTGCAGGGTTTGTCCTGCATAGAGAATTAAACAAAAACAGTCCTTTGCTGTGGACATTGGAGCATGTTTAGTCTTCCCTCACAGTAAAATAATCTGACAGAATTTTGGAAGAATGACAAATTATGACATTACTGAATTTGCTATATGATCAAAAGCAATATCCAAATCACAGGAGCTGCAATTTTTTGATAAAGGCAAAATCTGTCATGACATCACAACTATTATAAATGAAGCATTGTGGTGCTACAGAGATGCCTCTCCAGATGTAAGGGGACATCATCATCATTTTTATATACATCTTGAAATATGAATAACCTGAGCAGCATCCATAAAGCTTTATTGTAATGCTCAACAAATCTAATGACTGATGATCTCACTCAATAGTTATTGCGGATTATCTTCACTGAATGTCCAGCATCAACCTGTCTTCACCGCGGTCCACCACACAGAGCAGGTCAAGGCCAAAGGTGGACACATCTTCACTCTCAGTCAGAACTGAGAAAATGTTTGACATGTTTGCGTGTTAATAATTATGTTGGTGGCTGAGCTGAATAAGTGCAGGTAACACTTGAATGAGTGAAAAACAACACAGCAACGGCGTTTTGTTTTGTTATGGCTACTGTTAGCTAGTTAGCTACATCAGCTACCTGTATCAGCAGCTTCACGTACAGCAGCGGATGTGTAACGGCTGTTACTCCCGCTCCCAGCAGCAGCACTGCAGTGTCCACATCCACGGAGGTCGGTGTAGTATCCTGCTCCACACCGACTTCCTGACCGGACAGGTTTTCTGGTGATTCCATCTTTAGTTACCGTGACGGAGGGAGACGGTTCATCACCGGTCAGTATCAAGCGAGACCAAAGAAGAAACTCGAACTTCCGCTTCAAACTTTCAAAATAATATTCTGTGCTTCAGACGAATTCAGTGAATTAAGAGGAGAGCCGTTATATCGAATAAAATGCAGTTATGATAATACGTCGTACTCGTCTATAAGAACTTATTGTTATTTCAGAACTTATTTTGGATAAAATTAGCAGCCTTATCTGTCACGTGACAGTGGAACCAAAACACATGGGCGGAGCTTACCTCGTGCCATCATTCGAAGACACGTTTTTTTTTTTTTATTGACAGTCTTTTCAACACAATCAAAAAGTCACATTCAAGATAATTGCAGATCATAATAGAAACAACTGAGCAAGCAGTAACAAAAACAAGAACATTTTAGGTCAGAAGAAGTTTTCCTCCCTCCCCTCTGGGAAAAGTACAGGACAAACTAATTCAAAACCAACAGACCAAAAAACAGCTTGTTCCCAAAGGCTGTCACCTCTGTGTCGCCCTCCTATCCTCCCCTTCCCTCCCTCTCCTTCCACTAAATGACTGAATAACTGACTGCTGAGAGTAATAATCCATACGCACTCACAAACATGCACTTGTTTCACTTTATACCGTTTTTATGTGGCTTTTCTTGTACTACTACTATGTTTTTTTGTTTTTGTTGTTGTTTTGTTGTTGTTGTTTTTATGTTACTTCTCCTGTACATAGACGAAGAGCTGCTAAACGAAAGACTCGGATGACTCTGAAGATGAATTTCAACAAATGAGCGCTTTGATTCCAGCAGGTGGTGCTATGAGCCTTACAATGGTTTTCTCCAATCCAGGCCCAAATAGCATAAAACATAATTGGTGGTGCCCACTTCCTGTTGCAGTGGGCGGTGTGCAGAGTTAAGATGATGACCAAAATGATAACAGGAAACATAAAATATTATTAAATAATCTGTGAAGCCAACAACAATTAAGCTCCTGACCTCCTTCATTCACTTGAACACACACAAACACAATGATGGAATCAGTGTACGGTTTAGACTGTATTTCTCTCTCTCTCTCTCACACACACACACACACACACACACACACACACACACATATATGTATATGTGTATACAGTGTATATATATATACTGTATATGTGTGTGTGTGTGTGTGTGTGTGTGTGTGAGAGAGAGAGAGAAATACAGTCTAAACCGTACACTGATTCCATCATTCCCTGATGTAAGAATATATTAAAGCTTGAATTGTGTAAATGTCAACAGGATGCTTTAATTTACATATCATCTGGTGTCATTGTTTGTTCATGGCATCATCACAGTATCATTCATAGAAAAGTATTGAATCAGTTTATATGCATACTTAAAGCATAATGTCACGCTGAAAAGCCAGATCTGATGTGTCTCGCATAAACAATATAATTGGTAGATCAAAGGAGTTCAACAAGTGTAATCTAATAGGCAGTCACTGTGGTTGGGTTGATTTACGGTCATTATGACAGATGCTGGTTTCAGCCCACTGACTGTTTCCCTTCACGCTAACAGATGGATGGACACATCAGTTGTTTCAAACTGCTGCTGTCTGAGCTGTGATGCAGTGGTTGTTAAAATGAGGTGTAAAAACCAATCCTGTATTCCATCACAACACCCTATCCTCATGTATCTTACCCAAGTCTGACACTGCTTATTACACTGTAACGTCTGCTATAAATTCATGTCAGATAGATGTGAAATAATTATGACTTTTTTTTCTCTTTTTGTTATTTTGATTTTTACTGAATTTAAATGACATTAATACAGGGTTGGTGGTACAGTTACTGGTTCTGGCATAGATATCGTGAAACATGGTGCATAAAGAAGAGGTGCTCTGAGCAATCAAAAGAAAAATTAATAAATAAATAAAATTCTAACTCACATTTATGGAAGTGAGAAATTCAGTTCACAAAAGAGAGGGAGGGAGTGTTCTGTGCTCAATCACGGGTGCTCTAATAATTATATAAATTATGGATCAAACAAATATATCTAATGTGAAATTGGATGCTTGTCTGCTCAGCTCTTTTTAGCATCTTTCTTTGATTTCAAAGCTCATAACTTTACTGTTTTATTTTTGTCTCCTGACACCATCTGCTCAGCACCAAGCAGCAGACAGAGACTACCTGCTGAACACAGTGGAGCAGCCAAAGAGACAGATATGATGTATGGATCTGTCAAAAGACAACTGTTTGCTACAGTGGTGTAGTGGTGTCTGGATGTACTCTCAATTTATGCTCCACATTTCTTTAAGCAGCACGTCCAGCAAAGGATAAACATCCTGTATTATAAACAGTGACATGTGACCCTACTTTTGCATATTGTTTTTGTAATAACTTATCTTTATTGATTTTGAACATTATACATCACTTTTCCAGAGTGGTTTGGTTATATTTTTCAAGTCTAGACAAGACAACTACATGATTATGCATTTTAAGTGAACTATTCTTTTTTCTTTAGACAATCAACTCATGAAATGTGAACTGAACATTTTAATATTCCCAATATGAGTGTGAGTAAACAGAAGTGTGGATTTGTATTCCTCTTCTCCCCTGTTAGCTTTCAGTTTGATTTAAATCTCTGTGTTCGTCAGCTCATCATAAATATAAATGATGGAGTCTCTACTGCTTGTTCATACCTGCAGAGCTGGGTCAACCAGCTCAGTTTAATTAAAAGCTTCTTCTCTTTCTATCTTTTATTGATCCCAGGGACATAATTTTTCTGCACTCTCATATACACACACAGCTTCTGTATTTTATGAACTGGTGGTCATACAGGGTTTGGATAGATTGGCACATTATGGATTCTAGCCTATGTGAGGTCAGTGGGGTGGTCCTCAGGTTTAAATAGGGTCAAATTCTGAAACAATATGTTTGTTATGTAGGTTTTAGGTTATATGTAGGTTATTAAATTGTGCTTGCTGGTCTTGTACAATTGACTCTTCACTAAGTTCCACCTCCCTTGGTTACTGTTGCTATACCTAACTTTTGAACATGGCATGGCAATCTACAGTGTTTTCAATGACATCAGTGAAAAATATCAAAACAAATGAAAGCAAAATGCATTTCTGGAGTAATGTTTCTGAAATATCACAGATAAATACACAGAAAGAACTATAATATACATTTGAGAGCTACGTTCATATAAATTGTTTGCAATTGAGTATTGTGAATGATGAGGACATTAAGGCAAATATCAGGCACCCCGTGTCTTGACATCTCATGTGCAGGAAAAACATATACAGGAACACCATTGTTCTTGCAAAGTAAGGTAAGTCAACATGTTGGTTTAATTATGAGCTAAGGTTTAGTCATGATTCCCTATGGATTTCACTATTATGTCACGCGCTGGTCACAGTGAGGGCTGGAGCCGCAATGATTTGGTTTGTCTGTCAGTCCTATTCTCGTGAATGCGAGCAAATTTCTTCAAATTTGGCACAAATGTCCACTTCTACTCATAGATGAATTGACTACATTTTGGTGGACAAAGGTCAAAGGTCAAAGTCACTGTCACCCCACAAAAAAAGTTTTTGGCCATTACTCAAGAATTCATATATGCCTACATACATACATAATTATGACACAATTCAACTCAAATGTCTATAAGGATAAAATTAAGTAATGACATTTTATATCCAAAAGGTCAAAGGTCAACTTTTTTAAAGTGTGACAGCAGAGTCGGACTGGCTTAGTGAAGGGTCATTTATTGATATAGTTCTATGGGCAGAGATTGTTTGGTTGGTCACTCCTGTCCTGTGAATGTTCTCCTCAATCTTTCTTCAGCCATTTAAATAGGTGTATATAAGTGTTTGCTGACAAGTTACTACATATACTTATATATACAACTAGTAGAGTAATGTTCTGCCCAAGACTGTGCAAACTCGGGGCAATGCAGTTACATCATCACTGGTATCTGAGCTGCGTGAAATGAAAAAGTCTGGAGTTCAAATTGATATAAAGCAGCTTGAACAGCTGCCCCTCGTTTTTATGAACAGACATTTTTCAAGAGATGACATTTGTCCAAATATCTGGAAAGAACTGTATGAAATAACAAAGTACAAATTCTCTATAAAGTGTTGGATGTTGAATAGAAGTTGATAGATCATCTTGAAGAAACACTGAAATAATACACATCAACGTTGTCAAATGATGCATTACTTTACACTGAAGATTTTGTATGTTCTCTAATTTTGTGTCTACACTGAAAACTGAAATATTAGAAAAAGACAACTTGCATTAATATTTCTTTACTTTTGCTTAGATGAACCATCTTTTCTCCATTATTGCAGTTTTCAACATTTCCAGTGGTCCTGGGGTTAAAATAATTATTCACCAGTGTCTTATGGTGATGATACAAACGCTAAATATGAGTGTTCCCCATCCAGCTCATTAAAATCCCTGCAAACACATAATAGACTCCCTGTGGCACTGCTGGAAAAATGACCGTTCACACTTCCCAGACTTCCCTTTACATTGATGATCATGATGAGACTGCCTGGAGGAGGTGAAAGCCTTAGAACAGGAGGGGAAGAAAACCAAAACTGGACTTATACTCTGGATGTCTCATCATCTCTTCATACATGGCACAAAAATGTCATAGTATATTATGGTATGAAAAGGTCAAACAATGTCATAGTATAGTAAAAAAAAAAATTTAAAACACAGATGTAGTAGAGTCTTTTAGAAAAATATCAAAGTATAGTATGGCATGAAAATGTAAAAAAAACCGACATGGTATAGTATGGCACAGAAACATCATAGAATAGTATGTAAAAAAAAATTGCAAAAATGTCATAGTATAGTGTGGCAAAAAAATGTCATAGTATAATATGGCAAAAAAGTGTCAAAAAACAACATAGTATAGTTTGGCACAAAAATGTCATAGTATAGTATGGCATAAAAAAAAAAGCAAAAAAATTTCATAGTATAGTATGGCATAAAAAAAATTGCAAAAAATGTCATAGTATAGTATGGCATAAAAAATGTCAAAAAACCCAACATAGTATAGTTTGGCACAAAAATGTCATAGTATAATATGTCTTGAAAAAATCTCAAAAAACATCATAGAATATTATAGCATGAAAATGTCAAAAAAAGGTCATAGTATAGTATGGCATAAAAATGTCAAAAAACCAACATAGTATAGTATGGCACAAAAATGTCATGATATAGTATGGCATAAAAAAAATGCAAAAAATGTCATAGTATAGTATGGCACAAAAATATAATAGTATAATATGGCATGAAAAAAATCTCAAAAAACATCATAGAATATTATGGCATGAGAATGTCAAAGAATGTCATAGTATAGTATGGCATAAAAAAAATTGCAAAAAATGTCATATTATAGTATGGCACAAAAATGTCATAGTATAGTATGGCACAAAAATGTCATGATATGGTATGGCATAAAAAAAATGCAAAAAATGTCATAGTATAGTATGGCACAAAAATGTCATGATATGGTATGGCATAAAAAAAATGCAAAAAATGTCATAGTATAGTATGGCACAAAAATGTAATAGTATAATATAGCATGAAAAAATCTCAAAAAACATCATCGAATATTATGGCATGAAAATGTCAAAAAACGTCATAGTATAGTATGGCATAAAAAAAATTGCAAAAAATGTCATAGTATAGTATGGCACAAAAATGTCATAGTATAGTATGGCATAAAAAAAATTGCAAAAAATGTCATAGTATAGTATGGCATAAAAAATTGCAAAAAATGTCATATTATAGTATAGCATGAAAATGTCATAGTACAGTATGGCATAAAAAAAATTGCAAAAAATGTCATAGTATAGTATGGCACAAAAATGTAATAGTATAATATGGCATGAAAAAATCTCAAAAAACATCATCGAATATTATGGCATGAAAATGTCTAAAAATGTCATAGTATAGTATGGCATAAAAAAAATTGCAAAAAATGTCATAGTATAATATGGCACAAAAATGTCAAAAAACCAACATAGTATAGCATGGCACAAAAATGTCATAGTATAGTATGGCATGAAAATGTCATAGTACAGTATGGCATAAAAAAAATTGCAAAAAATGTCATAACATAGTTTGGCACAAAAATGTCATAATATAGTATGGCATAAAAAATTGCAAAAAAATGTCATATTATAGTATGGCATGAAAATGTCATAGTACAGTATGGCATAAAATAAATTGCAAAAAATGTCATAGTATAGTGTGGCAAGAAAATGTCATAGTATAGTATGGCAAAAAAGTGTCAAAAACCAACATAGTATAGTTTGGCACAAAAATGTCATAGTATAGTATGGCACAAAAATGTCATGATATAGTATGGCATAAAAAAATGCAAAAAATGTCATAGTATAGTTTGGCACAAAAGTATAATAGTATAATATGGCATGAAAAAAATCTCAAAAAACATCATAGAATATTATGGCATGAGAATGTCAAAAAAATGTCATAGAATAGTATGGCATAAAAAAAATTGCAAAAAATGTCATAGTATAATATGGCACAAAAATGTCAAAAAACCAACATAGTATAGCATGGCACAAAAATGTCATAGTATAGTATGGCATGAAAAAAATTGCAAAGAATGTCATAATATAGTTTGGCACAAAAATGTCATAATATAGTATGGCATACAAAATTGCAAAAAAATGTCATATTATAGTGTGGCATGAAAATGTCATAGTACAGTATGGCATAAAAAAATTGCAAAAAATTTCAAAAAAACCCAACATAGTATAGTTTGGCACAAAAATGTCATAATATAGTATGGCACAAAAATATAATAGTATAATATGGCATGAAAAGATCTAAAAAAAAATCATAGAATATTATGGCATGAAAATGTTAACAAAAACGTCATAGTATAGTTTGGCACAAAAATGTCATAGTATAGTATGGCACAAAAATGTCATGATATAGTATGGCATAAAAAAATGCAAAAAATGTCATAGTATAGTTTGGCACAAAAGTATAATAGTATAATATGGCATGAAAAAAATCTCAAAAAACATCATAGAATATTATGGCATGAGAATGTCAAAAAAATGTCATAGAATAGTATGGCATAAAAAAAATTGCAAAAAATGTCATAGTATAATATGGCACAAAAATGTCAAAAAACCAACATAGTATAGCATGGCACAAAAATGTCATAGTATAGTATGGCATGAAAAAAATTGCAAAAAATGTCATAATATAGTTTGGCACAAAAATGTCATAATATAGTATGGCATACAAAATTGCAAAAAAATGTCATATTATAGTGTGGCATGAAAATGTCATAGTACAGTATGGCATAAAAAAATGCAAAAAATTTCAAAAAAACCCAACATAGTATAGTTTGGCACAAAAATGTCATAATATAGTATGGCACAAAAATATAATAGTATAATATGGCATGAAAAGATCTAAAAAAAAATCATAGAATATTATGGCATGAAAATGTTAACAAAAACGTCATAGTATAGTATGGCACAAAAATGTCATAGTATATGTCATGAAAAAAATCTCAAAAAACATCATAGAATATTATGGCATGAAAATGTCAAAAAAATGTCATAGTATAGTATGGCATAAAAAAAATTTCAAAAAATGTCATAGTATAGTATGGCAAAAAAATGTCAAAAAACCAACATAGTATAGTTCGGCACAAAAATGTCATGGTATAGTATGGCACAAAAATGTCATGATATAATATGTCATGAAAAAAATCTCAAAAAACATCATACAATATTATGGCATGAAAATGTCAAAAAAACGTCATAGCATAGTGTGGCATAAATTTCTCAAAAAACGTCATAGTATAGTATGGCATAAAACGTCAAAAAAGTCCAATTATTGTATAGCGTAAAATTGTCAAAGAACATCATAGCATAGGATGGCATAAAGCGTCAAAAGACGTCATAGTATAGTGAGGCTTCAATTTTAAAAAAAAAGGTCATAGTATAGTATGGCATAAAAATGTCAAAAACGTCATAGTATAGTATGGCATAAAATTGTCAAAAAACGTCATAGTATAGTGTGGCATAAATTTTTCAAAAAAACGTCATAGTATAGTATGGCATAAAACGTCAAAAAACGTCATAATATAATATGACATAAAAATGTCAAAAAACGTCATAGTATAGTGTGGCATAAATTTTTCAAAAAAGCGTCATAGTATAGTATGGCATAAAATTGTCAAAAAACGTCATAGTATAGTGTGGCATAAAATTTTCAAAAAAAGGTCATAGTATAGTATGGCATAAAATTGTCAAAAAACATCATAGTATAGTATGGCATAAAATCAAATTTAAAAAAAAACCGTCATAGTATAGTATGCAATAAAAATGTCAAAAACGTCATAGTATAGTATGGCAAAAAACATCATAGTATAGTATGGCATAAGACGTCAAAAAAGTCCAATCATTGTATAGCGTAAAATTGTCAAAAAACGTCATAGCATAGGATGGCATAAAGCGTCAAAAGACGTCATAGTATAGTGAGGCTTCAATTTTAAAAAAATAAAAGGTCATAGTATAGTATGGCAAAAAACGCCAAAAAACGTCATAGTATATTATGGCATAAAATTGTCAAAAAACGTCATAGTATATTATGGCATAAATTTTTCAAAAAAACGTCATAGTATAGTATGGCATAAAACGTCAAAAAACGTCATAATATAGTATGACATAAAAATGTCAAAAAACGTCATAGTATAGTATGGCATAAAATTGTCAAAAAACGTCATAGTATAGTATGACAAAAAAATGTCAAAAAACGTCATAGTATAGTATGGCATAAAATTTTCAAAAAAGCATCATAGTATAGTGTGGCATAAAACGTCAAAAAACGTCATAGTATAGTATGGCATAAAATCAAATTAAAAAAAAAAACGTCATAGTATAGTATGCAATAAAAATGTCAAAAACGTCATAGTATAGTATGGCAAAAAACATCATAGTATAGTATGGCATAAAACGTCAAAAAAGTCCAATCATTGTATAGCGTAAAATTGTCAAAAAACGTCATAGCATAGGATGGCATAAAGCGTCAAAAGACGTCATAGTATAGTGAGGCTTCAATTTTAAAAAAAAGGTCATAGTATAGTGTGGCATAAAAATGTCAAAAATTTCATAGTATAGTGTGGCATAAATTTTTCAAAAAAACGTCATAGTATAGTATGGCATAAAACGTCAAAAAACGTCATAATATAGTATGACATAAAAATGTCAAAAAACGTCATAGAATAGTGTGGCATAAAATTTTCAAAAAAAAGGTCATGGTATAGTATGGCATAAAACGTCAAAAAACGACATTGTATAGTATGGCATGAAACGTCATAGTATAGTGTGTCATAAAACGTCAAAAAACGTCATAGTATAATATGGCATGAAATTGTCAGAAAACGTCATAGTATAGTGTGGCATAAATTTTTCAAAATAACGTCATAGTATAGTATGGCATAAAATCAAATTAAAAAAAACCCGTCATAGTATAGTATACAATAAAAATGTCAAAGACGTCATAGTATAGTATGGCAAAAAACGTCATCGTATAGTATGGCATAAAACGTCAAAAATATCCAATCATTATATAGCGTAAAATTGTCAAAAAACCTCACAGTATAGTAAGGCATAAAAAGTCATAGGTGTCATCAATGAACGTAATATGTATATATATGGCCTGTATTGTCCTCAGAAAACCCATGGCATTACAGGGATAATATGCAGTTTCTCTTCCGAAAGGCCCCAGACGAGCCTTGAACCCACAATCCTCTGGTTGAGAGATGACAGCCCTAACCCCTGACCCACAGAGAAAGCTCAGCATCCTGTTCTCGTATGTGACCTATAAAAAAGATAAAGCATTTTAAGGCAGAAAAAGTCAAACTATAGCAAGGCATATAAATGTCAAAAACGTCATAGTATAGTATGGCATTAAACGTCAAAAAAACGTCAAACTATAGCAAGGCATATGAATGTCAAAAACGTCATAGTATAGTATGGCATTAAACGTCAAAAAAACGTCATCGTATAGCATGGCACTAAACGTCAAAAAAACGTCATAGTATAGTGTGGCATAAAATTTTCAAAAAAACATCATAGTACAGTATGACATAAAAATGTAAAAAAACATCATAGTATAGTGTGGCATAAATTTTTCAAAAAAACATCATAGTATAGTGTGGCATAAATTTTTCAAGAAAAAGGTCATAGTATAGTATGGCATAAAATTTCAAAAAACGTCATAGTATAGTATGGCATAAAATTGTCAAAAATTGTCATAGTATAGTATGACATAAAAATGTCAAAAAACATCATAGTATAGTATGGCATAAAAAGTCATAATGAACGTAATATGTATGGACTGTATTGTCCTCAGTAAACCCATGGCATTACAGGGATAATATGCAGTTTCCCTTCAGAAAGGCCCCAGATCAGCCTTGAACCCACAATCCTCTGGTTGAGAGGTGACAGCTCTAACCCCTGACCCACAGAGAAAGCTCACCATCCTTCTCTCGTATGTGACGTATAAAAAAGATAAAGCATTTTAAGGCAGAAAAAGTCAAACTATAGCAAGGCATAAAAATGTCAAAAAAAGGTCATAGTATAGTATGGCATAAAACGTCAAAAAAACGTCAATGTATAGTGTGGCATAAAATTTCAAAAAAACGTCATATTATAGTATGGCATAAAACGTCAAAAAACGACATTGTACAGTATGGCATGAAACGTCATAGTATAGTGTGACATAAAACGTCAAAAAACGTCATAGTATAGTATGGCATGAAATTGTGAAAAAACGTCATAGTATAGTGTGGCATAAATTTTTCAAAAAAACGTCATAGTATAGTATAGCATAAAAATGTCAAAAAACGTCATAGAATAGTGTGGCATAAAATTTTCAAAAAAAAGGTCATGGTATAGTATGGCATAAAACGTCAAAAAACGACATTGTATAGTATGGCATGAAACGTCATAGTATAGTGTGACATAAAACGTCAAAAAACGTCATAGTATAGTATGGCATGAAATTGTCAAAAAACGTCATAGTATAGTGTGGCATAAATTTTTCAAAAAAACGTCATAGTATAGTATAGCATAAAAATGTCAAAAAACGTCATAGTATAGTATGGCATAAAACGTCAAAAAAGTCCAATCATTATATAGCGTAAAATTGTCAAAAAAAACGTCATAGCGTAGGATGGCATAAAAACGTCAAAAAAACGTCACAGTATAGTAAGGCATAAAAAGTCATGATAGTCATCAATGAATGTAATATGTATGGACTGTATTGTGCTCAGAGAACCCATGGCATTACAGGGATAATATGCAGTTTCCCTTCAGAAAGGCCCCAGACCAGCCTTGAACCCACAATCCTCTGGTTGAGAGGTGACAGCTCTAACCACTGACCCACAGTAAAAGCTCATCATCCTTCTCTCGTATGTGATTTATAAAAAAGATAAAACATATTAAGGCAGAAAAAGTCAAGCTATAGCAAGGCATAAAAATGTCAAAAAAAGGTCATAGTATAGTATGGCATAAAACGTCAAAAAAACGTCATTATATAGTGTGGCATAAAATTGTCAAAAAAAGGTCATAGTATAGTATGGCATAAAACATCAAAAAAACGTCATAGTATAGTATGACATAAAATTGTCAAAAAATGTCATGGTATAGTATGGCACGAAAATATCAAAAAACGTCATATTATATTAAGGCATCAAACACCACAGTATAGTGAGACATCAAAATGTCATAGTATAGTAAAGCATAAAATTGTCATAAAACGTCATAAAACGTCATAGTATAGTATGGCATAAAAATGTATAAAAACGTCATAGTATAGTATGGCATAAAATTTTCAAAAAAACGTCATAGTATAATATGGCACGAAAATATCAAAAAACGTCATATTATAGTATGGCATAAAACGTCAAAAAGTCCAATCATTGTATAGCGTAAAATTGTCAAAAAACATCATAGTATAGTATGGCATAAAATGTCAAAAAACGTCATATTATAGTTTAGCGCAAAATTGTCAAAAAACGTCATAGTATAGTATGGCATAAAACGTCAAAAAACGTCATAGTATAGTTTAGCGTAAAATTGTCAAAAAACGTCATAGTATAGTATGGAATGAAACGTCATAGTTTAGTATGGCATAAAAATGTATAAAAACGTCACAGTATAGTATGGCATAATATTTTCAAAAAAACGTCATAGTATAGTATGGCACGAAAATATCAAAAAACGTCATATTATATTAAGGCATCAAACACCAAAGTATAGTGAGACATCAAAATGTCATAGTATAGTAAAGCATAAAATTGTCAAAAAACGTCATAGTATAGTATGGCATAAAATTGTCAAAAAACGTCATAGTATAGTATGGCATAAAATGTCAAAAAACGTCATAGTATAGTATGGCGTAAAATTGTCAAAAAACGTCATAGTATAGTATGGCGTAAAATTGTCAAAAAACGTCATAGTATAGTATGGCATAAAACGTCAAAAAAGTCCAATCATTGTATAGCGTAAAATTGTCAAAAAACATCATAGTATAGTATGGCATAAAACGTCAAAAAAGTCCAATCATTTTATAGCGTAAAATTGTCAAAAAACGTCATAGTATAGTATGGCATAAAACGTCAAAAAACGTCATAGTATAGTATGGCATAAAATTGTCAAAAAACGTTATTGTATAGTATGGCATAAAACGTCAAAAAACATCATAGTATAGTATGGCATAAAACGTCAAAAAACGTCATTGTATAGTATGGCATAAAACGTCAAAAAACGTCATAGTATAGAATGGCATAAAACGTCAAAAAATGTCACAGTATAGTAAAGCATAAAAACGTCAAAAAACGTCATAGTATAGTATGGCATAAAACGTCAAAAAACGTCATAGTATAGTATGGCATAAAACGTCATAGTATAGTATGGCATAAAAATGTATAAAAACGTCATAGTATAGTATGGCATAAAATTTTCAAAGAAACATCATAGTATAATATGGCACGAAAATATCAAAAAACGTCATATTATAGTATGGCATAAAACGTCAAAAAACGTCATAGTATAGTATGGCATAAAACGTCAAAAAACGTCATAGTATAGTTTAGCGTAAAATTGTCAAAAAACATCATAGTATAGTATGGAATGAAACGTCATAGTTTAGTATGGCATAAAAATATCAGAAAACGTCATAGTATAGTATGGCATAAAATTTTCAAAAAAACGTCATAGTATAATATGGCACGAAAATATCAAAAAACGTCATATTATATTAAGGCATCAAACACCACAGTATAGTGAGACATCAAAATGTCATAGTATAGTAAAGCATGAAATTGTCAAAAAACGTCATAGTATAGTATGGCATAAAATTGTCAAAAAACGTCATTGTATAGTATGGCATAAAATGTCAAAAAACGTCATAGTATAGTATGGCGTAAAATTGTCAAAAAACGTCATAGTATAGTATGGCATAAAACGTCAAAAAAGTCCAATCATTGTATAGCGTAAAATTGTCAAAAAACGTCATAGTATAGTATGGCATAAAACGTCAAAAAAGTCCAATCATTGTATAGCGTAAAATTGTCAAAAAACATCATAATATAGTATGGCATAAAACGTCAAAAAACGTCATAGTATAGTATGGCATAAAACGTCAAAAAACGTCATAGTATAGTTTAGCGCAAAATTGTCAAAAAACGTCATAGTATAGTATGGCATAAAACGTCAAAAAAGTCCAATCATTTTATAGCGTAAAATTGTCAAAAAAAGTCATAGTATAGTATGGCATAAAACGTCAAAAAAACGTCATAGTATAGTATGGCATAAAATTGTCAAAAAACGTCATTGTATAGTATGGCATAAAACGTCAAAAAACATCATAGTATAGTATGGCATAAAACGTCAAAAAACGTCATTGTATAGTATGGCATAAAACGTCAAAAAACGTCATAGTATAGTATGGCATAAAACGTCAAAAAACGTCATAGTATAGTATGGCATAAAACGTCATAGTATAGTATGGCATAAAAATGTATAAAAACGTCATAGTATAGTATGGCATAAAATTTTCAAAGAAACATCATAGTATAATATGGCACGAAAATATCAAAAAACGTCATATTATAGTATGGCATAAAACGTCGAAAAACGTCATAGTATAGTATGGCATAAAACGTCAAAAAATGTCATAGTATAGTTTAGCGTAAAATTGTCAAAAAACATCATAGTATAGTATGGAATGAAACGTCATAGTTTAGTATGGCATAAAAATATCAGAAAACGTCATAGTATAGTATGGCATAAAACGTCATAGTATAGTATGGCATAAAAATGTATAAAAACGTCATAGTATAGTATGGCATAAAATTGTCAAAAAACGTCATTGTATAGTATGGCATAAAATGTCAAAAAACGTCATAGTATAGTATGGCGTAAAATTGTCAAAAAACGTCATAGTATAGTATGGCATAAAACGTCAAAAAGTCCAATCATTGTATAGCGTAAAATTGTCAAAAAACATCATAGTATAGTATGGCATAAAACGTCAAAAAACGTCATAGTATAGTTTAGCGCAAAATTGTCAAAAAACGTCATAGTATAGTATGGCATAAAACGTCAAAAAAGTCCAATCATTGTATAGCGTAAAATTGTCAAAAAACATCATAGTATAGTATGGCATAAAACGTCAAAAAACGTCATAGTATAGTATGGCATAAAATTGTCAAAAAATGTCATAGTATAGTATGGCATAAAACGTCAAAAAACGTCATAGTATAGTATGGCATAAAATTGTCAAAAAAACATCATAGTATAGTATGGCATAAAACGTCAAAAAACGTCATAGTATAGTATGGCATAAAATTGTCAAAAAATGTCATAGTATAGTATGGCATAAAACGTCAAAAAACGTCACAGTATAGTAAAGCATAAAATTGTCAAAAAACGTCATAGTATAGTATGGCATAAAACGTCAAAAAAGTCCAATCATTGTATAGTTGTAAAATTGTCAAAAAACGTCATAGTATAGTTTAGCGTAAAATTTTCAAAAAACGTCATGGTATAGTATGGCATAAAACGTCAAAAAACGTCATAGTATAGTATGGCATAAAATTGTCAAAAAACGTCATAGTATACTATGGCATGAAATTGTCAAAAAAGTCCAATCATTGTATAGCGTAAAATTGTCAAAAAATGTCATAGCATAGGATGGCATGAAAATTAAAAAAAAAACATCACAGTATAGTAAGACATAAAAAGTCATTAGAGTTACTAATGAAAGTAATATGCATACATATGGACTGTAGTGTCCTCAGAGAACTCATGGCGTTCCAGGGGTAATATGCAGTTTCCCTTCAGAAAGGCCCCAGACCAGCCTTGAACCCACAACCCTCGGATTGAAAATTTACAGCCTTAACCACTGACCCACAGAGAAAGCTCATCATTGTGCTCTCGTATGTGACATATAAAAAAGATAAAGTATTTTAAGGCAGAAAAAGTCATGATATAGCAAGGCATGAAAATTTTTTTTAAAAAAACGTCATACTCTTGAATTGCACAAAAATATCATAGTATAGTATTTCATGAAATAATCTCAAAAAACGTCATAGTATAGTATGACATAAAAACATCACAGAATAGTGTGTCATAAAAAAAATTGCAAAAAATGTCATAGTGTAGTATGGTGAAAAAAAATCAAAAAATCGACATAGTATAGTGTGATATAAAAATGTCAAAGTATAGTATGGCATGAAAATTCAAAAACAAAACGTCATAGTATTGTATGGCACAAAAATGTCACAGTATAGTATTGCATGAAAAAATCTCAAAAAACATCATAGTATAGTAAGCCATGAAATTGTCAAAAACCCGACATAGTATAGTATGGCACAAAAATGTCATATTATTATATATATAATAAGTATTATAAGTATACTATGGCATAAAAATGTAAAAAAAAAAGTAATATTATAATATTTCATAAGAGGTCACAGTAAAGTATGTCATAAAAATTTCATAAGACGTCATAGTATAATAAATCATTATAAATGTCAAAAACTGACATAGTATAGTATGGCACAAAAAAATCATAGAATAGTATGTCATGAAAATTTTAAAAAATGTCATAGTATAGTATGGCACAAAAATGTCATACCATAGTATGTCATGAAAAGATCACAAAAAACGTCATAGTATAGTATGGCACAAAAACATTATATAATAGTATATCATGAAAAAATGTTGAAAAACATCATAGTATAGTAGGGCATAAAAATGTCAAAAAACAGACATAGTATAGTATGTCACAGAAACATCATAGAATAGTATGTAAAAAAAAAAATCGCAAAAAACGTCATAAGAAAGTAAGGCACAAAAATGTCATACAATAGTATGTCATAAAAATATAAAAAATTAAAAAAAACTTTGTTACATAGTAATTAATAGAGATGTCAAAAAACGTCATAATATACTATTTCATAAGAAGTCACAGTATAGTATGGCACAAAAATGTCACATTATGGTATGGCATGAAAATGTCAAAAATCGTCATAGTATAATATGGCACAAAAACATCATAGAATAGTATGTCATGAAAAAATCTCAAAAAACGTCATAGTATAATCTGGCACAAAAATGTAAAAAAAAAAAAAAACATTGTTACATAGTAAGTAAAAGTATAGTATTGCAGGAAGAAATGTCATAAAAAAATGGCATAAAATTTTCCAAAAACCGACAGAGTATAGTATGGCACAAAAATATCATAGAATAGCAGTTCATAAAAAAATCGCAAAAAAATTCATTGTATAGTATGGCACAAAAATGTCAAAAAAGGTCATAAAATAATAAATCATAAAAATGTCATAGTATAGTATTGCAGGAAAAAATGTCAAAAAACATCATAGTATAGTATGACACAAATATGTCAAAAAATCGTCATAGTATAGTATTGCACAAAAATATCACAGTATAGTATGGCACAAAAAAATCATAGAATAGTATGTCATAAAAAAGTCGCAATAAACATCATAAAATAGTAAGTCATATAAATGTCAAAAGCCAACATAGTAAAGCATGTTACAAAAATGTCAAAGTATATTATGGCAAAAAAATGTAAAAAAAAAAACGTTGTTACATAGAAATTAATAGAGATGTCAAAAAACGTCATAGTATACTATGGCATAAAAATCTAAAAAAAAGTCATACTATTTCATAAGAAATCACAGTATAGTATGTCATAAAAAATTCCTAAAAGGTCATAAAATAATAAATCATAAAAATGTCATAGTATAGTATTGCAGGAAAAAATGTTAAAAAATTCATAGTATAGTATGGCACAAAAATTTCAAAAAAACGTCATACTATAGTATTGTACAAAAAGTCATAGTATAGTATGGCATGAAAATGTAAAAAAAAAAAAACGTTCACAGTATAGTACGTCATTAAAATTTCATAAAAGTTCATAAAATAATAAATGATAAAAATGTCAAAAACCGATATAGTAGAGTTGGTTACAAAAATGTCAAAGTATAGCATGGCATGAAAATGACAAAAAAACATCATAGTATGTCATGAAAATGAAAAAAAAAACATCATAGTATAGTATGGCACAAAAATGTCAAAAAACCGACATAGTATAGAATGTCACAAAAACATCATAGAATAGTATGTCATAAAAGAAATTGCAAAAAACGTCATATTATAGTATGGCACAAAAATGTCATAGTATAGTATTGCATGAAAAATGTCAAAAAACCGACATAGTATAGTATGTCACAAAAACATCATAGAATAGTATGTCATAAAAAAAATTGCAAAAAACCTCATAGTATAGTATGGCATGAAAATGTGTCAAAAAACATCATAGTATAGTATGGCACAAAAATGTCATAGAATAATATGCCATAAAAATGTAAAAAAATATATATATTATATATATATATATATATATATATATATATAGTATGTCATAAAAATTTCATAAAAGGTCATAGTATAATAAATCAGATAAATGTAATAAACCGTCATAGTATAGTATGGCACAAAAATATCATAATATAGTATGGCACAAAAACATCATAGAATAGTATGGCATAAAAATGTAAAAAAACCGACATAATAGAGTCCGTTACAAAAATGTCAAAGTATACTATGTCATAAAAACGTTAAAAAACGTCATTGTATAGCATGGCACAAAAATGACAAAGTATATTATGGCATGAAATGCAAAAAACCGACATAGTTTCGTATGGCACAAAAATGTCATATTATGGTATGTTATGAAAATGTCAAAAAACGTCACAGTATAGTATGGCACAAAAATGTCATAGTATAGTATGGCAAAAAAATATCATAATGTAGTATGTCATAAAAATGTCAAAAAACGTCATTGTATATAAAGCCATAAAAATGTCAAAAAGTGTCATAGTATAATAAGGCATGCAAAATGCACAAGCAGAGGGAGAATATACAAAGTCCACTGACAAGACACCATGGCTCGGATACAAACCCATGTCCATTTGAGTGTAAGGCTAAAGCTCTAACCATTCCTCCACCAATTCACCTGCTGATTAAATTAAAGTAGTGCGAGTGATAAAAACGTAAAAAAAAACGTCATAACATAGTGAGGCATAGAAATGTCAAAAATCTACATACTATAGTAAATCATAAAAACATCAAAAAAGATTATGGTAAACAAAAAACGTGTTAATATAGAAGGACATAAAAATCTCAAAAGTCATATTATACTATTTCATAAGAAGTCACAGTATTTTATGTCACAAAAAACGTCATAGTATAATAAAGCATAAAAATGTCATACTATAGCAAGGCACATAATATCAAATAACATCATAATATAGTAAGGCATAAAAGCCCTCAGTGATCAGAATTATATTTGGCATCTTCAATAAGAACATCAGTGAATAGACAGCAGCCTTAATCACTGGCTTCATTCACCTAAATATATTCAGCTTGCTCTCAATCACGATATGATCCATCAGCTACGAACGTCTCTTTTTGTCCTCCGAGGTGCAATCATTTCACTCCCAGCATGCCTTTGTTCTAGTGGTCTGTTCTTATCAGGCCATTTAAATGTCCCTCTCATGTCCAGAGCAGACTAGCTGATGAGACTGTGGCCCCACTCACTGTCAGGGCAGTGAATCAACAGCTCAGTGCTCTCAAGCACCATCAAGGACAGCGGACATTTGCTTAAGTTAATTAGTAAAGGTGCCCTCGTCTGTAAGATGAGACAAATTCATCAGTAACAAAGACCTGAAAGCTGCACACATGCAGGAAATGTGGTGAGAAGCTTTTGATGTTGATCGTCATCCCCAAGTCCACGGTGTCAGGATCTGATACACAGCCACAAACATGTCAGGAGGGCTATTAATCCAGAGTTACAGTATACAGCTGCACAAACAGGCAAAGCTAGACAACCTATACCCTGGTAATCAACACACACAATCAATAACCCTAAAGAGAGTTAGACGGAGTCAGGCATTGCCAAGATGGCAACGTTGGAGCAGCTCACTCTGAGCTTCAAAACCACTCTTCAGAAACCTATGGGTGACATCACAGAGGCTACATCCATCTTCATTTACAGTCTATGCTCCAGACCAACAAATTGAAATATCTTCTGGTTTAATGATTGTTTGTGATGAATGGAAATAATGTTAGTAACTTAATAATCGTTTTTTTCAACCGTCTGATACAACTCCTGAAATAGCACCCCTACAGCAACAGCTGTACCTACCGTTGTCACCATGGTTACTATAATAATGGTCATGGTCTTGGTTAGGTTTAGGAAAAGATCGTGATTTGGGTTAAAATGAGTCCCTCCTCAACATTAGACACTTGTTGTCATGGTTACAACAACAACATGGTTAACTTTGTCAAACACTGGATAATAGAGGCAATATAATATATAGTGAAGTAGGTCTCAGTGTCAGATCATCTTCTTAGATGCAGCACCTACATGTGAGCGGGAGGATTTTCAGATGACACTCCGACACATGCTGACCCCTTCAATCAGCTCTGTGTTAACCAATAAACTGTTTGTTATCTTTTCACATCCTGCCTCTGACTCAGAGTTGTCTGGTGTGTCGGTCCTTTTGGTTTGTGGTGCTGCTGCATCGATCTGTTTGGCTTTAATCCTGCTGAACTCCTCAGTCCTGGAGCAGAGACGCCGAGTGGAGCAGCTGGAGCTTGACAGTATAATATCATATAACGTCCCATGAGGAAAGTTAAGCCATTGTCCCGGTCCATGAGTGTATGAGTCACCATGAACACCATCCTGTACAAGGAGATGGCATAACACATGATTACATCTCTACTAGACAACCAACATGCCAAATTTTACGCAGGGCTGATATGAAACTTATAGTAAATCCAATCAGAAGAGTCTAATGTCAAAAACATATTACAGATTCATTTCTTTATGTCCCTTGGTTCCAGGATAAAGCAGATCCGGCAGTGGGAGCTGTTGCAGAGATTAGCCACATCCTAAATCAAACCGACTCTCAGTCTCTCCAGATCAATCTGAAGCATTGTTTTTATTTGCTCTGGAGATAAAGGCCAATACAGGCAGGATTAGACCAGGAAGACTCAGCTCTGTCCAATTTATATAGGCCTATAAAATACTCTTTCCACTTCCACTTCTTGCTCTGAGCTCAGTATATAAATAATGTCCATAAAGGTCTGTTTACATACATTGCTCTTACACAGGGTCCTGGAGATGATTAAACCACCAATTCTAAAATTCTCATTAATGCACGCCTTCATGACTGTGATATTATCATGTATATGAACCATCATATGGAAGTAAAAATGACTATGGATAGAGAAGAGTTATCACCTATTAAACATTTCAGTACAGAGGTTCTTCTGTTGTGTGTTGTGGTATTCTTGCATTATAACCACTGGATAGTGGCACAGAACCTACTGCTCTTATGATGTTTTATATTATTTATGCTATATCGGGTGATCACTTAAAGCTGCTCTGATTAATATTTTTGTCAGGAATAGTAATTTCAGGACAAAAACAAAAAACTGGGCTGGTAGAGTTCATTCATTGGCCAGGATACTGCTTATCCTTTTAGGGTCGCGGCGTGGCTGGAACCAATCCCAGCAGACATTCAAACCTACAGGCCGATTAATCTATTCTGCATGTCTTTGGATTGTAGGAGGAAGCCAGAGGAATCTGAGATGGTAGATGAGTAAAACTGACTGAGAGCAGTTAATACTGTGTGTGTATAGATACACACAAATACATTTATTGCTTAAAGATAATCATACATTTCATGTAAAAAATATCTCTGTGCTTACAAACAACTAATTTTTCTCTGCTTAAAATATCCCATCATGCACTCAGAACTGAGACACAAATATATATTAATACACCAGGCACCTCATAGATGAGCAGAACAGTTTGAGGAGATGTTCAGATGCAGGAAGAACCAACGCCATCTTTCATTCATATAAAAAACATTACAATAATGCTGTCATGACAATATTTGCATAAATAAACTGCTTCACTGACTCTGACTTTGATTGAATTGTGCTTCAATCTAATCATTTAAACATGTGCAGCACACTGATGATTTACAGAGCTGTTAGTGTTGGTGATCTGTCAGTTAAACAAATTTCAGAGGAAAAATGCTTGAGAGTGAAGATGACCCTGATCAGAGGTCAACAAGTTCCTTATAATCACTTATTGATCCATCAGTCCAGTGAATGAGCAGTTTGTTTGGTGACTGATGATCATTGGCCTCCAGGGGGCAGTCTGTATCTGTGCTGTTGAGCACATTTAGTTCATGAGCCTCCGACTCCTCTAGCGACCCGGCAACTCCTGAACCAAAGACCAGCTCAGACTTAAAGAGAAACAAGATGATGATCTTATTGTTGCAAACAACAGGACAGAAGTTTTCACAGTTCCAGCAGTAGTTGAACAGTAAAATGAAAACCATGCATTGTTTGTGTGTGTGTGTGTGTGTGTGTGTGTGTGTGTGTTTAGGTCTTGGATGTGTCAGTCAGCTATTCATCAGTGAAACTTCAAGTTAAAAAATATGTAAAATTGACACAAAATATTTCCTCTCTCCATCAAAGTACTCTAGGCTCTAAAAGTGTCAAAGTACAACTGAGGTCGTGGTGTCACTGAAATGCTCTTGTGTTTCCCGAGGGAATATTGGAGCATTTCAGTGTCCTTGCCCTAAATGACATGTGGGTGAAACAGTTTGTTCTCTCAGGACTCTTTAAACACAGAGCTGCAGCTTCTCCTTCTCCATTAACCACTTCTGGGAACATTTGGTTACTGAACAGAGGGAAAATGAATGTGTGAACAGAATTTCATGGCGGTCTATCCAAGCTGAAACATTTCAGCCTGGACAGACGGACAGAGCAACACACCAACCTTTCCTGTCTTCTTAATCATCAGTCATTAGGAACTATTAACGCTGAATGAGTGCTGACTAATCACCACATGGAACCCTGGTCCACTGCCTTCTTTGTATTTGGTGGTGAGCAGGTGTCATTAATGAGGGGTACAAGTACATATGAAATTTCTACAAATGTACACACATATTCAATCATTTTTAACATTAAATATTTAAGGTGTATTGATGTAAACATTTAAACGCAAATTTAGATTTTGTTTCACCTCAGAGATTTTAAGTGACACAAAGAAAGAAATGGAAATTGCACACAACCTTAAAATGTTGCTTTGACAAAGTTTTTACTAAAGGATGTGTTCAGCATAACTTTAGTGCATATTTTTACAAAAATTTTTTAGTCCATTCAACTATTTAAATATGAGCTAATTTGCATAATGTGGGCCATGTTTTGTTAATTGTCCTTGAACTAATTAGACCATATTGACTATAAATTTAAATAAAATTGATGACTTAACATAAAACAATTACGTCAAGCTCACAAGGGATAAAATGTTGTGTCACAGATGGATTGGGGTTTTACTTTAGGAGCAGCATCCTGGTGGGAGGGGCTGTGGTCCTTCCTGTACTGGCAGACAGGGGGCAGCACTGCTCCTCACAAGCTGCCACTGAGGCTCAGGCTGAGCTGAGCTTTCATACAGTCATCAGTTTTGATGCTGCAGACACAGAGCTGTGAATGTGCTGGGACATTGTGTACTGAACGCTGTGTGCTGCTGCTCAAAACACACACACACACACACACACACACACACACACACACACACACACACACACAAAAGACTGAACTGCTGTCCTGTGAAACTGTCTGCACTTCAGGAATCCAGTCAGTGGTCATATTCATCACTGAACATTATGTAGAATTTTATATCCTCAATATTCTATTTGAAATTTGTTTGTTATTTTGCTGTTGATTTTTCACACGGTGTATTTGTATTTTATTTTTTACTGCCTAAATTTCCTTTGAAACCAACAGTAATAGAGTAGATATTACTCTTCAAACATGAGCTGGAATTAAATGAGATAAAATGTTTTCAGACAGATGTAAATAATTTCTATTCTCACATCAATAACCTTGTTCAGTCACTGAAGCCCACATTTAATTTTAAAGCATTTTCATAATAATAATTATTAAATGAAACTGTGAGAACAATGTAACAGTGTGTTTGCTTCATCCGCTGCTGTTATATGAATATCAGGAGTTGGTTTGTTCAGATTAACAGGTGGTGCAAATGTTCCTGTTCGATTAAACCAAACACGTCAACCGTATTTATTAACTGAAAACATTTAAATAATTGAAAGTGTCAGTCAAACCTCAAATGGTGGAAAACACTCTATTTGAGGAACGTTACAGATCTGTATGCATCTGCTGCCATTTTTAATGTCCTTAAGTGACGGGACATTTAAGTCCCATGCTTCATGTACGTCATCTATTCACTGAGTCTGTTTCCATTTCTCTGTGTCACATTTTGCTTTTATTGATGCTCCAACTTTTATTTCCACTTCAGCTGAACATCAAAAACTTTTTTGCAATATTTCAAAATTGAAAAATTGAAAAAAAAAAAAAAAATGAATCAACAGTTTTTGGGGATGGAAACCAACCGATGCAACAGAGGCCACCTGTAGTGATGAACCTACAGAGAATCATCACGTGAATCTGAAGCTGGAGTGAGTTTCACTCAGCTCAGCTCATACAGAACACAAATACTCCGCAGAGATCATCAAACCATAACGATATCTCACAATAGAAGGTGTATCAAAATATAAGTTTAACAGCTTTAACAGTCTCCTTCACTTGAAAATACTTGAAGCCTGATGTCTGCATAGTGAAAGTATACAATACAAGTGAAAGTTGTACAGATTTTTTAATTGAGTACTGGATTACTTGCTTTTAAAAATACTTAAGTGTTCAAAAATTTAAAAATTAAAAAAAAAAAAAAAAAAAAAAAAAAAAAAAGTATGTCAACACATTATTGTATTGTTCCACATTTACAGAACTGACTGACTCTGAAGCAACCTACTGAATGACTGACTGTAGAATCTGGAGAATAAAGAGCTTGTATAATTTGATATAAAGCCAATAGAAATGGACATAAAAACACAGCTGAATCAACAAAAGGAGCCATTGTCGTGTTGTATTTCTTTTTAGTTTTGTTTGGTCGTAGTGAACACAGCAAACATTTACAGTGAAAGGAATCTTTATGTATTTCTTTAATAAGTTAAAAAAGATTATTATTACTTGAAAAGTTTCTCATGTCACACTCCATGATCCCCCCAGTGCTGTTGGTCAGCTGTGGACTCTCAGGCCTTGGTGATGAAACTGCTGGAGAGGATCTCCTGAGAATGGAAAGTGTATTATTATGTACTTTGACACATATAGTGTCTATATTAAAAAAGCAAACATCACATTTTCAACAGAAACTCTGGCCAACAGCAGCTTATTGCACATCTGTCTCTGAGATTTTGTATCATCTTTGTTGTAATGACCAGAGAATTATTTTTAAAATCCAATGATTGTTACAATTCAGTGAAGAAAATATACAATATATATTGTTTTCCTATTTTGATATAGTTGTTTTTACATGTAGTTGTTATTGAGATTTTGAGGACAAAATCAGAAGAAATAAAACATTTTTTTGTCATGGAAACTTGAGCTAAACCAGTCGGCACCAGAGGTGAAAATGCATGAGTGAAACTGAACGAACATGTGATGTTGTGAGAAGCAACACAATGGAAGAGAAAGGACAACAAGATGACAACACAACGGAAACAAAGCCACGCAGCCCAAAAATAAACAAGTAAACAACAGCTTCATCAGCAGAGAACATGTGGACATCAGGGAGGGCTGTGTAATCTGAGCTGTCCTCTCCCTGTGCTGACTCTTTTTTCCTGCTGCGTCATCCTCAGCAGAAAGATTACCGAGGACCATCATCCATGCCGGGTCAGGCCGGGCAGGGTTATGTTGAGGCCGAGTGCGTCCATAGCCTGTTCTCACAGCAGATTAAAAGGCCTGTGGATTAGGATTAGTGGGATCTATGTTTACCTGTGCACACTTCCAGCCTCGGTGTTGGAGGGACAAAGTGAGGTCAGGAAGTGAAGAGTGTTGGAAATAAAGCAGTGACCTGGTCAGAGGACGGAGGTCACAGTCTGCAGCAGGAGGTGAAGTCATGACACATGACTTTTCATGTCATAGTTTTTTACCTTTTAGCTTTTCTCATTCAAAATCTGAAAACTCAGAGCAGAGGTACACATACGGTTTAATAATACAACACTTTGTAGAAATAATTATGTGAATACACAGTGAAGTGGGAAATATTTGGTCAAACTGAGATGATAAAGATGATGAAACTGACTCTATTTCTCAAACAGCAACAGTTTTATTTTGTGGGGCCTGTTCTTCATACCTGGATAAGTGAGTTAACCTGATTTTATTGTGTACGATTTGACACAAGCCTGGTTTTTTCTGTTCTTCAAAAGTTGTCATAGCAACAAGTCCTTCCACCCAGAGGTCTGTTAGACCGGTCTGTACAGCGGTTTGAATTTGGCTATTAGAATAGTCTAATGCAAAAATAAAGACTGACTGATTTGAAGCCTAAAACGTTAGCCGCTCTAATTTGACTCCAGAGCCATGTTTCCATGGTAACAATCAGTGATAGCTGATGACAACAGAGGAAACCACAGTTCATCATCTTTGGAGAGCTAACAATGTTGTGGAGAATATAATGAGAAGGTGGTTTTCTCTCAGCCACTCAGCCTGTTTCCTCCTGGAGCTTCCTCTTGGGAGATCTTTTCCTTAAAGTCCAACTTAAGGTTTCCTTAAAATGTTCACTTAAATATTTAAGGTTTCTCCTTGTTTTAGTCTTATACTAAAGGAATCACTTAAAGTCAGCTAAGCTGTTGCACAGAAGAACCTGAGTGACCTAACTAAGCAAAAAACCCAAGGTACTTCTGATTGTATCTTAACTACAACATGGCTGAGCTGATGATGATAAAAGAGGAGGATGAACATCCCAACAAGAGGGTTAGGGTTAGCAAAGCGTCCCCAGCTGTTCCTGTTCAAATCCTTCATAGGCCAGACCGTCTAATTTAGGTTTGGCACACCTTCATAGACCATGTACTCCAAAGGATGCTGCTTCTGGATCAGTTTGATCTGGCCACAAAGTATACTTTCTCTTTAAAACTGGCCGCAGGTCTGCAATAGTGCATCTTATTCATAGTCTACTCTGGCCTGATAACGTGACAGAATTTCCATTTTGTTTTACTTTGTTCCTTCAGCCTGACATTGTATTCATGCTCAGCAGCTAACAAGCTCAGAGCTGCTATTCGTGGTTATACATTTGTTCAATAAAGAGGATATAAAATGTAAATAGGGTAGTTTTAGAGCTGTTTACTTTTTCTGTCGATGAAGCAAACAGTCCCCCCCCCCATTCGCTTGTTGTTCTGCTGAGCCCCTGGACCGGCTCTGCACTGGACACACAGATGAAACTGATGAGACCGAAAACAATATCAGGCACACATTCATACTCTCTCTGAAAAAGTATAGTTCACGTTTTACACATCAGAACCATCATCAGGGTTCTTGATAATAACAAGAGAAACTTCCAACAGATGAAAACATCGCTGATATCCAGAGACAGTGAGTGTTTCTTATGAACAGCAGCTGCGACACGTTGATGTTAAAACAGAACATCTGATTTCTACTTTTCAGTCAGACAGGGAGGAGCCACACAGATTTGGATCGAGCAGATTTGGATGAACAGAAGGCAAAGCTGTGTGTGTGTGTGTGTGTGTGTGTGTGTGTGTGTGTGTGTGTGTGTGTGTGTGTGTGTGTGTGCTCCACGTGCCACCCTGAAACAAGGCAGCACCACAGAAGAAGTGGGTCAGCCTGGTCTGAGAGAGACAGCAGCCTGTTTGTTTGACCCATGTGTTAAACTCCTGTGTGAATACAGATATTGGATTCAGTCTGTATTTTCTGTCACTGTATATTTAAACTCGACTACCTTCAAGCCAAAGAAGTGGAGCGCTTCAGTGATTTGTTTTTTTGGGTTTTTTAGTGTCCAACCCCTCCTGCAATCTGGGTTGCAGCAGGCCAAACATATCTATGATTAAAGTTTCCAGATTTGATTTTGTTGAACATACTAGATGTCAGGTGTCCGTCTCATCAAATCAAGTTAAAGTTGCTTTCATACAAATTTCCCTAGACAGTTTTTCTTTGCTGAGCTGTTGTGGATGAATACAAAGAGGGAATTTTTTGTAGTAAAAAGACAGTAAGATTAGAAGATATCTTCATGGGTGACTCTTGGACATCCATGAGGCACGGCAACGTCGTACAACACGCGTCACAAAGAAGCTCCGACCTTCTGCGGCTGTCTCCTAATGTTCCACCTGACTTATCCCAATATCTAAGCACTTTTTCATCTCACTCTGCTCGTGTGTAAAAGGCACATTGTGCACCCGCCTATGTAGACACACATTACTCTCTTGATAAGACCAGGTCTTTGTTGGTCAATGGCTTTCTGCTGCCTCAAGACAGCAGTGCACCAACAATGCGCCTGACCACACCTCATTTTAAGACAAACACACCCACGGGTGATCAGATGGGTGCTAGTGTATTTGCAATTTAAACAGCGTGCTGGATGGGAAAACGACAAGGATCAGGTGTAAAATTGGGCCCCAAGTTTGCTAATTTTGTCACATGGTGAAGGAGGCAAGATGAACTATTTAATGCTAGTTAATGGTTGTCACATTTGAGCAGTAGTTTGTACCTTGAATGAAAGGTGACAGCCCTGCTACCAGAACCCTGGAAATATCACCACTCTCAGGCTGATGATGCACGTTCATAAATATAGAAACTGTATGTGAACAAGGCTGTTTTTTCAAACTGGTACAAAACCTTCAAACGGCTCCCTTCACAAAATGACTCATAAAAAGGTACTTTAGACACCTTGATGCCGTCATTAGAGTCCATGACGCTTTGTTTGAACACGTTTTAAAGGCATCAATACTTCTTTTATGCAGAGAAGAAGACCCAGCAGAGAGAGAGAAGCCATTAGGCCCATTAATTAGCCCATTAACTACATCAAACAGCACATTGAGAACATCTTCGCTTCATAAGATTTCTAGACTGAATAGAAAATCAGAGTATGCAATTGAAAGTAGAGGACCTAATGGAATACTTGAAGATCAAGAATTCATTTGATGGTGCGACTATTTACGGCTTCACAACACTGATGAAAAACCCAGAAGGATGTTTTTAAACTGACATTTGGTCCAGTAATGGATCGATGTGCATGAGCTGATTGTGTAATGGAAAGCATACAACCTGCTAAGACCCTTTAAGATCTTTAAGATAGATCCTTTATTACCTAAATGTTACTAAATGTTTAAGTAATTGCATCACAGGCCCAACTAACTCTTTTAACTAACTCTGCACTCACCGGTGTGATTGCTGAGATTTTACCACAAATAAACCAACTCATTTCATCTGCACTGAGGGATTAATATAAACATTGTAGGTGTACCACCTTTGTCTGTCTGATTGTCTGACCGCTCATGTTTCCCACCCTGTTGGACCCACATTTCCAGATCTGAGGGGTCAGCTGTGTTTTAGTCGGGGATTAAAGCTGATTGTGCACATTCTACATTTCCCTTTCCAAACAGTTTCAGTCTGAGTGATGAAACAGGAAACAGAGGAAACAGAGGGGAAACAACATCTCACACAACAAAGTCCAACAGATTTTAAGACAATTTTAAATAACATTTTAAAAGCGCAATGGAGGGCAAGTGTAGCAATTTTCTAGATGACCCAAACCCACAGTTAGGAGGTTAAAGGTCAAGAGCATGATCTGACAGAGCATCATGGAGTTGCAGCTTCTTAGACGAGCACACAGAGGATTATCACTGACCAGTTCCCTCAGCTCTGCAAAAGCTTTCAGTCTCTTCTTGCTCATTGTTTTGGTTTTACAGTAATCAGCCTGGTTTCAAACCCACTGTACCCACCAGCTGACAGACACAGGTAGAGAGCAGCTGGTGCTGGTGAGCATTTGGCAGCTTCTGACAAGAAGCCCACCTGTAAACTTGTTCAGGTGTTTTCAGTTCTCTGCAGGTCTGCTAGCTGGCCCTCATTTTCTCAGAGTTGAAATCGATTATTCATTTCTGCCAAATAGTTGCATGAATGTAAATGTAACCAAGGCTGATTAATAAAGCTAGTAGGCCTCAAGGTAGAACTGTTACCTGGGATTAAAAAAAGCCTAGGAAAGCTAAATTCACAGCTGGATAATAGATTCCCATAGATAGTAACAAGAACACAGAGACATGGATTTTAACTTGTTATTTAACAGTAAATATGGTCAAATTAGAGTTAGGGAGATTTAATTCAGACATGAAAAAAATCACAAACAATCCTAAAAAATTATTGCTGCATGCATGCTAATGCCAACCTGCCACGGATGCTCTGGAAAAAATAAATTTAACTCGTGACACACCTCAGAATCTGTAGATGCCAGACATGTAGGGGGTTTACAGATACCCGAACACCACAGACACACACGTGGGCCGTCGCCTAAACACAACAAAACCACACAAGAAAGACACAAACACACACAGTTACATTACTCCACCACATGTAATGAAGGGGAGAAGGGCACCAGCAGTACACAACCCTATCTGCCTAACAGGAGAAATAACTTCTAGTTTAGTTTAGGTCATTTACCTCAAACAATGCAGTATCTGGCTCCAGAGTCAGAGCCACAGGGCATTCAAGGCAACTGCAGTATAATATAAACCAAAAATAAAGATTATAAATATACACATACGGACCTATACAAGACAACTTTTACCTCAGTGGGGTTATGAACCTCCAGTGCCTTCTCTGTGGTGAGCTCCAGCACAACAGCTACCTGTAAAACGCTCACATTACCTAACGCCATGTGTTACCCAGGATTCAGATAAGCCACAAATCATACCTTCGAAACAGGTCGTCCAGCCCGCAAGGCCTGGGCAGCAGGTTGTTTAAAGTAGTAGTAAAAGTAAAAAGGTAAAACTGATCTGTAAAAGTCAGATTTAAAACATGCCGACCCTGTTCCTCAGCCACATGGCCCCAAATGCACCAAGACCGAAAGCTGAATGTTACCTACCTATATCAACTCTTAATGAGACAATAGTCACCTGGTGTGTGTGTGTGTGTGTGTGTGTGTGTGTGTGTGTGTGTGTGTGTGTGTGTGTGTGTGTGTGTGTGTGTGTGTGTGAAAGAGACAGAGGGTGGGGCCTACATGGAGGGGGAAGACAATTGTTGGCATCACTCGGCCGAAGCCGACCTATCACATAAGTTTAAGACTTTTGTTGTAAATATATATTACACTGAGAATCAGGGAGGAGGTTTTCAGATCTTTTACCTCAGTAAAGTAAGATCATTAATATATAAAACTGAATGAGGACTGATTTATACTACATTATATTGAGAGCCAGCTGACACGTGTTTGTTTATGTATTATTTTGTGTGTGTGTGTGTGGGCGTGTGTGTGTGTGGGTGTGTGTGTGTGCATGGGCTGAGCCCCACCCTCCTGTTATATATATGTTCAGGAACATGTTGTTCTTTGGCAGCAGGCCTGAAAACACGGCCAACACATCATCAGACAGCAGCACATGTGTCTTACATCTCTCAGGTCAGACTGAACTGAACTCAAACCTAAACCTTCTGTGGCTACTGATCGAACACGTGTCGTGTTTTTTTTTTTGTTTGTCAAACCAAATAAAATATGATTTCCTCTGTTTTCACCTGTGTATCAGAATTACACAAAAACTACAGAACTGATTTACACACATATACATATAAATATATATATTTGTATATGTATATTTGTATATACTATATATATATATATATATATTTATATATACACACACATATATATATACATAATCATTATTATTATTATTGTTATTATTATAATGATTATTATTATATGAGACCACCCTCATGAGCAGTCATAAATAATAAAGTATTGACTCTTCTGATCCTTGACTGTCTTGTCTGGGGATTCAAGGGTTCTTGCGCTCTGATTGGCTGCTCACTGATCATGTCACAGCTGTTTCCATCTTCCCTCACTCCCCCCATCTTTTAGTCATTTCATTGACTATAGCTGCTGCCTCCCATCCTCCCTCCCCCTCCCTGCTCCTCCGCTCCCAGAACACTGTGTACCCAGCTGAACATAAGGAGCGCAGAACACTGACATATTGTTGTCTGCTGTGTATGTGTGTGAGGCATTGTATGGGCATCTCTACGCTGTAGGAAGTATCACTAGGGGCTTCCCTGGCCCCCACTCATCATTAATCTACACATTTGAATTAATCCACCAGGCTAATCAGACCGGAGCAGGGTTTTGTGTCAGACCGAGCAGCACTGATCTCCTGTAGAGTTGTTTACAGTCCCATACTTACTTATCATGGCGGGGGGTATCCCACTTTCTCTCAGTCAATAGGATCAGTGCTGCTGTTATTCTTTCCATTGTAGCCTTATTAGCTACTGCCACCACAGTCCACACGGCAGACTGTTTCTTACATATACTACAAACTGGCAAACTCCTAACACACACAAGAATAGCAGAAGAAAGACACATTTTAAAGGGAGTAACACTTTCATAACTTACAAGAAACAGATTTTCTTTTAAATTAAAAAAAAATAAAAAAATAAAAAAGATCTGGTCAGGTTTTAAGCAGACATCCTACACCCCCCATAATGCAACCTGATAGCATCTCTTTGACAGACCCTCTACCCCTGGTAATAACCCACACCATAAGTCCACACCAATGTGGATGTTGCAGTGTTCTCCACTCAGGTTCCTGTTCCCTGGTTCAGGACCTCTGAGTCACGGTGTTGTCAAAGTTCAGCGTAACCAATCAGGCTTTAGACTGAGGTACGAACGCCTATACAATTAACATACAGACACAGAAATACAGAAGTAAATGTAGAAAAATGCAGAAATAAATATTTCATTCCCAAATTATTTACTTTGAGCATCATTTATTGTTCCTTTAAAATGTCCAGTTGTTCCTCTATAATGTTTTTTATTCTATCTTATTGCACCTAATTCATGCAATGAAATTACGATGTAAATCACAGGCTGTATTATTTATTGGTACCAAATTATCATTTATGGGTTATTTACTGTGTAGCTTTGATAACAACATGGTCACACTGTCCTCTTGGATATAAATGACAATCTGTTAACAGCGCTCACTTCACATTATATGCAAACTGTGGGGTTACTGATGTTGACATATTCACAGGTCAATAACTATGTTCTTTAAAAACACAACACACTGCAGATTAATCGATTTATATTTTTCCTAGAGTGCTCAGTGCTACCATGTGAATTATGCATCGTCTTCCCTGTGATCTGTAAATGAAAAGCATATGTGTTGAGCCTAATCCTGAAAGGATCTTCATCATAAAAATATCAACAGCCAGTAACAGTGTAGGTTGCTGTTTGGGTCGTGATAAAAGGTCGGAGTCTGTCTGGTGATTCTGGACTGATGAAACAAACCCTGTGGAATGAGCTGGATTCAGGGGATTAGTGACAACTGTGGGAAACAACTTCCCATATATGCTGTGGGCACTGAGGCCACAGAAATCAAACAGTTACAGTCCATCACTACCACTGGAAAATCTGGTCATCGCCTATTAAACCGAATGTCAGACACAAGAGAATCATAAAACTACTCAGAACAGCTTGTACACCCATCAGTTTCCTCTCTGTGCACCCGGTAAAGAGACACCAGAAACACATCGGTTTGCTGCACCCGGATGGAAAAATCAATATCAGTGTAGTCTCTGTGTCCTGTACAGAAACAGGCCTGAGACACGTTCAGCTCAGCTTTGCATGAAATCTGAAAACAGGAGGAAATTCCCAGTATGGCTGAGCTCAAATCTGAAACAGCCCTGTGGAATATCTACTTTTTTTTGACCAGACTGTTTACACACTTTAGTAATGTAGCCAAGCTTAGAAGTTTGCTAAATGTGTGCCGATATTGAACGCATAAAAAAAATCTGTTTACCCTGAACCAAAACCTCGGCTCACACAGGACACCTTACCATACCTTTCCACTGTGTTTTCAGGCATAAAACAAAAACTAAATAAATAACAGATGAAGAGTTTTATTGTTTTCCACCATTTCAAATACTTTTACTTGAAAAAATGTCCACCTCAATTCAAAAACTGCTATAATAATATTATATATTAATATTTTTTCACTTACACTGAATTAATTTTTTAAATAAACATCCGTCCTGATCATAAGAGCCAAATATTCAATCATTTTCAGGATTTTAACCTTTTAAATGCCAGTTCAGTTTGATCACGCAATACTACTGTTGTTTCAATAAAATAAAAAAAATACAAATAATGAATTATTTTCCATATACTATACACTTTACCTTTTTTTTTGGATTAACACTGTCTGGGATATGTCAGTGATTGGCAACATTTATTTTGGGGGATTATTTTTTTGTAGTGTCAGATAAAAAAAATAAACAATTCGTGCACACAGGATAAAAATGGCTGCATAAAAAAGCAGCAGTAAAATTATATATTAATATTATTTTTTACTTGCACTGAATTAATTTTTAAAATCAACATTGGTCCTCCATCATAACGACCAAATGTCCGTTCATCTTCCAGTATTTTAACACTATAAATGCTTTTTTTTCCTCCATAATGTCAAGCAATGAAATACTCCATAATCCAGACAGTCATAATTTTGATCATTTATTTCAAGAAAAGTTAACAAACATATTTACAGCAAAAAAAGAACAAAAAAAGAACAAAAAAAAAAAAAAACATGATTGTGTGATGCTTCCTCAACATCTAATGGCTCCTGTCAGCTTCATTAACAAAAACAGTTCTTATTAAACACAACATCTGTAATAAGCTTCTCTGTACACACTGGAAATATGCACTAAGAAAAAAGTTCAAGATATTACACACAGCTGTTTGAGAAGGGCGTGGCTCTGTACGGTGTTTACAGTGAGGCAGTGAAACATTTTGCATAGTGTAAAGTGTTTTCAAGTGGAGTCATCACTAGACTGAAGAGAGCTAAACCAACGGCTCATACAGAAACACAGTGACAGCAGGGGAGTGGACAACAAGGGTTAGTGATGATGACTGTAAAGATCCTCAGCTATCTTCTGCACTATCAACACAGCAACGCCACTAACAGTCTTTTAACCATGTTTATCTTTAACTAAAGAAACAGGTAGATTGAACACTGCTGAGATTCAACATCCCCAAAAGGGAAAATAACAGACTTTCTAGTAGCGACACTCGTCCTTTAGCACAAAGAGAAAAATCAAACACCTTCATTCAACAACTACAGCTCCTGTGAGTGTCAAGGCGCAATGACATTCAACACAAATATGCTAATTCTCTGTCTTGATCGTAACTGACACTTTCAGGATCAGTGACATTTATTGAATCAAACTGAAACATTCAATCGGAAGCAGCTCCTCCTGAATTCACACATTAATCCAGTTGTATATATCATTGTTATGTTTCAGCTGTTTTTTTTAATAATATATTACTGTATTATAGTATTTTTTGTTTAATGTATACGCGATGCTGCCACTAAACAGCAGTTCATTTTATTTGTCACATGCCAAGGTACAATGTACAGTGAAATGAGGGTTGGACTTGGCAGGAGGGCAGACTGTGCAAAACTGCATAAAACATGCTAAGTTGTTTGAAACACACTGAGGCTTTCAGGCGTACACGTGCAGACACTAATCTGACCTGATGGGAGCTGTAGTTGTGGAAATGAAACAATATGAATGTGATCTGGTGGTGGGTGAGGACTAGCTCTGTAATACAAACGTTAACAGGTGCAGCAGATGTGGTCAATATAAAGGAAACAGCTCTATGTTACCTGTAGTTAAGCAGAACAGCACACAGAGAAATCAGTCGGAGGTCAGTTCAGATCCAGTCTGAGGTAAAAATCTATCCCACTCAAGCAAAGTATCAGAAAATAAGACAAGTTCACTAATGAGACTGAGAGGTTGTTTCTAGACCCAAATCTACATCTACTGCCGAGTCACTGAACTCAACCTGAACGCTACACAGTGCTGTGAAACCACAGGCAGGTGCTGGTCGTTCCTCTGGTCTGTGCAGGAGAGTGAAAGCTAAAATCTCTCTAGGTCTGGAACATACAAACCATCTCAAGTACCATCTCACTGTCGTGTGACTTGTGGCTCCATATTTTTGTTTAACTAACCCCACTCTCACAACACCGACAGCAGCTACAACCAAACCGCTGCCTGAGCGTGCACTACAGCTACATGCCACTGCAAAGAGTCTGGAGCACTTCAGTAAAGGGGGGGGGTGGGGGTGGGGGGGGGGGGGGGTGGCTGCTTCTGGGGATTATTTCCAGATGCCAAATCTTCAAATTTCCTGTGAGAGCCCTTGAATCAGATTCAGCCACAGATGGCTCAATACTGCTCAGGTGTCTGAGACTGTTTACACCCAGTATTCACATCACAACAATCAAGAGACTTTCATCCACTCACTCAACAGGAAGAGCAATGCTCAGTATTTCCACGTGTGTCCATTAACTTGAGTCCGACACTGACACACTCAACCCCAGTGTAAAAACCATTCAGTACAAAGTTAGTCAACCACAGGACGTAAGTTAGCAAATATGTTAATACTGATCTTTGCAGTGATGATACAAAGATTTATGACTATTTGTCCAACAGACGCTCTTTGGATTCAGCAGAAACCGATGCCCAATAAAACCAGTCTGAATTTCCTGCTAAACATTGTTTGGTAACAGTTGTGCAGTACTGAATGGAGATGCTACAGGCCAGCTGCTTCTGAAGGTGTGAATTATACAGTTCACCTTCAAAACAACATGATAACCATCAACATTCACATTCGTTCTGCCTGTGTGGCAAAGATCTGTGAAACAACCCTGTAAACCTTCTTAACACGAGCAAACATGACACTGACGGAGAAACATTTGGAGACTCAGCGTCACGATTGCACTGGAGCTTCTGGGTAGCGGAGGGAAACCAAGTGATCACAGTCTAATGTGATATTACTGCAGCCTGGGATATTGTTTAAGAGTGTGACATCACTGAAAGCAAATGGTCAATTGTGCATTTTTACAGACAGAGACCTGCAAGAGACTCATGAAGTCTGTCTGTGAAGTCTGTGAGCTTCTCACACTGGAACCCCAAAAAAATAATTTTATTTAAAAATCCAATCGCACTTGGTGTGAATCATCTTGAAGGCACAAGGATGTTCGGGGCAGTGTGATGTTCACACACATGTTAAACACTGGATGGCCCGTGCTTTGACTTCAGAACACTAATCCAGCCCAGTGACCTGAGCCACAGTCCAGTCCAGTACCAGTGATAGGGGAGAGCAGGCTGCTGGGAACAAGAGTCAACAAATATAAAGCAAAAGATATAAACCAGGTTGTCACATCCAGTCATCATCCACCAGTTAAACATCCTCTGCTCCACCGTGAGTGGCCTCTTTTACACAGCCTTTATTCACCTTTGTATAAAAGGTATGAACATGGAATCGGGGGGGAGGGGGCATTAAGCCGGAAGGCGGAGGTAGTCACAGAGCTGGATCGAGGTCAGTGTAAGAAAGTGAGAGCCAGCACGGCAGGACAGTTGTGTTACACATCACGCCTCTGATTCCTGAATGCTGGCGTGCCGTCTAACATCACACACTTGTTGGTGGTGGTGGTGGTGGTGGTGGGGCATTACACTGGCTTTGTTTGGTTCAGTGTTTAAGCAAAGGCGGCGTAACGGGGGGTCGATTGTAAGTGGATGGTGCTGGAGGTAAACTGCTGTGATCTGATTTGCATACAGAGTTTTGGAATCATCAGCCAATCTGTCACTTCCCGCTCAAATTATGATTGTGGATTCTTCACAGTTCAGTCTTGTCAGGTGTCTGAGTCCTTTTTTCCACTGAAGTCCACGTCCATGTCGTAAACAAAGCTGCGGAGACACAAAGTACAAAAAGGTCAGCAAACAAGAAAACCACTTTATAACAATTATCGTCACATGTAATTAAATACGAACACGCTTCGGATATAATCGGCTGATTTCTGCACCTTCACAATCAGAAAAAACTAATCTGACAACAACAAAGCCACGAGCTGGTTGACAATAGTGAAGTCACTGGCTGTGACACAGGGTTTCTACATCTACCTCACAACACGGCCTGACACCTGAGTGCACTTCCTGCCTGTGGATGTGTCCAGGTTTGGTTCAGCGCTGTGCTCCACTAATAGCCTAGCGGCTCACACGCCACAGCTCCGGCCTGCAGCAGCTTGTTCCTCTTTCCATGGGTTGCATAACCTCACAGCACATGGTACAAACACAAGTGGGTCAGCTTAGCAGGAAACATGCATGTTAGAGATGATGTGCTGAACGGAGACGTGGAAAGTGCTTATGTCACTGTTGAGGAATATGTACTGTACAGTTTACTATTCACAAAGTGGTGCTACTGGAAAAATTGTGCCCTCAAGCAAATAAAAACAAGAGCAGATATTGGCTCTGAAAACATGAAACTCATCTTCACAGTGAGTTCAGTCCACAGGATCCTCTCAGATAACTGTAACATCACTGCAGGGCTGTCAGCTCACAACGGATCCTGTTAAACCCTGACTCTCCATCCACCTGTGTTCTGGTCCAAGGTTTGACAGAAGCTACTTTAACGTCATTTGTTCATCTCTGAGCAAAGCAGAAGGACTCTGTCGTTTACCCCCACGCTCTGACCAAGGCTCTTAAAACCCCCAGTGTTGTTGACAGAACTGGCTGCTCTGAGATCAGTGCCTTGCCTTTGTTGTCTCTTGTTTTTACAGAAGCATCTCTGAGCATCCTCTATACATGGTGTGTGAACTTTCTGAGCTCTGTGACCCGATGCACACGCTTTACGAGCATGCCTGTCATACCTGAGTACACACCCTGCCATAGATGCGTTACACAACTCTACACTCTGAATGTGTTGTATTTGGTCGCAAACAGAGAAAGTGTTGACAGTAGCGGCTACGATTGTCTCGCAGTTGGAAAAGAAGCTTAAGGCTGTTTTCTGTCGGACGATCAGACGACCGCTTTGTTTGGTGTTGTCCTCAGCAGAGAGAGTGAGGGACATGGGGGACATGGAATCAAGTCCCCAAGACGCTGCTCTATTGGTGCTGTTCTGTAGAGGACCCTGACCTCTGACTTCTGATCTATTTCCTCTACACAGCAGCAAAGAATCACATTACCAGCCAGACCTAAATTGACATCCCACTGATCCCACTGTAACGACCACACAGGTCCATTTATGACATATGTGAAGTGTAAACATGTTCACCTGTGCAGAGACCAGACTTCTGTCTGTGTCGCTAATGACAGATAATCGTGTATGAATGCATGTAGAGTGTAGGAATGTGCATGTGCCTCTTGTTTTAAAGGTCCCATCTTGTATAAAGTGAGATTTCCGTGTCTTTTTTTATTATAAAGCAGGTTTTAGTTCTATATTAATACTGTGAAAGTATCAAAGCGCTCAGTCCAGAGAAACACACACAGCCTGTATTCAGAAACTGAGCCTGAAAACGAACCGTCAGGACTTCTGTAACTTTGTGATGTCACAACAAAGCAGTCACCGCTCTCAGCCATGCTCCAAGCCCCGCCCACCTGGGCTGAGCCTCTCTTCTGATTGGCTCGCTGACCTGTTGTTACTAGAGCTCCAGAAAGAAGACTGAGAGAACAGATGTAAAACTACACAGAGCTGGACCTGTAACAGAAACAGTCAGCGTTTGTGCTCTGTGCTCTGAATACTGCTGAATGCTGAACCCTGATTAAACTGACATGCTACAACATATTAACATCTGACCCTGCCCCCCTCCGGTCAGACCCTTGCTGAAGTCGGCGTATCATTTTTCTGCTACATAAATAAGCAAAATGAAGGAAAACAGGTGAAGGTCAAAGCCCAGCAAATCCTGGACTAACACAGGCCTGCTGCCTTCTCAGCCGTCCTGCCAGCCTTTTGTTGTTGCATAACCCAAAGCAGACTGACTCGTTAAAAACCAGCAGAGACCGGTATCTGTGGGGGAAGTGATGGGGGCTGGTTTATTGTGAGCCTGGGACACTGTGGCAGCTCTCTATGATGATTACCAGTTAGAGAGCGGAGTGTTGGCTTTTTACGACCTCGGGTGGTTTTGTGGCTGCGCAGCATGCAAAGCAACACATTCCTTATAGCTGGCATTCAAAAGAACTATTCATTATGTAAGTTTAGGTGTGTGAGTACCCCCTGATGCAAAACTGACAAAGCATTTCCAAAGAATATAGGACAAAGAGCAGTATGATGGTCAGCTCTGATGACCAGTGAGTCATCAACAGTCAGTCAAATGGGTCCTTGTGCTTTCTAATAAGAGCTGCCATTAAGAGATGTTTCATGCTGTCATGATCAGGTATCCAGAACGACTGCTGTCTGTCTGTTGTACAACTGAGTGTTACTGAGTGTAAATAAATGTCTATTGACAAATTGCAGGTTTTCTCCTGATGCTCCCGATGACCAGTCCAATGATTACAGACGGGTCTGTTGTCAGTCGATATAACAAAACATAACATCGTGAAACTATCGTGTATCAACATTTTCTTACAACCTCATATGAGAGCACACAAAAACTCAACAGATGAGATGGGATGATCTTGGAGCCAAAAAATATAAATATCTAATTTGTCCAAACTCTGAAAATTTTATCACAAACATCTTCAGAGCATTTGTAGAGTTTCAAAATCAATAGCTGAAAATTCGATCAGGACTAATATTTTCCAAGGCCAAGCCTCACGTTGGTTAAAGGTTTGCTTTTTGTGCATCCCTCAGATGATCCTGCTATCTTCACACAGTCGATAACGGCAGCGAACAACAAATCCAAATCTCTGCTCTCTGCAACAGATGCTGACCACACCTCTTTCCATCCATTATTTATTGGTCAAAATGAACCCTGTCAGCTTTGTTAGAGCCTCTCAAACAAAACGAACCGTCACCACAACAGTGAAACCAAAGAGAAACCACCGAGAGGCCAGACCACATACAGCACCTGCGGTGATTGTGGGGCTGCGATAGCTGATGCGCAGACTGCGATGAGATTAACACAGTGTAAAGAGCTTACAACCCATTAGCTCCAACACAGTCACCATGAATGGGGACAGCGGAGTGGAAGAAATGTGGATCCATGTTATGACAGAGCACTGTGGGATCGCAGGATGTCCAGGACTGTACGGGGTGCTGGAAGGTGAAGCATTAACTGTAGATTTTTATGGACAAATGGCATAAAAAATAAAAAGCAAGGGGTCAGATTACAGAACTCTTTCCTCTCACTCTCCAGTTTTCAACCTTTGAATAAACACAAGAACATAAAGAGGTGTTTCCTCTGAATCGTTTGTGTAGGAACTTGTTTTTGCAGTTCTCACTTTGCGCCCTGAGGGCCCTAAGGAAATATTTACAACCATTACAGCCACTGAATACTCACTTTTACAACCATGTTGCATAAGAACGTCCATGCGTTAATCACACCCACTCCCAAAATCTCATAAAGATATCCTCCCTCTGGCATTTCTCAGCCCCTCCATAATACCCCCTGCTGACTGAGCCCATGCAGAACATACCGTACCCTGCCTTGAAACTGCTGTCCAAACAACCCCATTTCCTTTAGAGGAGCAAGACCAGCGTTCCCTCAGAGCCCACCGTCTTTGTTTAAAATCTACACTTCTTTGGAAGGACTGCATGGAGAAAAACCTGCTTGGAGGCATCAGTATACTCATTAGGAGGCATTCATGGGTGCAGTATAAGGACAACACCCTGAAAATGCCTCAACTTGTAAAACGCCTGATCAGGCTGTCAATGAAATCAAAAAGGATGAAGTGAAGACTGTAGATGTAGGAGGGTCGGGGCTTACAGCGCTCTGGCCTGGTTTAGACTAAGGCGACACACGGCTGGCAGCCAGCAAGAGGACAAAATGTTCCCGACGCAAGCCTCCATAAGCCCTGAACCACGAGTGGCGCTCTCATTGTCCAGCAGAGGAGGCGAGGGAGGGAGAGGGGATGGACAGGGAGGATGGGTGTGACCGATGGGCGGGGCGACAACACAGAGACACACATGGTTATGATATGACGTCGACAACACAACAGTCCTGATCCATGTCATTAGATATTCAGTATTTGCCAAAACACGCGCTCATATGTTTTTCAGCACTGTGTGCAACGTGAACGCATCACGTTTTTTGCCACTTTATTAAAAAGGACAAACTGAAATATCACATTGACAGAAGTATTCAGACACTTTACTATGGCACTTATAATTTAGCTCAGGTGCCTCCCATTCCTCGTGATCATCTTTGAGATGTTGATTGGAGTCCACCTGTGGGGAATTCGGCTGATCTGATATGATGTGGAAAGACAAACACCTGTCTGTAAACGGTCTCACAGCTGAGAACGCAGATCAGAGCACAAACCATGAGGAACAGCTGTTGAACTACCACACAGCTACATTCAAGCCCGGCTACACCAACAATACAGTGCCAAGGAAAGGGCTATTTGACGGCAAGATAAAGTGGTGATCAATAATAAACACAATCTAACTGAACCATGTCCCTCCCCGCACTGACTGAACCAGATCCCACATACTGCCCAGACACTTCCAACTGGTTTTCTGAGTGTTGTGTCCAGTATCTGTGACATCGTCAGCTGCCCACTCACTTCAGCAGCTCCTGACATAAATACTAACATGCAGCAACAACTACCCCCACCCCCACCCCCACCCCCACCCCCACTCCGCCCCACCCCCACCCTCTGTTTACAGTCTCTAATCCCCCTCTCCAACAGATGACAGGTTTTCCCATTGAACCAGTGCAATGCTGTGGTCATGTTGCGTAACATGCTATCCCATCATGCCACAAGAGAACGAGGCCAAACTGCAGCAGAGTCCATCGGCGACCGCGCTGACAGTCGAGAGCTGAGAGGTGTTGCGTCACAGAGCGAGGCGGCGGCGGCGTCGCTGGGCAGCGGCTTACAATGAGGGGTTAACAGAGGATGGTTTCAGGATTGGACAGCTAATTGTCAAACAAACGTTGGGATTAGTCCTGGTCAATGGAGGGTTCAAGTTCAAACAAACAGATGGATGGTTTGGGTCACTGAGCATCAACTCGGTGGCTGATTGATGTGCTACAAGGACCAAGGAGTTTCTGCTCTAAATAGCAAACGAACACGATTAACATCTTCAAGAGACACTTTTATTTCACTGTCACTGCTGAGGAAGTTAGTTCCTCCTGAGTGTGCAGGTTTGTTTAGGGGGGAGGGTGTGGGAGGTTTCAAATCTAATAAAATCAGTGAGGTTGAGTCATGATTCTTAAAGTAAAAGTTAAGATAATTTTTTTCATATAAAGTGTCAGCTGGTTTTCTGTTTGGGCATTTCCAAAAGTTCGGAAATACTGAAAGTATCGTCAGTCATTATTCGGTCAAAAAAGAAATTCACTAAGACCCGCTAACATCAAGCTTTTGTCATCAATGTAAAAGGCCACAATCGGCATTCACTCCCAGGTCAAAGGACTCCGCAGCAGATGCGGGTATTTACTGACGTAAACACAACACCCGGATGAACTCGCTAATTTTGCCCTTTTCCCGTGCTGTGATGTTTTCCTGAGAACAAACACGGAAAACACACCTGCACCTGCACAGTGCTGTTAAACCAGAAACACTGCAGCTACACTGGACGCAGGGATGGAGAACTACTTCCTGAACTCTTCGTTACTATGGTGATTTAACAGTGGCCTGCTGTATGTTTAAATAAACACCAGTAATACAATCATTATGTGAAGATAATGTAAACATCGTACTCTGATTATTAATGTGATTACATTCATAGTCAGAAGAAGCATAAGCAGGAAGTAATTTAAGAGTGTGGAAGAAATAATGTATGATGAATACTCTTATTTTAGTCTCATTATGAAAGCACAATTGAAAATGTTCACACTTTCATCCAACTCACAGTTTTATTCTGTTTTACGACATAACATGAAAATGTAAAGTGACAATCCTACGGCTGAAAAATAATTACAATACTGTTTTATAATCTGTGTTTTAGAAGATGGTTTGAGCTGTTGTGGCCGAAAATTTCATTTCAGCTCAGACTAAACGATATTTTAAAAAATCATATTATATTGGCAGATATTGTTATAATTTCAGTTGTAATAGTCGTAATGGTCATTTTGGATTGTCACTGAAAAGAATATAAAAATGATGATGTTGTGATTTTTGCTGGGGTCTGTATCAAACAAACGTGGAGAATACGATTTATTTGGCATCTGTGCAACACCACAGTGCAGATGTGTCAGTCGGTCCCATTTCCTTCACTCTGAACAAAGAAACAGCAACAATGCACAGTGGTGGGAACGAAGAGGTTTGATGCAGCAGGAAACATGCAAATGACTGAGTGAGCAAACAGGAGGTAGTGATGCACTTATCAGAATAATCCAGGCTTTGTGTTCACTGTCAGTGACATAAATATCACAGGAGGGAGTGACATCACAGATGTAATTCACAGCCAGGTGTGGATATGAACCAGGTACAGCACGTGTCCTGAACACATGTCAGGTAATGCCAAAAAACTTGTTGTTGCTGTTGGAGCATCTCTGCCAATAACTCATTGTTTTCTGCCTCACACACTAACACACACACACACACACCCACCCACCCACCCACACAGACACACACACACACACACACACACCCTGGCTGTGTGTGTTTAATCAAAGCCAGGCGGTTTGCCCTCAGGCCCAGAGTGTACCAATCTAAAAGTTGTCCTCCCTCCTGCTCACATAGCTGTGCTCTTACACCACCCTCTCCCCCCACCCTCCGAGGCCACAGCACACCTCTTATTACCTTCCCTCACCTCGACACACACTTTTGTATTTGTGAATTCACTTTTAAGCAAGAATCCTGCAGTGATGGGGAACAACTTGGTTGATCATCCCTCCTCTTTTTGACTGTATCAGTAGTTCAGGTTTGTGTCTTGACGTCAGCGCTCTGCAGCAGACACTTTGCCTCTTGTTAGCCAAAGATTCCAGCGTCACTGTCAGAGAATCAGGAACAGCAGTCAAGCTTAGGAAATGATTGGACTGGAGGGACTAGACCAGCATGTCACCTGATGTCTCGTCAGGTTCACTGACAGAAGACCAGCTAATGAATTATTTATTATTTCGCAGCACTTTTCTTAAAGGTCAGGATTAAAGATTATTTTCCCAATAAGGAAGAGAACATACAACCTGAATAGTAAAATTATCTCTCACATTGTCAACTGTAAATATGATTCTCATTATTGATTTATCTGCTGATTATTTTCTCAATTCATTTTGTCAACAAAATGTCAGAAAATAGTGAACATGCCTGATAAAACCTCCAGCCTTCAAGGTTACAGTTATTATTATCATTATCCTTAGTATTCTCTCTCTCTGGCCCTGTACAAACTTGTCATGAAGCACACAAAAATTTACAAAAGATGTACACTACATCAATCAAGCTAGACCATCATGCATTGCGGCCTGTCTCGTGATAGTGTTGCAGAAAAAGAAGTACTCTGTCACACCAGGCTAGCTGCTAATGTTAGCTGCTAGCTAATATGATTTTATTACCCATTACCCTGAGTTCCAGCGAGCATAATACTCCGCGGACGTCTCAGCTGTGCAGTGAGTCACCTCATGCTCTGCCTGAACAGCAGGATTTCAAACATTATTATGAAAACGCATGTCGGGACCATGTTTTAAAAAAGAATACAACCTGACAAAACTGTAAGAACTGACACAAACAGAGTAAAGATTGCTCTGTGGACACAAATTAAAACGTAAATAATACATGAAAGATTTGTAAAAGTTGCACGTCTTGTAAGATAGCAAGTATTGTAATCAATTTTGCCTCATATAGATGCTCTGGCATTTGTTTATGCAACAGGGGTAATAATTACAAATATCTGGCACATAATTATGAAGCAATTTGACATCCAAGTAGAGTCTGAAATGTGTCAACTGCTGTCTGCACTTTTCCTCTACTGAGTCTTTTCTGTAGCAAACACTATACACAGGGCGAGTGAACAGGTGGACAATCTGAAAACAGCCTATCTCTGTCTCTCTCTCGCTCACAGGGAATGTTGTGTCTCGGTGTAGACCGGCCCTGTATGAAAAGTGCCCTGAGATAACTTCTGTTTTGATTTGGCAACATAAACATAACATTAACTTTGACTCCAGTTGCAACATCCATCACCGTTCATAAACCCACTACCTGATCCAACTTTGTGGTGCACACAGTTGAGGATCACTAGCAACATTTCAGGTGGGCTGACGTTCAGCTTCACCTGAAGCTTTTTTGTGTCTCATTCTTTGAATCTCTCAGCTGACCCGTACTACTGTCAGTGTGTCTACTGGCACTATTAAAACGGCTTCTTTATCGATTGTAAAGCAGAGCAGGGGAAAGATATTTCTGAAACACACATTAAAAAGTGGTAAACCACAACAACCAGCGACTTCACACTGTGGGAAGCTGTTAAATGAGGGACGTCCCGGCCGGTGACCAGGACAGGAAAGGCTAATATTGTCAGCTGAAAGGAAGATTACTGGCGTTCAGCCCCATGTTACCAAAGGCCAGTGTCCCCTTTAAGCCAGTGACGGTGAGTCGTGTGGCACAGAGGAGCCTGCAGGTTTTAATTCCCTCTAATCACTGCAGCAGCTTCACTGACTGCTCCTCCTCTCCGGTTAAAGGTGGATGAATCAGTGAAATTAGCTGTCATGTGGTGTGGCTGGTTAAAAACCTGCACCTTCTTCTGTTGTACTGAAAAAGCTGAGAGAACAAGGTAGGAGGGTCCTGACACTAATAAGCTATCAAGGAAGCTGAGCTTACCTGGGAAGGAAGAGGTCCCTTCTTTGACTGGTTAGGGTAAAAAGGAGAGGTTTTGGAAAGGGGGGTCGTCACGCTGCGCACGTGACTTGGTCCATCCGCACCTCCAGCTGGAGGGCATCCGGTCGGTCCTGAGGGTTGACTGCGAGCATGTCCTGGAGGAGTTTCTTCACTCCCTCAGACATGGAGCTCCTGGCCTTCTGAGGGATGTGGAGAACCATCTTGGGGTTCTCCAGCAGAGCCTCCCCAACAGGTACGATCTCTGTGCCCTGCCGTATGTAGGTGCCCAGCAATTCACGCTTGGACTCTGCGTCGATGAAAGTGATCCGTTCGATCATCGCCCAGATGATGATGCCCAGGGCGAAGATGTCAGCCTTGGCCGTGTAGTGACCCTCCCACACCTCGGGGGCCATGTAGAAGTCTGAGCCACAAGCTGACGACAACCAGAACTTGTTGATGTTAACGATGTTGTTCTGGTTGCTGCCTCTGCCGCCCGCCCCCGCTGCAGGGTGTTCTTCACTGTTCTTGGAGTTCAGGCCTGCACAAACTTTACTGAGGCCAAAGTCGGCAACTTTGAGAACAGGAGAACCAGATTTCTGCGAGATGAGGATGTTGTCTGGCTTCAGATCACGATGAACGATGTTGTTCTTGTGCAGGAAAGCTACCGCACTCGTCAACTGCCGCATAAAGCTCTTGTTGGTCTGGGGGTCGGGCCGGCGAGACAGGATGTACTGGTTGAGGTCCCCACCCTCGCAAAACTCCATGACAAACCAGAGGTAGCACGGCTCCTCTGGGTAACCCAGGATACGCTCCCCTGCAGCAGATTGGAGGAGGAAAGATATGACCTGATTAGTGACATAACTGAATTCAATCTTTGGCAATTTAAGGCCAGTTCAGAGCTGGTGTCAACATCCATATGAGATGTGCTCCGATCACAAGTGCAGATTTCTAAGTACACCCCCACCCCCTCTTTCTCCCCTCAACCCCACCGGATGAGGTGGTCTGGGCCAAATGTGACCACATCGTTTTAGCAGTGAACACAAATGCGTCCTGGGCCACATTGAAGGACCGCCTACTCTACTGACGTCCTCTGCCACAGTCTGATTAGTCCCGCCACAGTTTCAAACTACAACTGAACGACATGCAAAAAAAAAAATCATATTGTGATTATTTTGGCAGATATTGCAATTATGATATGAATCACAATTTCAGTTGGAACAGTAATATTTGCATTTCATTTAGACTGAAAAAATATAAATATGATGGTGATGTGATATTTGTTGGGGCCTGTACCAAACATGTTTGTTCCTTTTACGTCGAGAGAATATGATTTGTAGGCACGACGTCTCTGTCACACCACAAAGCTTCGTTTACGGTCTGTTGTTACACATTTTATCATTATCCTGTGATTTGGATATTGACCTCGGCCATATTGTGATTTTGATAATATTTTTATGAATTGTTCACCCATAACTAAAACCTTATTTCACTGTAGAGCTGTGAGCAGAGCAATGACTCGCTCAACTCCTCCGTACCCGGTCTCTCTCTCTCTCACACAAACAAACAAACAACAACAGACCCGTTTGTCACAGTCGAACTGGCTAGAAACGAGTGTTCATTTCCATATAGAGCGAAGAGGTGAGATCTCATCACAAGTGGATTGCAGAGCACCAACATTATACCTGTCACATGTGGAGACGTATTCTAATGCCAGGTGTAAGCTGCCACTTGTGATCGGATCACTGCAGACGGATGTTAATGCACGTCAGAACAGGTCTGAACAGGACCTTAGTCGGGTCATTAGTGATGCTCCATGGACAGGACCATAACAAGTGTAAAAACACTTACTCCATTCCTTAAAACCATTACACTGACTCATACACAAGTGAAGTATAAATACAGCCACTTCAGCCCAGTATTTGACATGTTAATCGCTCTCTGTCTGAGCGATGAGAGGCTGTGGCTCACGACCACGTGCTCTTTATAAGTTGATGACTTGTCAGAAACAGAAGTCCTCCACAGGGTTTTCACAGGTACTCAGTCTGTTTTTCTGAGGAAGTGACACCATTCTCTGCGGTTCGTAGCTGCACGTGACAGACTGTATCACGGACAAACACTCTGCTGTGTCACTGCCACTTCAAAGAGCCTCTCGTGTGAGGCTTCAGACCTCAAACTTTCTTTCTACGTTTCATCGGCAGCAGAGAGGCTTCGTCGCTCTCAGCCGGTCGAGGCAGCTCAAGGTTCATGTTTGTTTTAAGTAAACAAACGTTTTCTTAAGGATCCAAACAATTGTGACCAAGATGTGTTATGAGCTTGTCAGTGCTCTGTTTGCATTTGCTTGTTTTTAAATGTCTTTTATCACTGCGATCTTGATATGAGTTATCTAAATATTTGTATTTATTCAAATGTGTTTGTTTTTAAATGGTATTTTAATGTCATTAATGTATTTCCATGCCTCAGTAAAGCACTTTGTGTGAATGGCACTGTATAAATAAACTTGTTTTGCCTGATGATGACTTAATGAAGTCCACTACCTGATCTCATGGTTGTCTTTAAACTTTAAAAACTAAGACAAACGCTAAGTGGGCCTAAAGAAAAACAAGTCATTTCCACTGTTTTCCAAATCCTACAAACATTAGCACTTGGTGGCTGCAGAAGATGTCAGCTCAAGATTAATATTTCATTTCAAAAGCCTGAGTGGTTACACTTACGTAACAGCCAGGCTATTAAAAGAAAAGAAGCTAACACTGAACCCTGATTCAGTTGTAACAATGGATTTGTTTGGACTGGTTTCATTTTTAACAGAATAGGTTATTATTGCTATTTTAATTCTAAATTTCACTTGGATGAAGATATATTTAATAGTTTCTGTCTATTTCTCTGAGGACTACAAAGCAATAACAAAGGAGGTGATAAGTAGGTCAAACTGGATTCATGACAACAATGATACATACAGAAGTGAATTAAAATGGAGCTGTCATAAGATGTAAAAACTGCCGTTTTTCATTAGAATATTAAATATTACACCATTACGTCATTGTTTAGGTTGTGAGATTACAGTCAATAAGCAATGGGTTAACATGTTTCCAAGTAGTACACTGTGTTCTCTCATGAGCTCAGGGCAACACAGTGTACTCTCTGTGCCTACTATAGGTAACCTATAGGGACGTCACTGACTGACAGAGAAAACATAACTGTGACTTTTAATTCACAAAATCCTATTTGAGAGAATGAGCCCTAAATTATGCATACAGCTTATAGTTTGTTTGTTATTACATAAACATTATAACATATATATATTCTCGACATTATTTAGCAAGTTAAGTACAGATACAGTAACAGCACCTCAGTCAAATCTTAATGTAAATAATCTTTACATTATATAACTGTAAATGACTGTAATAAGCAAAGTTTTATTTATTTTTTATTAATTTAATTAGTAACCCTGAGCCACAATTATGTTTACACTTGCCACCATCAGGTACAGACTCAAAGTGCAAGTTTGAATAGATCTTTAACCCATTTGTAGTTGAATTTAATTTTATTAAAACATGAGCCAACTGAGCTTTTAATTTAAAAAAAAAAAAAAAAAAGGGCTCCTAGAGTTTGGATTTGAGGCTTAAGCTGGAAAAATCCCTATCACCCTTTAAACTACCTATTAAGACTGATTTTTATAGACGTGCTTCAGGACTGAGGACTCACAGGAGTTTGTGCATGTATTGTTCAATCACTACAAGTTCTGGCCTTATTGTGCTGCTAACCACTTAGCAAAACACGAGAGTAGGCTGTGTACCTTTGAGTGACGTCTCCACCAGCCGCAGGTACTGTTTGGACCTCTTGTTTCCGTGACTCATCTTCTGGGCCAGGCCGTTCCTCTGCAGAACACACTCCTCCAGCTGGACCACGTTCTGGTGTCGGTTCTCCAGGCTCGTCAGGGCCCAGAACTCGGCCAGAGCCAGCTCCACGTTTTCCGGGGCGTCGCACTGGAGCCTCTTCACTGCCACCCTGGCCCCCGTTTTCCTGGCAACAGCCTCGTACACCACCCCGTAGCTCCCCCGGCCGACCTCCCGGAGCAGGCTGTAGCGGGGCGACACCACCATGGCGGGATCCAGGCGGTCATTTCGGAGGAAGCTAATGGAAAAGCAGTCATCGTCCTCTTCCTCCTCCATTGGCTCAGTGTGATTGTTGTCCTCCACCGTGAGGGAGCGGAGGACTTTGCAAGCCTCCCGCTTCATCTTCCCGGCCGCACTCCGCCTGCAGCCTCGCACACCGCCGCTTACCTTTCTCCTCTTCTTCCCGTTGCAAATATCCATAACTTCTTTTTTGTTGAAAGTAAGCATGAAGGGAGGACGTGTTTCTCTTTCATTACTTTAGCTCTAAACTAATAAAGTTTGACGTCCTGACGTCTACCTGCTTGTTGTTCGGAGAGGTTAAACGCCAGTCTGTCAGTAGTTTATATCTTTGTGCTGTTAGTGAAGAGAGGTGAAGTGCCACGGGCCGTTCAGCTGCACGAACTAGTTTGGCTTCATAAACAAAATGTTCCAGCTCGCTAGTACAGGCAGGGAACAGTGGGCGTGGTTTACTCTGAAGCTCGCTGTGATTGGCGGAGAGACAAAACATCTCGCGATGGTGAAAGAGGTGGAGAATGTAGCGAGCACGCTACGTTTGTTTTTAGTTTGAAATACTAGCCGTGATATGGTTATACCTTTAGAGATTTTAAAGGGTTAACTGAACTAACAGAGAGTAACCCGGTACCGGATCTTTCCTCCGTCCGTGCTGAGCCGTTCCGTGGCAGCATGGACTAACGGGAGAGGCGGGGTCACATGTACACAGGTATGGGCAGAGCCACCAGTTCCCCACTGCATCACGCACCAGTAACAAACATGGAAAGACTCACCCGGGATTTTACAAATACTGGTCATTCTAATTGACTCCAGGAAATGTTGACAATAAATATTAAGTTTGCAAAAATGATTTAATTGCCTTTTTATTTTTTAAATTTCGTTATTACGTTAATTGTTGAATTGTATTTCGATTTTAATTTTGTAAAAAAAAAAATTAATTCTAATTAAAAAATTTTGGCGCTATACAAATAAAGTTGAATTGATTTGTTTTGTTTATTTTATATACATATATATAATACATGACCATTGCACCTAAACCTAAACAAACTGCCACCGTTCCATAAGCGCAACCATGTTTTTCTTTTATTGTAACTATGAACAAGCCGCCACAGGGAACTTCTTCAGGAGACATTTCTATGGATTGTACAGGGACAAAAAACTTAAATGGTAGCTGAGGTTGGAGGACAATTTGATGTAAACACACCAGATTTCAAGTCACCTGTAGGACATGTCACACAAAAAGAAAACGTATTGAAGGTGCACTGGTCAGTGTGCTAATGTAATAATATTGGTGGTTTTCTGAAGAGCTTATATGCATAAATCTGGAAAAGACACTGCCAGTTGTTTGTTAAACTATTCATTACAACCATCTGGGCCTGACATTGTTAGAACTGACCATCAGAATGATCTGTCATCCTGACAGCCATTTGGTTTTGGTAACACAGCTAAAAACCCAGTACTGTCAGATAAAAACAAGTCCTGCTTTTGTATAATGCCATACCATTGTAGCATTCATTACCCTGCATACCAGACTGGCTGAATTTAGAGAGCAGACTGTCTATTGTCACAGCTCAGTGGCCAGTAAAGCTTTATTGGTGGCTCTAATCAAAAGGGGAATTTACTGAAGCTTAGGCTACTGCACTGCAATCAGCGGGAATGTAACTGAGGACACAGCACCATACACTCTTCACATGTTTATGTCTCAGGACCTAGATGACACACAAGATAAAATAATGAAGACCTTAAAACTATCCAGGGTCCCTCTAAGACAGGATTTTAAAGATTAGGCGCAGGTGTCAACTTAGTGCTTTTCATTAATGTACTGCATAAAGTATTACCAAAGAAATTTAAAGTTAACCAAGGTACCACAAACACCACATAACAAACATGAACCTGTTGGGACCCTCCGAAGATCTGTGGCATCACAGGGCAGTCCCTGACTTCAATTGTTTAGTAATCCAACATTGCCACCATCCCATCAAACCAGAACTTCAACTTCTTGTAGCTATAAAATATACATATGCAAACTTCAATGGATAGACTACCTTCAATCCTGCTGCACATTCATCTTACTAACTAATTTCAAATATATATGAGTATTATCAGCAAAATGTTTTAAAACCTGAAGTACGAAACTTTTGTCTCCTCCTTCTGGCAGTGAGAGTAACAACACAAACACTGTCGATGCGTGGCATGATACGGGAGGCGCCACAACTTGAATGTGAAAAAAATGTTTCCATTTCACTTTTCTGAAATATTACTTTGCCTAGAGTTTTTTTCAAAATACATCTATTAGTTGTTGTTTTTTTAAGTTTAAGGTTAATGGTCCCACACTGCTAGTTTAATGTATCTGTGACTGATGTAACATTATTGGTTTGTCAGTTAGCTTATATACAGTTTGGTAGTTTGGTCCCGTGATTCCAAAGATAGGGGTCAGGCTAGACAAATCTGATGGTTGATCATCGGATGATTAATGCAAGAGGAAAGAAAAAAAAAATCTTCTACACACATTTGTATTCATTTTTGTTATCTTCCCTTTTTGTGAAATATTGGATAATTGTTTTGTCTTTTGGCCTCATACATTTATTGGAATGAAACCAACTGAGACGTTTAGAGGAGAAAGGTCTCTGCTAACAACTCAAGGACACATCTGAAATGTGACAAGGGCCCTCAACGATTGGTAATCTTTTACCATGTATTGTATATTACAAACAAAAGATAAGCTTTTATATAAAAAATTCGGAATAACATTTTTGTAGTTTTGTACTTGTAGCCTTGTAGGAGAAGGGTTTAATAATGGGGATCCCATTGCTGCTTAGCCTTGGTTTGCTTTCATGGCGGAGGTGCTGGAACACTCGACAGCTCTCTACACTATGGCCTTTATTTGAGACGACAAATCAGGGCCACACACAATAGTGAAAGAGGAGATATAGAGAGGAGACCGACAGAGAGTCAAGGACATGTAAGTCCGCCTTTGAAAAGATGGAGGAAGTCAATTAATGAACTGTTTCACCTAATGAGCCAAAAACTATAAGAGGAGGCAGAAAAGGGGAGAGGAGAGGCTGAGGAGAGATTGTTTTCCTCTTTCACACCTTATAATCAGTTTGTCATGTCATAGTCATGTCAATATTATTTTTTTGAAGAAACTTTAATGCCATCCAACAAGAGACTCAAGATTTGTCACCTAGTTCTAGGGGGAAATACAGCTGCATGACATCAGTGTAAAAATGGTAAGGGATATAATGTTTTTGAAAACAGAGCCCAGTGGAAGTTTATATAATGCAAATAAAAATGGGCCTAAACTGGAGCCTTGGGGTACACCACAAGCGATAGAAGCAGGAGTGAGAAGCAAAAGTGACAAAAAATGAGAGTAACAATTTCGTCAATTTGAGGGGATGGGGGTGGGAAAAATAAACCTCAAACCTTGTAGGTACACAGAGCAACACTGCCAGCCACAAGCTAACAAACAACATAAACAAATAAAAAATGTTAACAATGCTAAGCATTCTGATACGTCTGCTAGTCTCTGATTCTGGTCCCAACAGACTCCTAATCTGAGTCTGGTTTTACTGAGGCTCAAACATGTGCATGAGTCTCTCTGAAGTTTCCTCCTCTGACCATCTTGATAGTCTCTGCTCTTTCACAAGCCAACCTAGAGCAAGCAGCAGGGTGGGTGGGGCAAACGCCTGATCCAGATTTCTCAATGAGAAAATAAGCATAGATGTGCGTCCAGCCTCAGTTTTCCAATTTCTTCACTTTTTATGTGGGAAAACCATGTTAAACCAAAAATTAATCATAGCAGAGAAATTTTACAGCATTTAAAAACATGGAGGAAAACTTAAAGAGTCTCTCCAAAGGTTGTTCTGTTATGCCAAATTCCAGGTGAGGAGAGAGTTGATAAACATGTTAATAAGTTCATCTGAGGTGCCTCTAGTTGCCTCTGTGTGCTCAGAGCAATAAACTTAACAAGCAGTGATCAGTAGTGATGAGAACTGACAACATTTTTTCCCTGAGTTTCCACGCCCAGGCTACACACAGGCTTCATACCTTGCTGGTGGAGATTGTTGGGGCTGTATGAAGCCTGAAAGGAATACCTACAGACATTGCTCCAGAATGAAAAAGGCAACTGTCAACTATATTTTTCATATCTAAGAAAAATCAGTTTAAAATAAGACAGTGAAGGACAGTGATGTGTGATGTGAAGAATGCAAAGGCAAAGGACCCACCATGTCAGGGTACAGATCATTCACAGGATGAACAGAGTTGGACCTGAGGACCAGTTCAGCCTTGGCCTCCTCTGCTCTGACATATTCAGTAATGAAGTGCAAACTTCTGGAGGCAGACTAATATACTGTATCATCTACTGTATAGGCAGCTTGCAGTTTCCTCTCTAGCTCACTTTATTTTACTTAAGTGGTAAAACAAAAACTAAAGTCCAGTGCTGGCAAATATGTTGTTTGTACAAGGTTCAGAACTGTCATAGTCACAGGTTGTCATTTGTCCTGTTGATTGGTTACTGACTGTCAAGATGGCAGGGTTTATCTGATATGAGCTGGTCAGAGGCTACAGGGAAGAAATGAGAAATCACTGGTTCCGTTATAGGAAACAGTGATTTGAGATCTGTGCTGTCACATAATGTTGGTGTAATAATTCAGATTTTTTTTTTTTAAAAGACAAGAAGTGGTTTGTACATTCTCTGTGAGACATTCAGCTGTTGTTTCCATTGATTTTTGTTATTTCTAAAGGGCAGGGAGAGACTATCAGTGACTCTACCCACAGCTGCAACCCTCAGTGATACAGTTTGTTATCCTGTGTGACTCTGGGTTTGAAGGTCATTATATTCTGAGATCTTTGATATCTCCAATAGCAATTAAAAGGTGAAATTAACAACAATGAATATATTAATAATAGACAGTGTTGGAGGAAGACTAGTTAGAGTAATGCACTGAATGTTACTGAACTTAGTGCTTTCTAATTTCCCATAGCTTGTGGCCTCTTTTTCTCTCTGTCCCTGATATACACACACACACACACACACACACACACACACACACACACACACACACACACTATACACTCGTATACACTAACACACAACATTAGACAATCCCCCTTGTTCGCAGACAAAACTGTTGTACTTGTCCTCTATTCAGTGATTTCCTGTTGTCTGGTAACGTTCTGTCTTTTAAAGATAAAATGCTATGTCTAATATAGAAATATAAAATATGGAAATATCATCAGGAAAATATATTTCAAGTGAAAATTAATAATAGTCATGCATTAATATGTAAGTAGCATTTTACTGCTGAAGCTGGTTGAGGTGAAGCTAATGTTAACTATTTCATATACTGTTGGCTTATTTAATGACAGTGGGTGAACAATGAGTTCATCATATACCATGAGCTATTTTTTAAGATATAAAACCTGATAAACCAGTAACTACAACTGTAAAATAAAGCTGAATAAGTATTAAAGGAAATATTTCCCTCTGAAGTGTGTTATAGCATGAAATGGAAATATTCAACTTAAGTTAAAATTGTACTTAAATGCATCACTTCAGTGATTTTACTTTGTGACAATGCGAAAACAGATAAATACAAAAATAGAAATGGAACAATATGAAACAACAAAGGAAAGAATAAAAAAATAAACCATCTCTACTACAAAGGTAGAATAAGCCTATTTAGATGCAGTAATCCTCTTTTGGACCACAACACATAATGTAATGCATCATACAGTAATGAGTTTAGACTGACAGTGACTGTGGGTTATTGAAAAGCATCCACTCCTGACCTCTAGTGGCTGAGCTGGAATAACATGATGTAAACTGTTCCTGTCACATATACTCGTCAAGAGATTTGTGTCACCTGCTCGTTGAAGTCGATACACTGAGATAAAAGCATCAGAAGAAGAAGAAGTGTAAGGTGAATGATGATGTACAAAACAAAGTGAGGCCTATTGATGATAAAGTTCTGAAATGCTTCAAACATGAAAATGATCCAACTTTAACATTTTGATTAGATCAGTTTACTGCACTGCTATAACATCAAACATCCATGTGAAATCACACGATGATTTTACACAGGAAGAGGTGTGTGTGTGTGTGTGTGTGTGTGTGTGTGTGTGTGTGCAGAGAGAGACGTCGTGATCAAGTGGAGGTGGATATTCATCTTCCATTCACACTCGTGGTACAGCTGTGTGTGTATGTGTGTGCGCCTGTGTGCGTGTATGTGTGCGCGCACGTGCGTGTGTGTGTGTGTTTGCGTGTATGTGTATGTGTGTGTGTGCGTGTGCGTGTGTGTGTGTGTGGCTCTGACCTTGCCGTCTCTCTGCTCCTCTGTTTGCCTGCAGAGGTTTTGTTTCGGAGCCATGTTCTGGCTTTATTATTTTGCCTGCTCTGCTCCTGGATAAAAAGGCTATCTTTCACAAGTTTCAGGGACACTCACTTTAGCTTCTGACTCAGACGTGCTCACAACCACATCTCAATGCCTGGCGTTACCACGGTAACCTGAAGGCCGACACTGCTGAGACTACATGGAGATATGGAGATACTTGTTTGTTGGTGTATTTTGTCTTCAGTTTCCTTTTAAGTGGAGGTGATATGGTTCCCTGAAAGCAGCACAGACAATAACTGAAGTCCACTTGAGTTGAGATGATTCTCTCCATCTTTTGTATGTCTTTATATTTTCATGTATATGGTTACGTGTTTTTGACTCTATACTCATTTGATTTTTACAAGATGACAGAAACACATCAAACATTAGACAAATAGTACAGTATTATCTTTTCTTGAGGAAACTGTTGCAGCAACAATAAACAAACACTTCAACTATTAAAGCTGCTACTGATCAAAGTTTTCAAGTGAACAGTGGAACAAATGGTGTCACTCATAATCCACAGAGAATTATCACCACGCTGCAGTTCCACTCAGCTTTATGTGAACCTTTAGCATCTTTCAGCTCATTATTTGAGTTTTACGAGACACAATGTCACTGTTTTGTTTCATTCTCACTCTTATTATCTTATTTGTGTAGCACCTTTCACGGAGAGAAAATCCCAAAGTTCTTCCCACAAATGAACTAGTATTTACCACCTCGCGGTTCTATGCCTCTGCCACTCAGACTAGTTTCAAGTTACATGCTTGTTTTTCCAGAAACATATAAAACATTAACCATTCGTGTGAAATTTTGTCATGACCTTGACCTTTGACCTTTGAAAACCAAGCTCTAATCAGTTCATCCTTGAGTCCAAGTAAATGTTTCTGCCAAATTTAAAGAAATTCCCTTGCTTAAATATCACGTTTACAAGAATGGGATGGACGGACATACGTATGTACGGACAGACAGATGAATCATAATGCCTCTGGCTCTGGCAGGTGCAGAGGGGAAGGAATTTCGATGCTGAACTTGCAACCTTTCTGCTTGACTGGTGAGTAAACTGCTGTTAGTGCTAACACGTGGCAACAGGAAAAACTTTCATATAGCACCTTTAGGCCTTAAAGGTCGTACCCGATGTGCATTTAAAGCAGGATCAATTGGCAGCAGCGAAACAAGCTATAAACACAACATTGAGGTATTATCACCTTCTTGTTTTTATGACAAATGTGTTAGAAAACTGATTATTTACATATCCAACAGACACAGAGAAACATTACCATGCATATGTGCTCCTGCCCACCTGATGAAGTTAGGCCAGCAGTGGGTGTCTTTTTCACTTAAAACAGCTCCCTGCTGCTACGAGGCTGAGGAGATACAGTAATGTAATGTACGACATACATGTCCGTATATCAAGAGTACAGTTGCTATATATATCACCTATGAGGGGATATATTATTATCACATGTATACATCCTCTGGATATATGAAGATATAAGTGTAAGTTTATTAAAGCTACATACAAAATTCTACATATAAGTAAATATAATATATATATATATATATATATAATATATATATAATTTTTTTTCCTTTTCTTTTAATTTCTCATTAATTTTGAACATGTCTATCCATATGTCTACATATACATAATATAAGCATAGATACATAAACTTACATATTTGTATGGGCTAGACCTATACATGTCAATATATGAAATTATTCTAATTTCTAAAAGGTTTCATAATATTTTTATATATATTGTTTTATGGATTTTCGTCCGTGGAGACAAAACCAAAATATTCCACCAATTTAGTAATGCACTTCTATAACATTGAGCTCAATTCTTGCTAAGCCTCAGATTTTGTTCAGACTTTTTCCAAGAAGTGTGTGTCTCTGCCAGCAAGACATGAAAGCTCCTGTCTGTGACATGATCTGAGAAAACATAAGTGAACACCGTGTATTGACAACAGGAATGACGCTCTTGCAAACACAGTTTTCCTCTGTCATTGCAGGGTTCTCCTTTTTCTTTGTCTTCATGTGCCCTCACCCTGACCTGGTGCTCTATTTGTCTGCAATAAGATATAATTGCCCATGCGATGGGACCTTCTGCTTCTTTTTGTTGTTTATATCACATGTATGTGATGTAACCCTCGGGTGCTGACAGTGGGTGGAGGCAATGAAGTGAGAGTTGGCGCCTACCTCCATGAAGTCATTCTCACGACTTATGCATAGCACTTAATTTCTCCACAGGGAGAAACACACTAGAACACTCACAGTCCTACTGATTAATCCAAGGAGGAGTTTCTTACCTGCTGCAACTATATCTATCATGATTGATTTCTAAAACAATTAACTCTTTGAACTATTGATTGTTCTGTTGTCACGAAAAAACATCTGACAGATTATTTTTTGATGAACACTGGAGATACAGCTGTAGCTAAAAAAGCCCTGAATCCAGCAAAATATGTGACACTGGCATCGTGTGAGGGGCTGCAAGGGGACCACACACAGTTTTCAGTTTTAGTCTTTATTCTTTACTGCAGAGGTTCCCAACCCCCAGGTCACAAACTGATGCTGGGTCTCAGAATATTTACTATCAGGCTGCAAACGATATGATTTATCTAAATAAATAAATAACTTAAGATGATATTTGTGCAGTAATAAATCTGAACTTTATAAAGTCTGTGCTACATCCTCTTTAATTTATTGTTGGTATTTAATTCTAGTGAGGCTGTACTGAGAAAAACCAGGAGAGGGACCAGAAAGAAACAGGAGAGAGTCTCAGTAAGATTAAAACTCTCAGTTGTATTTCTTTTCAAATATATGTATTTTTTTAATCTTTTAGATCTCAGTTTTAACATTTGTCCCCAATAAGACATCTTGTTTTTATCATGTGCTCTATTCTTATGACAACATAAATTTGTCTTTGTACTGTTATACATTTATACATTTATACATTTATACATTTATACATTTATACATTTATACATTTATCGTTAAAAGGCTGAAAATGTAAGAAGTGTATTTTTCTGCAGCCACAGCTCCTGGTGCGCTTCTTTCTGGACCTGCTGCAGGAATTCTGCTCTCCTCTGTGACTGACACCTCATGAATCATACAAGAGGAAATCAGAGGTGTTGAATCCTGACACAGGACTTCACAGGTTTCACTCCAACAAACCAACAGACAGCAACAGTTGGTGACAAACCAGCACATCTGCACCAAGACAGGGAGATGCTGGATAACAGGCTGACAACTGCTGAAAGAAAAGGTGACTGACACCAGGCCAGTAATAGGAGCGAGTTTCCCCTGAGCACAGACGGCAAGACAACCTGTCATCAACCGCTGCCCCCTGCTGTTTGTGAGGAAGAACTCAGACACAGACTGTAGATCAGCTACTGTCTTTAACAAAGAAAAGAGAGGAGAAGCCACAGGAAGCTGGTTTAAATATCAAATTTTAAGGCATTGCCACATATAAGTGACACAAAACACAGACTCTTTACACTGAGAAGGTAATGACGATCACACATAGTGGCACTGAGCTCCAGACAGAACGAGCCACTGCAGAGGGGGGAAGGACAGAACAACCAAGACATGTAGACTATTAAGAAATAAAGCAACTAACAACAACAGCCTAAAACAACGGCAGCTGATCCAAAATACTGTTAAAGAAACTATATCTGAAAGAATCTGCACAGCTGCGCTCCAGCCGCACACTGCAGTGTGTGAACTGTGTAATAATAATAATACGTATTAACAGCAGTGGGTCTGTACTAAGGGTTGAGTTACGGCTCTGTGCACTTGGGCCGTAACTCAAAGCCAATATCTGTATCTGTTTGTTTTGTTACTGAATAATTAAAGAGGAAAAAGGAGAGAACAGCCACACATTATATTACAGCCCATACACTTTATTCTTAATGAAAAGGCTTAATAATTACTGGGTGCCTCATTAAACATTAAAGATTACATTTACATTACATTGACTCATTTGTCAGATGCTTTTAATCCAAAGCGCCTTACAAGTAAGGAATATCACTAAAGCTTCAGTGCAGTTTAAGTTTAATCTTGGTGTAAGTACTGAGAACTACATCTGTTTAATAAGTACAAGGACACCAGGTAAAGAAGAGGTGTCAGAGTTGTTTCTCAGTAGAGATTCTTCTGGACCATCCCACCAAGGGTTTCACTGAAGGGCAGCCGCCAGAGGAAATAACCAGGGCCTGGTTCAAGATTAGCAATGTTTGATCCACCTACATCTATATTCTATATTACTAAATTACTTTATTATAGTTTTTCCTCCTTGAATCACAATAGAAACCATCCATAGCTGTGTACTTGAGAAAGGTACATTAGTACTGGACCAATACACCTGCTAGGACCAGATTCTCAGAGGTAAAGAACCTTTTCTCATTGATCATTAAACTGTCGGCTTGTTTACAACCTGTGTAATGTCTGTGGAAAACAAGAGAGGCCATACTTGCAAATATTTTTTTATCCCATTAACTCAAGACAACAGAGCAAGTACCAAAGCAGTGACAGCTTCTTCCACTTAAACATAGTAGGATGTGTTCGACAGCGGCCTTTGTCAGGTGGGGTCACACACTGAAATAGCCATCATAGCATGCAGCAGAAGTGAAGTCCTGCTGCTCAGCATCCGGCAGGGATTTTGTGTGATCTTGTTGGGATTGAGGGAGCGGGGGAAACTGGTTCATGTAGCAGGAGAGGAAATGGCAAAATGCTTTTAGGTGCCTTGCAGGAAGTCTGAACAACACGCTGTGTCAAATCCACACAAAGGAAACGTGGGAAGTCAAGCAGGTGACTGTCTGATGCATCATTTATTAGTGACTCTCACAACAATGGAAAGTCACTGTTATCTCCCTCAAATATACAGCAGGACAAACAGGGGAGGAGGATGCCAAAAGGGGATTTTCACCTCGTGTCAGCCATTGTGCTGGAGAAGAATTAGAAAGTGAATTGTCTGTATAGTACAGATTGGCATCACTAATACATCGGCCCTCTGACATGATCAAGCGTTTTTTAATATTGTACATAAAGGCTTCTGTGGTCACATTATTAAGTCACAATTATTTACTTTTTGTGGCTTGAAAGACACAATTCAGCCTCACATAGAATGAATGTAGCCGCTGAACTTAACCAGGAGATTTTTTTTTTTTCAGCATTGTGCACTGTTTTGAAAACTAGAAAATTTCAGGGAAATTTTGAGTGCCACGGGAGCTACTGCCGGGATAGGGTTAGGGTAAAAAATCTTCTCTGTGTCACTGTAGCGATGACATCACGCAGCCCTCGGCTGTCAGAGGTCAGGTCAGGAGCTGCCGTTGCCATGGCAATGTGAAAATCTGCCCAGAATTTGGCTTCTACATGGCTTCAAACAATTGCAAATTATGAGAAAACCGTTACTTCTTTTCAAAAACTGAAAACACCATGACAGACACTGAAGCCAGAAGTTTCTTACAGTCTCTATTTTCTTCAGATATTCCTTAAAATGAGTGTGTAAGCTCAGTGCGAAGACAGAGTGAGATTCTTTTGAAAAAAAAAGACAATTACATTAGGTGTCAATGAGAGTGAGACAGGTATTGCTGCCGGACTCGGCACCCCCGTTTAAATTTTGTGCAGACCTTGCCTGTCAAAGTTACATTTTATGAATCCCAACAACTATGTCTACATTTTGAGAAAGAATTATTTGTCTCCTTTTTACGGTTTGGCCGTGAGCTCGAGTTAAAAATAAAAATAAAGGTTATTTTTTACTGCTTCACGCACTCTAGCCAACTGACGCTTTCACTCTAACTTTGAAGAAAAAGTGATTTGCACTCCTCCTTTGAGTGCTCACAGTTTGAAAAGTTTACATGTTATGTAAAAACAGTTGATGTGTTTTTTAGAGAGCAGAAGTTTTCCTCCGTTTTATAGTTTGAATCACATTTCTACGTGCAGGTATGAGAGAGCTGGGTGACTCAGAAAAAAGGTGAAATTTTGTAGAAAAAAGGTGAAATTTTGTGGGTTTTTAAAGAAAAAAGGTGAAATTTTGTGGGTTTCTAAAGAAAATTCCAATGCATTCCTAATGCATTATTTATTCCCAGTATTTTGGGAATAACTTTGGGAAAATTTGGAATTTTAACACCAAAAGTCATAGCACCTCTTTCGGGATCAAGACGCACGTTTTGATGTATATATTATCGGGGTTTTCTCAAAGCTGCGGGACGAGTTACGCGCCAAAATTTGGCGGAAGAATAATAATAAGCCTGAGGAATATTAATAGATGCCTCGGGGCTCAGCTCCAAGGCACTCCTCTCAGCTATTCTAGCCCCCGTGGCACTAATTAAGTCCTGACACCTGTACTCCAAAGCAAGTTCAACATACCCGGGATATCTTTTCGTTATTTTATCTTAACTTATCTTCCTTACCTCCTTGCCCATTTTGGAGTTTGGTGGAGTCATGCACTGCCAAGATGGCGACAGCAAGGTGGGTCCTGTGTCCTGTGTAATCTCAGCCACACTGAGGAGAGGAAAAGAGGAAGAGGAAGAGTTTTGAGATCATAGTGTAAAGTGAATGATAAGGTATTTTGGTTTGTCGCCCTCACCCACTGGTTTTCTTGTTATGTTGTGGCCTTTTACTACTTGTTGCATAACCCTGGTGAACACAAATATAGAACACAGACTCAGAGTAAAGATAAAACAAATAAAGATTTATTTCAAAGGGACGAGGTACGGATGGTGAATGGGAAAGTGAGGGTTCCAGCAGGCAAGGGAAAGGGCAAAGGGAAAGGGCAAAGGGAGAGTGTGAATGGCATGGCTGAGCAGAGTGGGGAATGAAGGCAGAGGAGCTGGCAGGCGATGCAGAGGACTGGGAGAAGCGGGAAGGTGGTGGAGGTGAGCAGGTCTTGGGAAGGTGAGCTTGTCAGTGAGCATGGCCGGAGGCAAAGCAGGTTGCCTGGGGAAGCTGGAGGTCAGTGGAGGTGAGCAGAGCAGTGAGTGAGGCAGGCAGAGAGTTGAGCAGGTGAGGAGGGAACAATCACAGGGAAACAAAGGTTATTACTGAACAAACACACAGGATAAAAGCAGTGAGAGCGCTGGATACCAAAAAGGCTGAAGCAATGATCTGGAGAAGAGTGGATGAAGATCTGGGAATGATATACTGCTGGACTGATGAGTTAATGCACGGCAGGTGTGTGGACAAGCAGCAAGCAGGGAGTGAGGAGCGTCACACCCAATGAACAGAAGCACATTCACACACAGAGAGAGAGACAGGCAGGGGAGGAAGAAGACACAAAAAACAAACTGAAGTCACTAGTGACCATGACACAAGCTGGTACAGCCACAATGCTTCATGGTTGTTAAACCCCCTCACCCTAACAACAAATCATTTTATCAGTTCAACCTGTGCAGCAACAGGGAGAAATCTGTGGGTGTCAACTGTTCAGGTGACTCTCCAGTCCAGACTGTTAAACTCAGGAACAAGAACGCATTTACACATCAACCATCGTTGCAGTCCTGTGGTTTGTCCGAGTTTCATAAAACAAGATGTGAACTTGTATTAAGCATAAAGGCTGATATTGAAAAATATTGAAGACTGCATTCATTTTTCTACATCCATTTCTGACGTTTAAAAAAATTCTAATTTTCTAGAATTCGTGTAGTTCGTAAACAGTATGGTTAAAGTTAGGTATAGACTGAAGTTATGGTAAATAAACTATGGTTAGGGTCAGACAAGCAGGAGGGTGGGTTTAAGGTTAACTCTAAGCCTAGCTCTAAGACTGTTTTCCAACACTGTCTAAGCTAGTCCTGAACCTGAGGGGCATGTTAGTGAACTACTTCGCTCTGACCAACAAAGGTGAAGGGCAAATGTAGAACAGGTCTTTCAGGAACACTTTGGAGCTGGGCAGATGGGAGCTAGCATGCAGGCTAACAACAGCAGTCCATAAAGTTGTTAATTAACCTTTTAATCAATAATCACTGAATCATAAATCTGTCACTGTACTCACACTCACTACGTCCAAAAAAGCACCTTCTCTCCTTCTCTGCTGCTTTATTTTGCCATTCAGTTTTAATCAGTGGTCATCCCGGGGCGCCTTCAGGAAGCACCAAGGACGCTGCCAGATTCATCATATTATTGTTAATTTACTGTATGTTTTGAATAACACCATGGCAACGCTTAACTTAACTACATTTGAGTTACAGAAGAAAAAAGCAAAAAATCTCAACATCACTTTATTAAAAACTGCTTTAAACTGTGTTTAATATATCATTGTAGTTGTTTAATATGTCGTAGCCGATGACATGACAACTCACAGTTGTCATAGTAACACAACACACTTCCTGGCTTTGGAGTTTTTCAGGAGCTCAGAAGTCAGAAAGAAGTGAGTGAGTGATGGAGAGGTTCTGACAAACAGCTGAGACAGAGAGAAAAACTACATCTGAGCTCCCCAACTAAACTGAAATCAGTCTGACACATCGACGGGAACAGGTTATAATTTAGAAATAAACTGTACAGAAGAATATAGGGAGGATTAATACAGCTCACACTGAGGAAGTCTGCTGGGCATTATGTACAACTAATGTGCTTTTGTTGCCTAAACCACAGACCGGACTGTGGATACTCTGGTCTCTGGTGACGTCTTACACCAACCACCTCCCGATGAATCTGCTCCTTTAATAAATGTGGCTCTTCATTCATTCATTCATTCATTCATTCATTCATTCATTCATTAAAAAAAAAAGAAAGAAAAAAAAAAGAACACAATCCAGCCAGCAATTAACCACCACAACATATTCGGGAAAAGAGTTTGAATGGAATTTCGAGGAGGAAGGACTGGACCATCAGGTTACCTGAACATTTAGTCCTAAACACAGAAACTGTACTACTGCAGCATTGTAAAGAAATGTTTTTATCCTGTGTTCCTGTCTCCAGTGTCTGACTCAGGAGGCTCACATTCACATGATACCATTTACCCTGCTGTAAAATGACCTTGGGCTTCAAAGAAACTGAAAAGAATGAGGTCTCCTGGTAACTAAGGATTTGAATGTATGTGTGCTTGTGCTTAATGAAGAAAATCTCCTTCAGATCTCAAGATTTTTTACATCCAGTCAAATTAAATATTCAGGACATAATGCATATGCTATATGAGCATTTAACTCCACTCTACAAAAGACATATCACTTTTATTCCTTCTTTTTATTTGTCCTCGAGTATCTTTCCACGACGTAGCTCTTTCAATTCGTTTTAAGCCAATAAAAAAAGTTTGATGGGTAAATTAAGCTGATTGTGTTCTTCAACGATAAATCACACATGTATATCATATAAAAGATATACAAAACACATGCCAGAGTGGGATTAATTACATATATGTTGTAAAATGGATAGCCTGCTATATCTCTAGAAAGCCCTTAATCTGAACTGATACCAATCAAACATAAGGATTTATTATGTGTTTGGGTTTTATTACTGTCCACCTGAGAGTTTTAGTGTTCTCTAGTATAAAAAACAAATACAGAAGAAAAACACATTTTTGACATGGAGATGTTCACAGGTGACATGCTGATTTTTAGCAGGTGTGTTTACTATGGTTTCACCATCTGAGTTTGAAGGAGCTCTCTGTAAGTCGTGCTATCGCTACATAGCTATGCAGCACCTATTTTCATGACCTCTGTGAGAGACTTGTGCCAGGTGAGGAAAGGGAGCAGGTGAGGCTGAATCCAGAAGATTTTGTAATTGTATGTAACTGATATTTCACCGTTCTGCTCCTCTGCAACTCTAAAAACTCTGCTTTCATAATGTCGTTAGCTCCGTATAAGTGGAGGATGACGTCTTTGAGAAAGTTACTCGCTCTTTTATTAAAACATTTTAGAGATTTCCCTGGCCTAACAGCATCACCGCCGCCCTCTGATTCACTTTGTCTCTCCATTGAAAGAGGTGAAAATGTATAAATTGATCAAGAAGGTTTATTTATGGTGGTGATGGCAGCTTTTCTTAACGGCTGCTATGGTTACCTTCACACCAGATACGGTGTAGAGCTCAGGTTGGCGGTGTTGTTGTCGCTTGTGCACTCGGCTCACTTTTGTCTCATGACAGATCTTTTTCATTGGCGGAGGTGTGAGGCGTCACCGAGGAGTCGGTGGGTGGAGGGACGGAGGGGAGCTGTGATGATTATGAAGATGATGATGCCTGGAAAAGCCTGAGGAGGGGTCACAGTTTCCCTATCAAGCAGTGTGTCATGATGTGATTGTGTGTTTACAGGCATACAGGAGCATGTCTGAATGAGAGCGGGCAAATGGACAAACAAGGAGGACGTTCATTATTTCATGGTCATTGAACTCAAGACAAACAATACAAGGTTACTATCTGTGTAATTGTGCTGTAAATCATGACACATAAGATAACACCAGGCTGTATAGTGTAGTGTAGTGTGTGTGTGTGTGTGTGTGTGTGTGTGTGTGTATGTGTATGTGTGTGTGTGTGTGTGTCACAGCATGTGGGAGTAGTAAGCTGGTGTTCTGTGTGAGATGCAGGTGTCTCCAGGTTACTGGGGAATGCAAATGCAAACAAGGCTGCTCAAACAGAGGAAGGGGGAGCGTTTATGAAACCCGGGGCTACACACATCATTGAGTATTGTGTGTGAGTGTATGAGTGTGTGTGTGTGTGTGTGGGGGTGTGTGTGTGTGAGGGTTAGAACGATATCTCATTTGCCGATACATGGCCAGTGCTGGAATGTTTTTGAAGTACATTTTTACTTCCTTGTGGGGTTATTGGGCTGTTGATCATTGAAATGAATCCCATGTGCCGAGATTTATTCACGTTAAGACCATTTGTTTTTCATATAAGCCGTTACTGACAAGGCTGCTGGGAGCAGCACAGGCAGGGAGGAGCCAAACACAGACTCACAAGACAGGAAGACGCAGCGAGGGAGCATTAATGAATATTACTATATTCATTTTTTAAATTATATTAACTTTTGATCAAATAAAACCAGCTTACAGGTGAATCAACAGGCAGCTAAACGAGCAGGCACAGGTAACGAAACCAGAGGAAACAAAAGGAGCTGGTGACAACGGCAGGTTTAAATAGTGACTGGGCTGAAGAGGAAACTGGGAACAGGTGTGTAAGTGGGCGGGGAAGCTCAGGTGATTACAAATGAAAAACAGGTGAGCAGACAGACACGGGGATGGGAAGAAAGTCCAGAGACATCTAGTGGGCGGATGAAGAATGACAGCGCAGGGGCCCGGGGCTGAGGGTGAACCAAACTGCGTCTGCCCATTTAGTTTGGTTCACTTGGATTCAGGTTCAGACCAAACAACAGGACTATGACTGAAACGGTGATTCTCAGTCTCCCTTCAAGTGCGGTTTGTTTGTGGCGTCAAAGTAAAACAGACCAACCACAGGATTTTGTTACAGATATAACGTGTGTAATTTTATAAATGATTATTAAATCCAGCTGCTGATTGTTAACCGATCTGTTGATAGACCTCTCAGTCTTTAAAGGTTATGTATATAATTTGACGATTTTTCATTTGGTAACTATGGTAACACATCAGCATGTGAGAAAAGGGTTTTTCCCTGATGTGTCAGGAGGTGTTAAAAAAAATCCTTTACCTTGATCCAAACCAAATGACCTGAACTACAGGTGTGACAGGGACCTCAGTGTGAAAAATATTTTGATTAATTTATTTTTAATTGTGCAATAGAGTGATTACAAAGCAGCTACAGGGACACAGAAACAGCCAGAAGAGAATTAACACAAAAACAAAAGGAACAAAAACAAACAATATAATATGAATTTAAACTGGTGAGTGTTCCAGCAAAAAACTGTGCGTTTGTGTGTGTGTGTGTGTGTGTGTGTGTGTGTGTGTGTGTGTGTGTGTGTGTGAACCAGATACTGAGGATGAGGGGAGCATTAGATAATGCTAAACAGAAATATTTACATGTATATATAGAGAGAGAGAGACATACATACATATTCCCGAGGTCAGGAAACAGGTGACGTTGAGGTCTGCCTTCTCGCCTTTTGAGGTCAGAGGTCATCCAGAGATGTCTGAGAGGACCCGTCATTGAGGCAACTGTCCACTGAGCCGTCCTAAAGATGGAGGAAGAGGAGGAGGACGAAGGTGGGAGGCTGTTGGGAAGGAGGGAAGGAGGAAGAGGAAGAGGAAGAGGAGGTGGCAGTATGTTATGTTTTGTTTTATCTTTTTTTCCTTTGACATAATGTTATTTTGATCTTTACTGATTAGTATTACCCTGTGTGTGTGTGTGTGTGTGTGTGTGTGTGTGTGTGTGTGTGTGTGAGCATAAACACAAACTACAGAAATGCAAAAAAACAGTTTAAAGGAGCTATATGTAAGTTTGGCTATCGCTAACATTAGCATTAGCAGCTGTTTACTTATCAGTCTAGAAGAAACATTGTGAGTTCAGCATCAAACTTCCTTCCTTCGCTCAGCAGGAGCTGTGTCTGTCTCCAGTGGTAGAAAGCAAAACCAATGTTGACTCCTGTTTTGGTTCTATTTCCATCGCTTGTTTTTTTGTCTCGTAACACCACTTTGTGTTAGTGAGTCACGGTAGCGTCCAGTCCGACCTCAGTTCAGCATGAGAGGATGGAGAAGTAGCGCTGATCAGCACTAACCTCTTGACTTGTGAACGCAACAATGGCTGAACTGTTATTACCACTACCACCCACCCACAACAAACCACATTCAGTGACAGAGAAAATTTACAAATAGCCCATTTTAATATCACAAAAAATTCATGCACAACGACGTTTGCCCACTAGCGCTGCAGAAACATGTACTTTATGGTGGAGCATGAAAATTGATTTTCCTAAAGTGGACTGTCCCTGTAGCGAACTTATGTAGACTCACTCCAAAATGTATTTTTCTGCTCAAATGTTTTTCCACGTTAGCGGCGCGGCTCGAGGAATGTCAGTGTTTCTCAGTCAGCTGATCATCACTTGTCTCCAGACTGGAATATATCAACAGCTGCTGCTGAGAGAGCTGAGGACGTCCATGAAATCATGTGTTCACTCTCGTGGTCCCCAGAGGACGGGGACTACGGACTGTGGTGATCCTCTGACTTTTCATCAGGTCAAAAATTTAATTTGTCCAAATTCTGAGCTGTGCTAAAGCGCAACCTTGTGGACTATGTTATATGTCTCATTCCTTCAGTTTGAGCCGGTCTGATGGAGTTCCTCCTGTGGCAAGAGGACTGCGCCCAGGTTTTCACAGTAGCTTAAACATTTGCCAACGAGCTTATTAACGATTGTGAGCCTGCCAGTGTTACCAGGCGGTCTTTGTTAATGGAGCCATTAGAGCCCATAGGGAGATGACACATAACATAATTAATGTGATTTGCTCTCTGAGATGGAAAGGAAAGAGAGATGCTTATTTCTCACCATGGATGTATTATCATGTAATACACTTCCTCTTATGATCCGAAATAATGAGACCTCTAAATCTGTGCATTATTAATGTTCAGAGCAGACGTGACCTCACAAGTGAAGCATCACCTCGTCTATAAGCAGTTTAGACATTAAGGTAACATCAGTAGAAAAGCTGCCATCTGATTCCAGTTTATTTTCACAGTTTCGTCCGTATGATAGCATTGTACTCACCAGAGTAACTGCTGACAACAACATCGAACAAAATGTCGCTCTTAATCCCTCACTGCACAACTACGACTACGAACACAACAGTCAAAGCAAGAAACAGTTTGTTGTTTTGTTTGCTAACCCTCATCTCCGTTGTGTTTTCTTGTTTACAATCAATCTAACAGTTTGTGTTTCTCGCCGGTTGGACGTTCATCATCATCAAAACTATGACAACACGATCTCAGATGTACTAAACACTTAAACATGTCTTTTTAATCATGTTTAAAAAGCAGGAAGTTGACACGTCCTTTGCGAGTCAGGTGACAACCATAAATGAAAAACACCCCTGGTTTGAATCCAGGTGAGGATCTTTGTTGCAGTCATTTAATTGTCATCTCTTTACCAACAAGTCCTCCAGAGTAAATAACAAAATGTCCACGTCCTCGAGAACGACACATGGTCGCGGTCGTGGTCAACTGTTGGTAGGGAACAGGAAGTGAACAGCAGTCTCCTGTCTTTTCTTACCATTTCTGTACCCGTCTCTGTGTTTGTCACTTTTCATGGTTTCACCACTATAAATGCCCTGCAGGAGAGACGTGGAGTATATGACATATTGTTGATATAGAGGAGGTTCTGTTTAAATGGTATGTAAAAGTTGGCAGAGTCAATAAAAAAATATCGGCATTGCCTTAAATACTGTATCGGTCAAGCCTGTGTGTGTGTGTGTGTGTGTGTGTGTGTGTGTGTGTGTGTGAGTGTGAGTGTGAGTGTGAGTGTATGTGAAAAGCCTAAGGAGTGGATTAATCATTTATTGAAAAAACAGCAGAAACAAACGCAGCCTTGTCCTTCAGGAGGTGAGCAGAAACATCAGTGTCTTATTTGGTTTGCTGGAGCGGAAGCTGCTGTTTCAGGTGGCTGCTGCTCAGAGGTCTTCCTCTTCACTGTGTCATAAACTATGGCGCAGAGGACCGAGTTATATCAGGCTTTGATACACACACAGTGCACAGTGTTGGTTTGGATATACACATGGGATTTGTTGACAATGAGAAAAATGTAGAATATCAGCAGATGTCCAGTCAGAATGTCATGTGGTCATTTAAAATCAAGTAACTTTTCCTAAAACCTCAAATTGTGTTTTTTACACTTCACTTTCTTCAAATGAGATTTTTTAATCCGACAAGTTTACGCCACAATTCTTCTGCAGTTATGATCTGTGAAATCTTCATCATATGTCGCTGCATATGTCATATCTCCTCCCTACAACAAGAAAAACTAAGAAACAATTTAAAAGACAGAGAAAAACATACTGTTTTAGACTAATAACAGAGTCTATAGGCCACTGTAGCCATATGTTTTCATCTGACAGTCACTGTTCCCCAGTCTGGTACTTTACCGTCCCATTAAACACGTGTTTCTAATGGTATCTCAGAGGAGGAGGCCGCTTGCATGCATGTGATTTAAATGAGATTTATACAGACTGATTCAGTGATTAAAGGACTGGATTTTTCTCTGCTGAATGTTATTTGTAGAAGGAAACAGTGAAGTAGTTTGTGCAGTAATTTCTGTTTTTACAATGACAATCTGTTTCACCACATGTTGATGTCTGACAGGAAATGTTGGCTGTGGCTGATTACACTGCGTGTAAAAAAGAAAAAAAATAATCATTAATTTATCAGTAAACTTTAACCCATTATGACAGAAAATGCAATCCAAGTTACTGTCGTGCTGTTTCAGAGGCTTTTCTAACCTGTTAAAAATACAAGTGAAAACTCATAAATCAATTTAAAAAATCCATTATAGCCAGACCATAAAACCATAAAACCAAAAAAAACATTTGAAAGTGTTGTGATGAATCAGAGCTTGTAGTCACAAAAAGTAGCTCCTAATTGGCTGAGTGGCCTAAGTGTTTGGTCTAAGAATAATTCACAAATCATTTTAGCACTACGAGTTCAGCTGCTGCAGGTAATGAACTTCATCATGTGAGTGTTTTGGAAAAATCCAACAATAATGAAGGTTTAAAGACATATTTTGATGATGTAATTACAGATCAGGTCAGCTCACCAACAAATGGGAACAATGTAGTAACAGCACAGCGGACAGTTTGCAAAACTTCCCATTTCTGTGACTCTGGAAAATGTTTTCAGAGCAGAATTATTTGTCAATCTTCACAATTAATTTTATGTAATTTTAAATTGAATTTGATTTCATTCTTGATTTTATTTTATTCATAATTTAATAAAATTTTAATCTAATTTTTAATTCATATTCTGTATTTTATATCTTTTTATTTGATTGTATATATATATATATATATATATATATATATAGTATTATAGTATCGTATAATATTTCTTTTGACTGTCACTGAATTTTAATTTTTTTCATTTAAAATTTTTATATTCTGCATGTAATAGCCTACTAATCATTTTTTTTATTTACACATATTACGTTATGCTTGCTGTAGAATTTTCTTTTTTTATATTTGTAAAGAGAAAACTAAAGAGAAAAAGCTCGACAGAACCAGTTAAAAGTACAGAACCAGCTGCAGAGTTGGTGATTATTCTCTGTGGGTTCGTCACTATGAGCAGTTCATCCGTTGTTCATAGTAAAATATTAATTTGTGCAGCTTTAAATTTATAAAATACATTTTTCACACTCACTCACAATCTGAAAGGGATCAGTTCAGATTGGATTTAGCTAAACCTGAATCTATAGTCCAACCAGGCTTCATACTTTCATTACTTTTCTCAGCTGTCAGTGAAACTCCAGGTGACACATTCACACTTGAAAATCCCCATCTTCCGGCGGCTCACAGCACACAACACAATAAAGTTAACAAATGTCAGCTTTTGTCCTGAACCTGATTCACACTGTGAATCAAGGTCAGTGTTTTAGGCCGTGTTTAGGCCAAAAATAGCACTGCCTTTAAAAAAACTCATGTGGGTGTGTTGCTAACAGTAGCAGTGAAGATGACAGACAACGCATGAAGTCTAGTTTGACTATTACATCAATCATTTGAAGGTTAGAATAATGTGACACTCAAACACTTGACACTTGAACCTTCAGAGAGGAACTCAGAAAATATGAATAACATGCAACGGAGCCTCTTCATCATAATCAAACATGATGATAAATAGTCACTGTGTATACTGAATGTGCTGAACACATGGTTAGCAGCAACAAGCCCAGTGAACAATGAACAACTGTACATTCAATTATTCATATTACACTGGTTTAATACCGTGTGGGCTTCAGAAAGTATTCAGACCCCTTTATTTCTTGCACACTTCACTAATGTGTTGTAGATTTCATTTTAAATTGATAAAAAATCTATATATTTGCCCCTGAGTCCACACTCAGGAACCCATCATGACAAAGTAAAAATGTGTTTTTGGAATTTTTTACAAATCAAAAACTGACATCTGTGGTCAGCTGCTTCCTGGTTGCTTTAATAAATAATTATTATAATAAAAAAACGTAAAGTCCACCTGTGGCAAATTGAATTAACTGGACATTGTCAGGACAAAAACCAAGACACAGAGTCTGCAGACCTCTGTGATATAACTGTGGTGAGGCACGGATTAGGACAATGGGATAAAACCATTCCTAAAGCTTTGAGAGTTCGGAAGCACAGACGGTTCGGACCAGGACTCTTCCTAGAGTAACCAGGTAAGAAGGGCCTCGGTCAGGGAGGAGACCGTGAACTCCTCCAGAGCTTCAGGAGTCCTCTGCAGAGATATGAGAACCTGCTGGAAGGGCGACGATCTCAGCTGCTCTCCATCAATCAGGTCTTTCTGGTAGAGAGACTAGACAGAAGACACTGAGGAAGAGACTGCTGGAGTTTGACTAACAGCATTTAAAGACTCTGAGAGCAGGAGCAACAAGACTCTCTGATCCAAACACTGGATCCAGAGTTCATGAGACCTGAGACTTTGGTGACGATTCGCCCTTCAGCTCGACACTGAGCTGAAGCAAACAGCAACACCGGGCCACTGAAGGACCCGCCAAGGCCCAGACTTAAACTGAAATATTTAAAGGACAGTTTTGTGTTGTGTGCATTATCCTTTTGTTAGCTTTGTATTTTTGCTGAACTGTAACATCAGAGGTTCGAGTCTGACTGGGGACCGTCGTCTTTATGGCATCCCTCATCTCGTTCCCCTCATTTACTGTCAGCTCTCTACTGTTGACTTGATAATCAAGCCATAAAACGCCCCCTTGGTGCTGAGCAGGCGGTGGACAGTGGGTTTATCAGAGCGTTGTCTGCTGCTGCTGGAAATGCTGCGAGCGCTGCCTCCATGTCAACACAGGAGGTGCAGCATGAGCAGCGAGGTAGCAGCACAGCACTGAGTACAGGTCACCTGTGTTTTGGCAGCGCTCAGACCTCCTGTACTTGAACCTGCCTCAGGTTTCGTGCATATAACAAAATCTACATGGTGTTTATTTCTAAATAAAACTTTGTGTAACCAGTTGATCACAGACATGGAATCAACAGGGACCACAGCTGTTTTATCATATTAATCCTGCTGTGGCTCCTAGTGGAGACAGCATTTTAAATTTGGTGTACTTCTAACTATGGGTTCTTCTACCTCCCATTTTTGCTCTATATGACCATTATTCCTCACGGGCGAACCACAACTATTTACAAGGAATCTACAGTCCAGTCTGTTCAGCTGCAGCTTCTCAGTCAGGATGACATGATGGTAAAAAAAAAAAAGAACAGCTACATCTTTGTATCAGGTTTAAAAAAGGCAAAGAAAGAAAATCCAGAAAAAACTCCCAAAAAGTAAAGCTGGGCAAATGTAAGTGAAAAAGTAAGCCATGGTAACCATAGTAACTATTATGGTCTATGATATAATTCCATTACAGATCAATGGGAATTACTCTGTGGGCTCAGATGTTATCTGGTTCTGCACAGAGCTCTGCTGTCAATGTGATCAGGGTCTGGTCTCGGTGTGATCAGGGTCTGGTCTCAGTGTGTTCAGGGTCTAGGTGTGTTCAGGGTCTGGTCTCGGTGTGTTCAGGGTCTGGTCTCGGTGTGTTCAGGGTCTGGTCTCAGTGTGTTCAGGGTCTAGGTGTGTTCAGGGTCTGGTCTCGGTGTGTTCAGGGTCTGGTCTCGGTGTGATCAGGGTCCGGTCTCGGTGTGTTCAGGGTCCGGTCTCGGTGTGATCAGGGTCCAGGTGTGTTCAGGGTCCGGTCTCGGTGTGTTCAGGGTCTGGTCTCAGGGTCTGGTCTCGGTGTGTTCAGGGTCTGGTCTCGGTGTGATCAGGGTCTAGGTGTGTTCAGGGTCTGGTCTCAGGGTGTTCAGGGTCTGGTCTCGGTGTGATCAGGGTCTCGGTGTGTTCAGGGTCGGTCTCGGTGTGATCAGGGTCTGGTCTCAGGGTCTGGTCTCGGTGTGATCAGGGTCTGGTCTCAGTGTGTTCAGGGTCTGGTCTAGGTGTGTTCAGGGTCTGGTCTCAGGGTCTGGTCTCGGTGTGATCAGGGTCTAGGTGTGTTCAGGGTCTGGTCTAGGTGTGTTCAGGGTCTGGTCTAGGTGTGTTCAGGGTCTGGTCTCAGTGTGTTCAGGGTCTAGGTGTGTTCAGGGTCTGGTCTCGGTGTGTTCAGGGTCTGGTCTCGGTGTGTTCAGGGTCCGGTCTCGGTGTGATCAGGGTCCGGTCTCGGTGTGTTCAGGGTCCGGTCTCGGTGTGATCAGGGTCCGGTCTCGGTGTGTTCAGGGTCTGGTCTCAGGGTCTGGTCTCGGTGTGTTCAGGGTCTGGTCTCGGTGTGATCAGGGTCTAGGTGTGTTCAGGGTCTGGTCTCAGTGTGTTCAGGGTCTGGTCTCGGTGTGTTCAGGGTCTGGTCTCGGTGTGTTCAGGGTCCGGTCTCGGTGTGATCAGGGTCCGGTCTCGGTGTGATCAGGGTCTGGTCTCGGTGTGTTCAGGGTCCGGTCTCGGTGTGTTCAGGGTCCGGTCTCGGTGTGATCAGGGTCCGGTCTCAGTGTAATCAGGGTCTAGGTGTGTTCAGGGTCTGGTCTCGGTGTGTTCAGGGTCTAGGTGTGTTCAGGGTCTGGTCTCGGTGTGATCAGGGTCTAGGTGTGTTCAGGGTCTGGTCTCAGTGTGTTCAGGGTCTGGTCTCGGTGTGTTCAGGGTCTGGTCTCGGTGTGATCAGGGTCTCAGTGTGTTCAGGGTCTGGTCTCGGTGTGTTCAGGGTCTGGTCTCGGTGTGTTCAGGGTCTGGTCTCAGGGTCTGGTCTCGGTGTGTTCAGGGTCTGGTCTCGGTGTGTTCAGGGTCTGGTCTCAGGGTCTGGTCTCGGTGTGATCAGGGTCTCGGTGTGTTCAGGGTTCAGAGGGACCAATGTGCCTCAGGAATAAAAACTGTTGCATGAGTTTCCCCTTTTTCTTTTTTGCTAACTCAATCTCACATCTTCCCACACAGTAAAGTACAGGTAGTTCACCATCAACACATAGGCCCACGTGGTTACTAAATATGAACATTTGATTTGTTTTTACTCACCCATGATTTTATGTTTTCATGAGGAAAGTTTTGCTCCTTGCAGCCGCGCGCTTTATGTATTAATCTGCGATTACATCCAGGTTTCCTATTTCCTGATAGATCCCTGTGTGTGTTGATGGAAGCGTGGTATTCATGTCTTTAGCTGTGCTGCAAGCATGTTAAATACCTTGTTTTTGTGGTGTCGTAGGCCAGTAAAGGAAATGTTATTTTCCAGCTAGCTTGAAAAGTCCGTCCCTTCTTTGTCGTTTTCTTCGTTGCTGTCGTTACTGAGTTTCTCTTGGTGTTTTTGGATTTCTGATCACAAGTTTGTTCATCTTGTTGAAGAAAAGCCTCTGGTCAAAGCAAGTTTTTTTAGCCCGCCTTGTCCTACATTGGCGCTTCGTTTGACCCCGCTAGGCCGTGCACGCGATGCTAGATTGGATCGATCGGATCAATCGGCTCTGTGATTGGTGGTAACAGGTAGGGGCAGAGGCCTGACAGCCAGAGATCTTACAGCGACACAACTCACAGCAGCTTAGTCCCTGCTGCCGATGCAACCTAACACCAACCTGGAGTTTGTTATCAGATAAATCTGGCCGCTATTTTACGCTTTCGCACGTGGTTGCTCGGCATTTTCCGTCGGTGATCGGGCCCGGAAGTACCCACGGCGTCTATGGGTTATAGGTCCAGGTCCAGATAGGACAGTGTCTGGGTTTGGATCCGGACCGTGGTTCGCCTGTTAGTGACCTGCAGACTGTAGAAATAAAGAGTTTTAAAAACATATTTGCATGGAGTTTTAAAAACTGAGTTCAACTACTGTAAACCTGTAAAACAAATTTCACAAACCATAATTTTTCCGTCTGTAGATAGAAAGTAGAACACAGCACCAGCACCATACAATAACAGTATCATAATAAATAGAGAAAGACAAGAAGTGAAATGGAAAGGGTCCATCCTCTGTGTAGTGCGAGTTCAGTAACTTTGGTGACAATCAATTATTATATTTTGTTTGTCTTTAATAAAAGTGGAAATGTGTCTTGTGGTGGTGGGAGAGGGAAAGATCAGAAAAACCTTAGGATTCATCTACTGGTGACCAAGAACATCCACAGCAGATTTCTGGCTAGTAACTGTGGAGCTGGACAGAATGACGGACTGTGACTAAACCCTTGTGTTTAAGCTCCATCACTAGTGTGTGAAAATCACATTTGGGCTGAGCGAGAGTTGTTTGTGTTAAAAAGATATATTTTAATTTTAGAAGGTGTCAGCCCCCTGGGTACAGCGGAGCAGCACCTTCTACAAACAGAGGAACTTAGCACCGTCACAGTAAGTGATGACACGGTTGTCATGGTAGTTACACAGATTCGTTTTATCTTTAAGTGATGAATGTGAACTTAAAAACATGTATCTGAAATGAAACCAAAATGTGCAAATCGAATCAGATACCCATAATAAACCACATCAGCAAACCCAGAGTCCACTTCAGTCAGTTATTTAAGAAAAAGAAATTCAGATTCCATCCAGGTGAAAGACTCATACCGGAGTGTAAAGACTGTGCACCAGTGTGTTCTTTGTTATTGCTTCAGTCCGCCCAAGGTTTCTCATCATTCCTCCCCTAAACAAACGGAAGAAGACCCAGAGTACAACCTTGGTCCAAACATGAGACTCTTAAGGCTTCAACCTTGAAATGTGCTGAGGCTGAATCGTCGTGTGTCGATCATTTCTTCAGGTCCTTCCACTGTACAACACAGAAGCTGGAAGCATGTAGGCCCACCGACCACGGGGACACACACATGGATGTAAGGATGACAGACGGTGGGTGTAGGTCTGCTGCGAGGCGGGGGAGGGGCGGACATATAAAGAAATTCTCAGTGACTGATTGAAAACATTTGTTTTTCATACTTTTCACATTTATTTTCTCTTGAAAAAATCAAATCAATTGATTCAAATGTTGCTCCACAACCTGCAGATTCATTATTTTGGTTTCGCAGCCCGTAACTTTACCGTTCCGCTTCACTCTGAATTCTTTCTAACTCGTTAGCCATGAACAGTGATGAGGTGATAATTAGCTTGTTCTACTCAAGTGGTAAAAAAAAACAAAAACAACTAAACCTCAAGAAATATCCGATCAGCAAAACTCTGACACTAAAGCTGGTGTTGGGAGAAATGATGGTACAGACAGATTGATATTTGGATCAGTTTAGCAGCGTCTGGTTTCTGGTCTGGGGTGGCTGCTCCAGGTGAGAGGTGAGGGTCCTAAAAATACTTTGGCCACCCCTGCAGACACCACACCGACTGGACGTTTAGATGAAGTGTGATGCATCATGTTTGATCGGGTCCAAGTGATTTTTCTTTCTCTCTTGTAGAAGAAAACACTTTGTTCATTGTGTGATTTGCAGGGTTTGATCCAGGCCCCCCGCAGAAGGAATGATGATGATGATGATGGTGATGGTGATGAGCTGCGCTGCCTCTTCTACACCCTCTGTGTGTGGGCGTTGTTAAAGCCCCTGAAGCGGGAGGGTTATTTACGCAGCACGTTTCCCTCCCATTGGTCCGTGAACAGAAGCCGCTCTGATGCGCCGCGGTGACACAGACGAGTCTGCGGCGATAAAAGAAGAGCGACGAACCGCGCAGGGGGAAAGTGTTGGAGAGCGGACTGCGAGTTTCCATTTGATGGTAGATGCGCCTCTGCGAGTCTTTACACGGCTGGAAGTATCTGTCAAACTCCTGAGGTACCGACTCTACATTTGTCTCTTGATTGTCTTTGTGAAAGTCTGACTTACTCCACATGTGATGTTTCTCTGCTCCGTTTAAATAACGAAGTGATGACAGAAAGACTTGGTGCCAGTGCGTCATTACGCACAGTGCACAGGTCCACACGAGGAAACAGATGTGTGTTGTTTTTAAAACAGTCTGATTTAAATGATGATTTAAATCATTTACATTAGTACAGGTCGAGTTGTTCCATGAATCTTAGAGCGTGAATCCTTAAAACAGAGCGGTCCAACTCTGACCCTCATCTAATCCAGACTCACCGGTTCTGTCTGCGTTGTTTTTGTTTATGTGCGTATGTGTGTGTTTTTGTATGTGTCAGGGATCTGGTGAAGAATGGAGTGGTATGTCCTGGTGCTGATGCTGAGCTTGCCGCCCTCCATCCACACAGATTGCTCTTCACAGTGCCAGAAATGTGCGCAGCAAATCCTCAGCTCCGACGGCGCGTTCAGCAGCCTGGTAAGACCAAGTTCACACGGAGCTCAACTCCACTGCTGGCATGACCTCTGACGTCTACCTACATTATCACAATAATCCAAAAGAACTTTAATTTTCTTTTCATTTATTTTATTAAAACTTTGATCTCCTACATATTGAATATTGAGTAAATGTATAAGAGGCTACATGTAGAATATGTGATGAGTAAAAACATGATATATAGGTTTGAATCTTTCACTCACAGACCGATAAAGCTGAAGAGACGCAGCTGGTGTGATGGTGACACTTTAAAGCCACTGAAGGAGAAGCAGAATGAAAAGTGGTGTAATTGGCTCAAACTGACGTCAAACCATTAGAAATTAATTTAAACAAACGCAAGTGTACCGCTGACTGATGCACCACCTCTCTGAGTTGGTTGGTCTCACTCTCCTCTCTCTGTGTCCTGCAGTCCTGCGGTGCGGAGTGTGAGGCGCAACTGCAGAGCTGCGGCCAGGCTCCGGGGCTGGCGGACTTCAGCCAGGATGAAGCTTCGGAGGAGGAGGAGAGCCAGAACGCAGACCTGGTGAAACGCTACGGCGGCTTCATCAAGAGGATCGACAAGAACAAGAACAAAATCTTCACCTCGCCTTGGCGCGAAAATTACATCCTAAAAGCCGGAGCGCTGCCCAAGAAATACGAGGACTTGCTGAAGAGGCTGGAGGAGAGAGACGCAGACGCGCCGGAGGACGCAGACGAGGCTCCGGAGGATCAGGCGCTCCACAGTTACGTTAAACGTTACGGCGGCTTTTTACGCAAATTCGGCCCCAAGTCAAAGAGGAGTAGCTCGGCGGAGCAGGAGAGCCAGGAGCCCGAGGAGCTGCAGAAGCGCTACGGGGGCTTCATGAGGAGGATCCGACCAAAGTTGAACAACCTGAAGTGGGACAAGCGGTACGGAGGCTTTCTGCGCCGCCACTTCAAAATCTCTGTGCGCTCAGTGGAGGAGCCGTATTACTCCTACGACGACCTGAGCCTATAGACGAACCCTGCCGAGGCAGAGGAACTAGAGGGAACTGGTTCACTTGAAACGCCAACATTTATCCAGAAAGTATCATATGCCTGCCGATCTGCTTGTAGCCTACTCAGTTGCCTTCTGTGTAACGACTCATCTGTGTGTTGATGGCGTCACCGTCTGTCTTTCAATAAAGGATGCTTGTTTAATAAAAACATGAATAAAATCACTTCCTGTTTGTCCGAAAGTTGAGAGGAAAAATGACTGATTTTAGTGTCAGCGTGTCAAACTCAATCTTACATTTTCTCTCCCACCGACTGACACGACAGTGCTGAATTTATTTAAACATCGTGATCACTGAACGGCTCTTCACATATATTTTACTTTTATTCTATTTGGTTCAGACTCTGATTGTAGCCTGAGATTCAGACCAGAGCGGTTCTGTGCAGTGAGTTCAGACAGAATGAGATGCACCGTAGGTTTATATCTGTCACAAATTCATCCAGAATTTTTCTTATTCTATAACTGACAAATGTTTTTTTTGGTTTTTTTTATCTTAAGTGAGTTTGAGGTAAAATATTAAAATGAAAAAAAGGTCGGACCGGCAAATAATCAACCAAATTACACAAGTCTAATCCTTCACTGTCGGAATCATTTAAAGGAATATTATCTTTGGTTGTTGACATTTTCCTCATAAGAATGACATTTTTTCACAAGGACAGATCCTGTTCAACACAACAGACACACAAAGCTGAAGTATCTAACAGGCCAGATGAAGTCTGACCAGTGAGTCACTCAACATTAATCTCACTGCGCCATCTTGTGGCCAAACAAAAGTCACGTTTGCTCTTACTCCGTCCAAAAGTCACTTGACTGACCAAACACTCAGAGGCGGGGAAGGCCGCAGCTTCACTGTGTGGCAATTACAAAAATGTTAATTTGATTAACTGCTAATTTGTGTGGTATTTGAAGATACACAGGACTGAGGCAATGTGTTAACTGGAATTACGCGTCGGTACGTCTCCACTGATTTATCTGATAAACTTTGTTCATGGAAACGTTGACACCGACATTTGTTTGATGGTCAGTGTCACCTCTCTGAAGGGAAAACATTTAGTGTAAATCAGTGCTCCATTATTCTGCTAACGGTCATGTGACGACAGCCGACATGCTTCCATGACAACGGAGCAAACTCCATCTGATGAAGATAGTGAGATGCAACTGAAGGTTCCAGTAAGTGGACCTTGAGTTAAGATTTTTCTTTTTCTCCAACATGTAACCATTCACTCTTTGTTCTCAAAAACTGAGCTTTTATTTGCAGACTGAGCAAAGCTCCACATGGAACAAACCTTCACCACTGTATCAAATATATTAGGTACAAATACGTATTTACAATAAAACCACTAGTGAGACACACTCCGACACCAGACACCACTCTAATAGAAATGTGGCTATCTGCGAAGTGTGAGGACATCTAAGAGGAAGGCTCTCGTGTTACATGACAAATAAACGTGATGAAATGATGAGCAGAGTCAAAATGTGGACGAGGCCTCGGCCATCACAGGAAACGTTCAGGAGACGGGGAGGGACCAGCTGTCCTTTGTCTCACTGCTGCTCAGCTGACTGCTCCCCGTCTTCCTCTTTAACCTCCTCTGGCTGACCTTCATCATCACCATCAGCCTGGTGTTTCTCTTGTGAATCATCAATGGTTGCCGTGGCATCCACCACGCTGATGCTGCCTACCTGATGTTGGACGGCGGCGCTCTGTGTGGTAGCCAAGCCCTGCAGCCCTGCAGGTAGCGTCACCAGCTGGAACTGAGAACCGACCACCTTAACGAAGGCCGTGGAGGCCGCGGAGCCGCCAGCACCAGCCACGCCCTCCTGACCTGCTGCTGTAGACAGCACAGTCAGGTTAGAGGAGTCAGCCACCAGCTCTGACCCGGAGAGCGCAGAGGTCAAGAGGGTGTAGCTCCCCAGGTTTGTGCCGGCCGGGGCTCCTGCCACGGTCAGCACCTTGCCCAGCGGCAGGCCAGTCAGCTGGTTGAGTGGCAGAGTGATCTGAGTGGGAGCAGCGCTGACTGTGGCCGGGCCGGAGACGGTGCGGGTCAGCCGGGGGCGTTTGGGTGCAGGGGGAGCAGGGACCGGGGTGAGGGTCATCAGGACGTTGTTGAGGTGCTGGGATTTGCTCTTCAACTCCTTGGCTCGCTTCCTGTGCTCATCACACTGCTGCTCCAGAGCTGCAGAAGAAGAGATCATCAGTAAGTGCAATCACACACCATGATGTTTACACACACACACACACACACACACACACACACACACACACACACACACACACACACACACACACACACACACACACACACACACACACAGACTCTGATGAAGACTGTCATACTGACCGGCGAGGCTGCGGGTGTACTGCTCTCTGTAACGGTCCATCTGACTCTTATGACTGGCCAGAACCTTCTTCACCAGGTCCAACATCCCAAAGTTCTGCACAATATTGTTGAGCAAAACTGCATCTGCAAAAAAAAAAAAACACACTTCATGTTCAATGGGACACAGCCATGTTAAACAACTCTACTGGTTTTATACATCAACCCTGTGTCCAGGTGTAGGGAGCTCTGCTGCACATTACATTCAGCATGTGACCCGACAGGAACTTTCAAACAGAGGCTGTTCACGGCAGACATGTTGGCAGGTGCAATTACTAATCCATTTAGTTCAGCCAGTTCAAGGGCTCCGCTATTTTAATGCTCACTCAAAGACACAGATACTGGGACTCGTTAATCTTATTATTTACACCTCTACCTTCCTGGTCGTTAATTAAGACTTTAACAGAAGAATATCTCTTTAACTCATCAGTGCAGCAGCCGGTGAGAAACCCACAAAGAGTGTTCTTGCATTTTAAGGCAGTTCATGATGTGTGTGTTTTTTGTACCTCACCAAGCCCGACTGTGTGCGGCTCTAACCTTTGACCTGTAGAGGAGGGTCACACACTCTCTCCTGCAGCCCCTTCAGCACCTCCTGCAGCTGGTTCTGGAAGTCCTCTACCACCTCCTCCAGCAGCCCCGCCTCCTTCACTGCACGCCAGAACACCACCGAGTCCTCTGAGCGCGCACGCACACACACACACACACACACACACACACACACACACACACACACACACACACACACATCATAAAGAGTAAAACCTTCCATTTACTCAGTTCATTTCACATGACATTGTGTGTGTGTGTGTGTGTGTGTGTGTGTGTGTGTGTGTGTGTGTGTGTGTGTGTGTGGGTTGGTGATCACCTCCGATGGCTGTGACCCACTCTGAAGTTTCCTCAATCGGCTCAGGGAACGAGGCTGCGGCTCCGTTCACTGCAACACGAACAGTAAACACAACAACTCTCACTGAACCACATCACTCAGAGGAGTTCCTGTATTTGTCCTGGGTCACACTGAGACTTGGTTCACTGCCTGGTCCTGTTCTTAACTAATCCTGACTCACATGTTGTTATCAGGTTAAATGGGTCGAGAGTTGAAACCAAGATCTGCAGTCATATGATTGGCTCAGGGCCAATCACGTGATTTAAGTCACATGATGCAGGTGTATCAGGATGCCACCCAGCATGCACTGGGGCAATATATTGTATTATTTGTAATGCTGTAGTGATATTTTGTCCCACATTGTTAAAGCTAAAGGGGGCAGTTCTAATACTACACCTGTATATCACCAAACACACCAGTGTGACCCTCATTCAAGCAACTGAACTGGTGCGATGGCTGAGGCCGTGTGACTTACAGTCAGCTGATGAAGGCGTGGCGGGGACCAGGTCAGATGACTGGTCACTGCTGATGGACACTTTAGTTCCCACCAGGTCTATCTTAGTGCTGCGGCAGGTGTTGGAGCAGACCTTTGTGTGCTGGTAGAAGTCCAGTTCACCTGAGTCCATGATCTTCCTGTGAAGTGAAATATGACGAGACGTGATTCACAACATCTGGATACACAACCTCTCTTTACCGACAACCATGTGTGATAGAACAGTGCCACCCTGAGGTGTAACTGTCAACTGCAAATCAGCCACTGAAAGGAGGGAAGACCTGGAATCATGGAGCTACTGACACACAAGTCATCTACACAACCATGTTGATGTTTGTTTGTCTTTGACACCAAATCCTCCGCCATCATCATCGTTGGTCAACTCTCCTCTCATCATGTGATCAAACACTCCTCTGCTGCTGCACGGAAACACTTTGAATAAATGTAACTGTAGCATCTGGCTAAATATTTAGTATTACTAATATACTAGTATTTTACAAAGTAGAGGCTTTTATTTTATGAATGTGGATGTTACAGCTGACACACTAAATGAACCAAATGGGTTTTATTTCTATGACAAAAATGAAAAAAAGACAGTTAAACAGCCCAAACTAGCCATTTCTATTTTGTTACATATTGCCTGTGGATCATAAGCATTGACATCAGATACTTTTTGAGCCTCATGTTTGAAAATGTAGACAGATGTTTATTTGTAACTGACATTATTTCTATACTACTACAATCAATTACAACAATATATGTCAGCGTATATCTTTAACATTTATGGCGCACATAAAATTCACTGTTAGTGTATTAATCCAGACCTGAGCATGGTGCCGTTGAGGCGGATGGCTCTCTTCCAGTCCTTCAGAGTGGATTTCCCTGCTAAACACACAAACTCCTTTGGGCTGATCAGCTGCTCTTTAAACTTATTAGAGAGGAAAAGAAACAGTTGTTAGCCATTAATGATCCACTTCATCCTTAGCTTCACCTACATCCCATTTTATGTGCTCAGAAATCAGATGTTATACAGGCTGTGCTGCGTCAATACCTGGACACACTTCACATTAATCCCAGGGCAGACAAACTTCTTCCAGACGAGTGTAGCTTTGGCGTCTCCACACGTGATCGGGTAGAGGACATCAGCCTCCACGTCCACCTCCTCTGTTAACTTCACTGCAGAGACAGAAGTCATTTATAAAGCAGCTTAAGACTCATCTGTTTAAACTGGCTTTTGGGTAATCTGTGCATACTGTGTTTGTTCTATGTGCTGTACTGGATACTGTATTGTATTCCTGTGTTGTTTGTTTTCTATGTTTTGTGACTCATGTCTGTGACTCATGTCTGTGTCAGCAAGTGATTCCTGTAGCAATTTGTTTTATTTAATTTACTTCACAAAAACTTGACCCTGACCTTGGAAAAAGTAGTTTTCTAAAAGGAAAGAATGATGCAATCGATTTAACTGCCACATTTTACAACGTCTAATAAAGTACTGCAGGTCACATTACCAATGACTGCCTCTTCCTTTGACATTGAATCTGAGCTGCTGGCCTCAGCTTGTGCTTCCATTGGTGCTACTGTGAGGACATCCTCCCTGGAAAAATAACACACAGTTTTTTAAGTTTCAATTTAGCAAACTGAACGACAGGACAGTCTCCTCAGAAATTCAGTGAGTGTGTGCCGATGACCACTCAGTTGTGTGCGTGTGTGTGCGCAGTGTGTACACCTCACCCTGGCTGAGGGGTCAGCTCTGCAGTCATCAGCACTGTTTTGTCCTCCTCCTCCACAGAGGGCAGGTCCTCGCCCACACTCTCTGGTATGGTGACGATGACAACCTCACTCATGTCCTGCATGCTGACCTCTGATGACGCCATGAAGGACAGGTGGAGCTTCACAACCTAGGGTCTGACAGCAGAGAGGGAAAATCTGTTAATATAAAGTAGATATTAATATTTATGTTATACTGAAAAAAGTTGCGTAGCTACAAGAAAGGGGGTTTCATGGCAGCATTAAGTTTCCAGAAACAGGCTAAACACTGACAAATCAAAAGGCAAATGGAAACTACTGGGGGTCTATAAAACGCCCTATTCATACTTGATAACGAGTAATAACAGCTGTTGGTAAAGAGATGGATTTTAAACTTAAAACATACCCACGCTAGTTATATGTACTATATTAATATATATTATTAACACTAAAATCGCGGTAGCTTCAAATATGTTGTTCTACATCAAGAGCAATTTAAACTTGTGAGAGTTTTGAGTGGAGTTTGGTTTATCCTCTCATTGAGCTAACACTGAACAGGACGTGGTGATGAGGAGCAGGCAGGAGGCAATACAGATGTTGAATGAGTCTTACCTTATCAATTCCTCTTCGTTAAACCAGGCGTTATTTAATAAATGTCGCTTCGTCTTGTGGTGAAACAGTGAGGCTGTGTGACCGTTAGCCTGACCGGATGGTTGCTAGCTAGCTTTGTTTACACCTATTCAGCCAGCTAGCTAAAAGCAGGGGGCTGCAGTAGATCCATTGAGCTGGCAGGTGTCTCCTTTATAACTTAACTTTATTACAGTATCTCTGCCCAGTTGTGACTCTTAAAGACTTTGGAGACAGTTCACGGAAAACATCTAATCTCATCTTCACAACACTGGAGTACTTTATCGTTTCTTCTTCTTCTTCTTCTTCTTCCTCCTCCTCTTCTTCTTCTTCTCCGTCGTCTCCTTCTTCTTCTTCGTGGTTTATTTGTGGTTTGCAAAATACGAATTAGCGCATTATCGCCACCAACTGGTTTGGAGTGTGAGAATGTCTAGCGTTCACAGAGGACGTAGATATGTGATAATAATATATGTCCTTATTGGCGACATAGACATGGCAACAATACTATCGATATAGGGTCATATATGTCATATACTACATTTCTGTATGGGAAGACTTAATTTCAAGGAACAAAAGTGTTTGGGATTTTCCATTGGTTTGATAATAACATTATTCTAAATGGTCCAGTGCTCAGTTACCACGGTTTTCTTTTAAGGTATGAAGAGTTAGAGTTACAATTTGAACCCTTCAAATCTATTGATTCTTAAATAGGGAAAATATGTTTATGCTTAATTCGTTTCTTTTTCAATGTATTTCTTTATCAGTTGTATAATGGATTGACTTAATTGAACAGTTACACCGAAGAATATTACCTCATTAATATTTAATCATAAATAAGCTTTAGCATGATGTTGCCAGAGTCCCTACTGATAATACTCCAATTTCTCCTGTATCATCATAAAGAAGAGTTTAGCGAAAGCGCTGCCTGTCAAACTAATCTCAGGGAGAAATATCCCTGAGCAGCAGCTTGAGCAGCCACGAAGAAGAAGTGGAGGACATGCGCATCACCACAGGAATTCATGGCGTTCAGTCAGTCTGAATAATAGCAAAGATACTCAACTGTCTGATATTAGTCATTTTAGCTGGACTCCAACACATTGACTTCAGGTGCTTTGGGAGGCGGTTTACTGACGGACTGTAATTTAAAATGGCGAACTCTGCCTGGTCAGAGAAAATACTCGCTCTGCTCCGCCGAATGAACAACTTTTATTTACCAGGTAGAGCAGTGACACTGTGTGAAAGTACAACATGTTGTCAGTAGACGGTTTCCACTGACCACCTCCACCTTGTCCCCCACAGGCTCCGGTCGTGCTGCCTGCTACAGGTTCGAGGTAGACGGGGCGCAGGTCGGCTGGATTCCTCCTGACGTAGCTTCGCTGCTGACTCGGTATCCGGAGGTGTTCAGTCCTCCGCAAGGTGGCGCTGTGTCTCTGTGTCACGGTCTGGACTCGTACGGGAAGAGGTCTGAGGCTGTGGACGCTGTCCTGCAGACTCTCAGACAGGACAGCTCTCTGACCTGCCTGAGGGGGTGGAGAGATGAGGTGAGACACACACCTGTGGTTGCTCGGCTGATGCAGGTATTATTATATCACAAGATTAAATAATAATGCAGAACCCACTGTGGTTGATTATTAAAGCGGTGAGAAATGTCTAACATATGTGCAATTAATTAAATTACTAAAAACAATCAGTGAACTCTTTGGGCCCCGGGGTACTATGCCCAGTTCACAGCTCAGCTCATATGATATTGATCTTTTGATTTAAAGCCAATTTCAGTTTGATTTGTGTCCAGCCAATTGAAATTTCTGTATCAAGTTAAAGGGACATTCATGGTCCTGGGTGGATGACTTGACTTAATGATTTTATTACCAGTGTTGGGGAGTAGTGAACTACATTTGTATGGTTTATGTATAACCTGTGAACAAGTAGACAGGTTTGCAATAAACTGTGAACTGTAAAAATTCATATCACATGTGCATTGTCAATTTGATCATTGTAGTAGCTTGAACTATTAACTCTATGTAGCTTTAGTTAACCAAACCAGATTTCTCTCTCGGGTACCTTTGCTGCAGTTCAACTTCTTCCAGTGTGAAGTAATTGGTAGCTTGCAAAGCTACGTTTTTAAAGTAGCTTCCCCAACATTGTTCATTTCATTCATTAAGACACACGTTCATCTGTCCAGGAGAAATACTGATATTCTGATGGGAGGTTGCTATAAATTCCATTTCCATTAAGAGTCAGTGTGAACATTCATGCTCCCAAGAGAATGAACGCTTATGCTCTTTCTTAACTACTGACTTTTGACACTGGTGACTGTGATGATACTCTCTCCCATCTGATACACTGGATCGGACCTTGGTTAGTAAAAAATTAGAAAAGCAAAATTTAAAAAACAGTCCATGTACATGTCAGTAACGTGACATTTATCAGAGTAAATGTGAAGGCCTCTCCTCTTTCAGAAGTACAGTGTGATGCCTAAATTCTCCGACCCTCCTCTGATGTGGATGGAAAGAGCAGCTACCTGTAAGTCCTGACACACCATAGCAGTGCGATGTGATGTTCTCTCAGTGTCAGTGTTGTATGAGCCGCCTGTCATGCTGCACTACAGGTCTGTTTGGGGTGAAGCGGTACGGAGTCCATATCAATGGATACACTGTCAGTGACAGTGGGGAAGTCAGCATGTGGCTGGCACGACGCTCGCCACACAAGCAGACGTACCCTGGACTACTGGACAATGTGGTGAGTACGAATCACACCTGACAGGGAACAGTGATAATCAATGTGAATTCAGAGCTCCAAGAGTGAATGAAGGAGGCTAAAAGTGTTGTGTCTCTGAAGGCAGCAGGTGGTCTGGCTGCTGGCGTTGGCATCAAACACACTCTAGTAAAAGAATGTCAGGAGGAAGCGTGTATCCCAGCAGCCATTGCTGAGAAGGCTCATCCTGTAACCACAGTAAGGTGAGTTTGGTGCCACCACACCTCTAAAAAAGAGGAGGAGCAGAAGTTTGGTCAATAAATCAGATGAAAAGACCCAAACCAACAATAGAACAGAATGATCTTTACTGTCATATTTTTGTTTTATTCCTCTGAGCCATAGATCTCCATTGGCTGACATGTTCCTTCATCACCATGAACACACACATTGTAGTTTACTTTGACTCGTTCCCACACACACGCCGTCCTGCTGCCCCAAAATACTCACTGCGGAACCAAATGTGCATTAATCTGCTGCTGAAAATAGTCCCCAACAAATGCTCTATTTCCTCCTGATTGAGAAACGGTTTAAGGAAGTTACTGAGAATATATATATTTGTGAGGTGTTTTTAAAGATAAAGTAGGAACCAATGAGCTCAGAGCTGAGAGCCACAGACAGAGGAACAGGTTTGGGTCTATTCAAATGATTTGGTGAAAATAAAAAAAACAGAATAACATGACAATGGTTTAAATTCCAAATTGGAAATTTTGTTGGACAAATGTGAGTTACTATTATTAAGAGAGGTCTGTTGTTCTAATGGCACACCACACAAGAATCTTGGTACAGCTTGTTAAGGGCACTCGTCAAAATACCCACCTTCCCTGTTCTCACTTTTATTACTCAGCAGTTTTCATCTACTACCACCTCTGTCTGTGCAGTGAAAAGCAAACCTCTTTAAATTCCATAACTAACCACTTCAATGTATTTTCTAGCTACACCTACGAGGATGAGGAGGGGGTGTTCGCTGAAAGTCAGTTTGTCTTTGACTTGGAGCTTCCTCTCGAGTTCAAGCCCAAAGTGGGGGATGGAGAGGTGCAGGATTTCTACCTGCTGCCTATTGATAAGGTCAGTTTTACATTAGATATCACCACCTGCTCCACTTCTACACAGCAGTGAGCGAAAGCATCCTTAGAGCATCCAGAACCGTTTTGTGCAGCAGGTCAGACATTGAAAACTCTATAAGATTGTTAATAAGTCATCCAACATCATCAGGTCCTGATGGAACTGTAAGGAAACTACATTCACTTCCTGCTCCAGCAGTCACACATCACATATCATATCACACATCACGTCACGTCACATCACGTCACATCACGTCACATCACATCACATCACATCACATCACGTCACATCACATCACATCACATCACGTCACATCACATCACGTCACATCACGTCACATCACGTCACATCACGTCACGTCACATCACATCACATCACGTCACATCACATCACGTCACGTCACATCACATATCATATCACACATCACGTCACATCACGTCACATCACATCACATCACGTCACATCACATATCATATCACACGTCACGTCACATCACATCACGTCACAGTGGTCCACGACAAACCGTTGTTCTGTCCCTGCTGGATCAGACGTCACTCCCCTGTTAATCTGCATGGATTTGTTGTGGTGTGTGAACGTTACTTATTCATGTTGTGGCTCTGAAGGAGTTGTCTTCACTGTGAGCTGATTGAAGTGAACTGGACTGAACAAAGATTGTGATGCCACAGAGATACGAGGAGTGTTTTCTGATTCCTGTCCTGGTTTCAGGTGAAACAGTTGCTGTCCTCCGATGACTTCAAACCCAACTCTGCCATGGTGGTCCTGGACTTCCTCATTAGACACTCGTTTATTGAGCCTGACACAGGTTTGAGACTGTTATATCAATTATAAAATCTGGTGACAACATCCGATCTCTTCTTCGTGTTGATCGTGTGCTTTTCATTTCAGAGCCATGCTATCAGGAATTTGTGGCCGGACTCCATCAGACATTAGAGTGAAGCTGAGGACTGAGCCTGTTGACACCCTGTGCTGCTTTACATTGTTTACATTTTTCCCAGCACATCACCTCACAGGAGCCGACCTTAGTGCTGCTGACTGAACCTGGTAACTGGAAGACAAGACGGGGACCTGAGGGGAGCGGTTCACATGATGATGGCTGATCTGAGTGATGGATGCTGTCGTGCAAAATTCTGCTTGGACAGTTTAGACACGGGACTGTCTACAGTGTCCAGATGTTGACTCTCTGAAGATGTGTCAAAATATTTTAAACTATGAACAGAATTAGTCTTGTGTACAGGTGCAGAGTCAGTCATAATAACTACTGTAACTGTAAGACAAGAGATGGTTGAAATTATAAAGTATATCGGTTCAAATGAACATATAAACTCTTGCTGCTGATTGAAACTCCTCTGCTGAACATTTAGACATTCAGTCAGATCCCTAAAGGCAAGTTTGGATTGCAACACAATTAATCAGTGTTCAAGTCTAAGAATTTTACTATTTGAATTAATGTTGTGCTTTGTTTAGTTGCTGAGTTAAAACATACAGAGACTTAAGAAAGAAAGCCTTTGAGCATTGACACCACTGGCAGAATGGCACAACCTCCTATGTTATTTCAACTGTCTATTATGTTTTGTTTTCTAAGTCACTGTGTCTTCCTTGTCACTCCTTGTTTGTCATGTTATTTCACCAATTAAAATAATAAGGCACCAGTGGCAGGACATGGTCGTTCTGTTACAGTTTATTTCCTTTAGAATACATTAAAAAAGACAAGTGGAGAAATGTGAGGATACATTTGTGTACAAAAGAATCTTCCTCTTACAAAGAACCAATCATCAAGGAGTCGCTTGCATCTTGTATTTCATAATCTGACATCATAATTTTTTATAAGTGTTTACCACACTGACCTTTTGTTTTTAGTTGTGTGCAAATAATACAAGGTAAGCCAGTAGAATATCACAAAGTTAACATAACATAGAATAGAGTACAAAGCAAAAGAAGAACAGTTGTAGACATGAGTGAACTGAGAAGAAACAAAACTCGACAGTAACATCCTGGCAGGTATGCAGGTGTATATAGGTGTATACAGGTATATCCTGGTCTATCATGAATTCTCAAACTAAGTCTGTTACTTAAATAATGGGAGAGTGTTTAACATTTGCAGAATAAATCACAACTGAGAGGGGGAGGAGTCACTTGTGTTATGATGTCATTAACACAGAATCACTACTTTGTTCCTCCGAGTAGAAATACTGTTTTCAGTCACTTCCACGCTGCATTTATTTAGGCTGGACTGGAACAGCAGGGCCAGCCACTAATTACTGACTGACTGACTGATCATAGTTTCACCATTCGTCAGCTGAATGCCACATGACTGAGTTGGAGTTTCCTCGTTGGCCATTGCTTTTTCAAAATGATTTGGCGCAAACAGTTTCTGTTGGGGGGCGTTCACAGCCTGAAGTGTTACCAACATTCCTGCTAATGTTTCAAATTAAAAGCCTGCTGCTAACAAGGAAGTGTATCTTTAAAAAAAAAACTACTGAATTTAAGTAGCTGAAACAAATGAGTGAGTGAAAACAGTATTTATGTTAAAAAGAGAAACGTGACTGTGCTGTAGACATGTACACTGAACTGAATTAGTCAGGTGGACATGGAGGAGGTGTTCAGTTTGCATCAACAGCAAATTAAAACTGATCAGAGGATTCTTCCTGATATATGATGAAATATTTGTATAAAACAGGGATAATCAGCTGTAGCTTAATTAAATTAAGGCTCCACTACTGATTTATAGTAAGTTTTGTTAACCCTTTCATACCCAGCTGTGTACAGTGTGTTTGACAGTCCACATTGATTTAATTCAATCACAGTTTTCTGACTTGAAGGTTAATCTATATCAACTTCATTTTTTAAGTGTTGTATTAATGAGGAAGTTTGTATAAAACACACATAAGTTGGTCTCATTACATCATGTATTCATGCTCAACTGTAAATAATAAAACACAGCTTTTTAAATGAATGAAAACGGTATCAAATATTACAAGTTGATAAAAAAGAGAAGCGCTCGCTCCATAGAAAGTTAATTTGGTCAAACTTTAGAAATAAAGGAGAATGAAAACCTATAGAATGAGAGGACAAAACTGAGAGACACAGTCACACTGCAGGCCACCGGCATACGTCTGTCTGACCCCTGGTCTCGCTTGGAGCGGGTCTCAGGGACTGAGGAGACCACTGTACTCCATTCAGAGACCTGAAACCTCCTTACAGGACAAACCCTACCTCACCTTTAAAAGTATGAGTGAGAGAGATACTCCCTTCTCTTCATGTTCTCTTAATTTAAGGTTTCTAAACACAAGATTACAGTATTTTTATCTGAAAGCTAAAAGCTATAACCTTGAACTTAAATGTATATATTTTCCCCTTTTCCATTACATTTGAGCTTCCTGTTTTTTTTTTTTTTCCTTTGGCCCGGTTACACTTCTTCTCCCTCATCCCTGTAACTCCACGTTCAACCGTGCCCACCGTGGTGATGAAGCAGACACAGTGGGGGTGTTTTTCTTGGCCTTGTTTATTTCCCCCATCCCTCCCGCTCATGTGTTACCTCACACTCTATAGAAGAAGGCAGCCGCTCTTCTTGCCTCGTCTCTTGGCCTGCAGCGCCGCCCTGGTGGCCATCTCGAACACCTCCCTCACGCCATCCTTCGTCTTGGCCGAGCACTCTAAGTAACCAAAGGCGTTGATTCGGTTCGCCATGTCCCTCGCCTCGTCTGACTTCACTGGTTCCTGTTTGGATGAAGCCGAATCGTCAAATGAGTAAATGTAAATGATTTTTTCTTTTTTTTAAATAAATAAATTATACATTTTCAATTATAAACAGATAAATTGACAATACAATAAAATGCTGATGATTGTTACAAGAGCGTAATGCTATGAATCAGACTGTGATACGTGAAACCTAAAAAAACGACGTTATGACTGTTTATAATTGTTTAGTCTGACACATCAGTGAGTAGTCAATCCTCCTGTGGTTGGATCTGTCTGAACAGAACTCCACAGGTTTGAACATCTAACGGCCTCACTGACCTGTTTCATCTTGGCCAGCTCTCGACGTGTGTGCTCGTCGTTTCGCAGGTCTTTCTTGTTTCCCACCAGAATAATGGGCACGTTGGGACAGAAGTGCTTGACCTCAGGAGTCCACTTCTCTGGAATATTCTCTGCATCGGGCACAAGGTGTACATGTTGAATATGGAGCAGATGGAAACCGAATGTTTGTCAAAAACACCAACAGAAGAAGAAATCTCACCTAAACTGTCTGGGCTGTCGATGGAGAAACACATGAGGATGACGTCTGTGTCTGGGTAGGAGAGAGGCCTCAGTCGGTCGTAGTCCTCTTGACCCGCTGTATCCCAAAGAGCCAGCTCCACCTACGAGAGCCGAAGATGAAAGATCAGTACATCACTGTGTCTTTGTTACCATTAAATGACACGGGGCTCAGAGGAAACAGACTGTACAGTTTCTACATTTTCAGGTTTATTTACTAGATTTAAAGTTTATTTACTAGATTTTGACTGTTTGAGATGGCAAATGTCACAGCAGACACTGTTCTACAATATCTGAGACTTTCCAAAGTGGCTCAGTGGCTTCTCAAAATGTCGTCATTATCTGGTTGCCAGGCAACCAGCAAAGAAGCTGGGTCGACTGTTGTTCAACAAAAAATAGAGCACATAACTCCCCCTGTAACCATTAACGCTCAATTTTACATTTGTGTTTCTGTCCGGATTAAACAAACAAGATAAAACATGATCATTAGTGAGCTTTGTTAAATGTGTTCATAGTTCAACACAATGTCAAATTATTCCTCTAATACCAGATTTAAATGCGGAGGCTCATAATCAGTGGTTGTTGTCCAGGTAACAGATCATAGGTGGAAGTGAGGTGAGAGAGAAGCTTTGAAACGGGGCTAGACCCATAAATCGGCCAAGACAAGATATGAGCCGATATTAGTGTTTATGTCGAGAGAGAAAACATTAAGATCAGCTGATATAAAATCTCATCATTCTTAATAAATTTTTATTAACACTCCAATATCAATATCAGTATCAGGCTAAACGTTGAACCATCCCATAAGGTTCAGAGCCTCAGACCACACAGTGCATGTTTTATTAATGGACAACTGAAAATATGAGAACAACATAGAAATGTGATATTAGTCATTATATTGAGATCTTACCTGTTTACCATCCACCTCAATATCGGCCACGTAGTTTTCAAACACAGTGGGCACATAAACCTCGGGGAACTGATCTTTGCTGAACACAATGAGGAGGCAGGTTTTACCACAGGCTCCATCACCAACTATCACCAGTTTCTTCCTGATTGCAGCCATCTGAAAGAATGAAGAAAGACATTTATTCTGTTATTTATTCTGGGCATTCAGACCAAAAACAGCCCTGTGAAGTAACAAGCTTCACTGGTGCCAAAAAGTCCCGCAAGATGATGAAAGAGATGATCCATGCTGGTTTGAGTTTGTAGGTTTATCAGACACCAAAACACTGGTTTTACAAACAGCGGTTTGTAACACTATGAGGATAGGTTTAATAAAAGTTGTCGTGGCCAATCACTTTATCCTCTGTTGTCTGTCAGGAAGGTTCACTTGCATGTATTTAACTGGTAAAAATATGCTTTGTCAGATGATGGCAAATTGCTTTGCAGCTAAAACTGAGCAAATTTAAACTTTTTTGCAGAACAACCTTGCAGTTTGTTTCTGTGTTGTAACCCTCCCTGTGTCAACATAGTGGCCTCATTTACATGAGTGAGGAGGCTGCATATTTCTTGCTGTACTATTGTCAGTCTTCACATCGCCTCAATTTCAAAGTGAAGCTGAAGCTGACTAGAATTAAAAGCAGAGCTCTCACATCAGGAAACATCACTGGAGCCTGGTGCACATAACACCTGCATCCATTGTTTTATCTGTAAGTCCACATAATGATGTCACATCTGTCATTGCAGGTTGATGAAACCCACTTGTGCCACTAGATGACAATTCAGGCAATCACCAAAGTCATCAGTCGTCATCCACCTAGAAAACTTTCAGGGTAATCCATCAGATATGTGTCAATATATTTAACCCTAGACCACAGCACTGGACCAACCAACACAGATTTTTTAAATTTGATTCTGGCATAAAACAACATGCAAACAGGTGACAGATTAAAGGAAAAAAATGAATAAATGAGTGGAGAAGCTTAACAAATGCTGCTGCTTCAACACAGGTGCACTGCATGGTACAATTAAGGAAATAACCTCCCATCATGCTCTGTGGCAAGTGCAAAAATTCTGATTATGATTTTGCATCAAGAGGAAATGATGAACATAACTTTGAGAGACAAATGCGTATTTGAGAGTTCAGTGGTGTCAAAACCAGAGGCACTGATCTGCAGAGATGTGGAAAAATGTGATATAGTCAGATGAGTCAAATTTTACTATCTTTTGGAAGATAATCCCTCCTGTAGAGCTCACTAAAGTTCCACTATAAACAACAAACATTCAACGAAACAAATCAACTTCTATGTGGGCCTGAAAGCAAAAATGTTGGATGGGGATTCATCCTGTTTAGTTTAGGTTGTTGCCATTAGTCAATTCACTGAACAAAACGCATGACTACTATAAATTACAGTATAACATGACAATCAACAGCAGGACTCTTATTCCTTGTTTCAGACATAATAATTCAACATGGAGATCCTGGATAACATCTGGATTTGGTGTTTACGTATGTTGCTAAAATAAGATCTACCAATGAAATGGCCTAATGAAATTAAGATATTGCTGTCGCCATTTGAAGAAGATTCAAAACAGTGCCTGAATAAAACTCCGTCAACCCAGGCATAGATTTATAGTGAATGGGTCACAGATTACATCATATACAGCCAGTCTGTCTGTAGCCATCTATATGGTCTACTGGCCGCTTCAAAGAGTGAACTGAGTTAACATGACACACTGTAACACAGTTTGCAATGGTTAGCTACAGCTGCCAGGCGGATCAAGACTATTTGGCAAGTTTACGTTGCATTATCAATTCACTTCCTCACTGCTGTTTACCTCCAATGTAACGATCTACTGAATCTGTCAGCTTTACTTCTGGTGAACTGCTTCACATTACAGGTAGCTTGCTGTCCCGATGTTACCTTATTTTTAACCATCATTATCTTTTGGCCTGTGTGAATCGGTGGAGTGGCAGCTAACTTCTAGCTAGCAGCAGGTCATATTCCCTCTGAGGAAGCTAAGCTGTTAGCTTGCTAACTTTGCTTAGTTTTTCGGGACAGCTGGCCTGTGGTCAGGCTGGACACTGAACATTTTGAGACCGCAATACATCGCCTGAATCTACCAGCTACTCTTACACACAAAGCTATGAAGCAGATACCAATTCTGGCTAGTCACATAAGCGTAATTTTACCGTTTTGTTAGAGATACTCGCCTTTCTTTCGTTTTCCTGTCGGACGTAAGAGCCCCGCCCCCGACAGTGCCACGAAGATAGCGCCCGCCCACATGACGCACTTCCAGCCAATGGAACACGGCGAAATCATGATGAAGCATAACTGAGCCAACCATTATAGCACATAAAATAAAATAAAAGTCTCCCAGGTTTGTTTTACCCCTGGGAGAAGTAAAGTACTGTTTCCCCTGAGCCCAGCCTCCCAGTGATGTTTCTCTCTGTTTGCTACTAGATGTATAAAACAAGGTCGCCAAAGGTGCATTCCATCTCCTTCCTTGTTTATATGTAAGTAGTTTGGTACAATTGCTGCAAACGCAATCCTACTATATGTTCATCTCGGGTACACAAATTCTTTATTATTCCACTTTTTGATTCGTATCTCCTTCTAGACGTTTCAACATAAAGGCAAGACAAGTTTATTTCTATAATAACACCATTCAGACACAACATAGTTCAAGGCATGGAAATACTGGAAATACATTAAAAAATATATCATTAGGATTACATTAAAATAGCATTTAAAAACCATAATAACTCCATAATCCATGATAAAACTCCAACAAAAGCTCAATTCAAACTGTAAAATGTTCAGCTCAATTAGGATATTATCGGATTTATTAGGTTTTTTCTGTGGTATAGCATGTTGTGAGCATATATGTTTAGAATATATATTTAATTTATATCTGCTTTTCTTATCAATTTCTCATTCATTTTAAACATGTCTATCTTTCCATTCTGGGAATGTGGTCTTAGACTTTTGTCATTGTATATAATATCAACATATATTAATAGGCTTTGGGATTGATATATATTTATGTAACATGTCCACAGAATACAAACATAAACACACATATTTGTATGGGATAGACATATCTGTCAATATATGAAATTGTTCCAATTTCTAATAGGTTTCATATAATTTTTTTTACATACTTTTTTTTATTTCATATGTACATACATTTCATACATGTAAATTCAATATATGTACATATAACATTTGCATATGGGTCACTAGAAACCAACATTAGATCTACAGCTGATTCTCCTCCTCTGCTAAAAACAAACCAGGCCAATTTTTTAAACAAAGTAATAATTTTAATTCCATTAACTCGTCAACTATCTGCCCATTGTAGTCTGTGCTCTTCCCTCCCCAAAATGTGTTATTGGCATATTTCTTCTTTTGGCTGCAAACACACATATTTCCACATTATTTTGCAATATGTGACGATCACGTGGTCAGGTCAAAGGAAGTTGACGCGTATGAACCAATAAGCGGCGAGCTAATGGACATGACGTTAGCCATTGGCTGTTTCAAAACGGAGGCAATTTAAACGCTAACGTTACATCCGCGCGGCGTTTGCAGATTCATCTGCGTCGCCCCGAGAACAGACGGTGTCGGTAAGGTTTTCAACAAATCTTACTTATTTTGCAAAATAGTTTCATATTTTACAGATCAATTCTACTAAACGGGACAGCCGCGTGAATGTTGCGATATTTAATGTGTTAATAATACGAATTACCTGATAGTTTTACCAGTTAAACGGCTAATGTTTAACGTTAGGTAGCGTTAACCAGTTGTTCTACCTTGATGGCGTTGCCTTAACGTAAACTACAGTTAAACGATTAGAATGAGACTTCGTGACGCAAATCAGTATTTTAATGTTACATTAAGACAGCAATGTACAGCTTAATGGTAAGAAAAAACAACAAAAACATGTTCTTTTGTGTAACTTTTCCGGTTCAGTTCCTTTGTCGACACAGGCGATCACATTCCATCAAAGTACAGTTATCAGATGTAAACTAGCCTTAGTTAAGACCAAATAAATTGCTAGCCTGGTTGGATAACTAAATGTGGATTCAACAAGGGGAACTTTAATGCAAGATGTGCCCTGTTTACTGGTTTCTTGTTTAGGCGAGTTGTGGAATAACACAGCCTGAGATTATGGCCCAAAGCGATTCGGAGGGTCTCCCTGAACTCTACGAGTTTGACGCCCCTTCCCACGTCATCGACCTCCAAGAACTGGAGAATGCAGACAGCGACGATAGGTGGTTTGGTGAGTCTTTTTCAACATTTGAATCTGAGTGGTATTAAGTTGAGGGTTTGAGACGCGGTGTGCGTTTATCCTGCCTCGCAGCAAACTGCTGTGAAAAGTTTAGGATGAGCTCGTCTTCCATGTCTCCTCATGCAGCTATTACGGGCCGCTCATCTCTGGTTACACTGGAAATAAGTTGGTGCAGGTGGAGTAAATATTAGCAGAAGCACGTTATACAAACCGAGCTCTGCAGCACTGATGTTTTGTTAGTGTTTCCGTTGCTGTCATTTGTATCTTTGGACAAATGTGAAGCTGTACATGCATTGTTTGAAGTGATCTGTTTTTTTGAGGTTTTGACGCTCTTTGCTTTTTTTTTTTTTTTTTTTTGAGTTATATGAAGGGTGAGAGTTTAGAGGCATGTTTTTGTTGGGTAACCCTGGATCTTGAAGTTGTTGCATACAATTTGGATAAAGGCATTTTAAATTCCAGCACTAGGTCCAATTTCAATACACTCTACAAGTGTAGTTCTGTCAAGGTAGTGACAAACTTTTATAAGGCTTTGTTTGAAATGCTGTGTTTTGGTGTGTTGTGCATCTCATATGAATATGATTAAAGTTTCTGTACATGCTAAACTTAATACAGTTGCTCTCGTGTTGCTACAGACTTAATGCTCTTCAATTTGAAACTGATTGAGAAAATGGCCTGTACCACAGTGGCCTTTTTAAAATGCCTATTTCAGAATCTTTCTTGACTTTATCGTTGACTGTCTCACATGCAGAACATCAGGCTGGGGGAGTTGATGCTGACCTTGCTACACCTTTGAGAAAGCCCTTTATGAGAAGCGACATGCCCAGCCTGCCCAAAGCCACTGTAACTCATCAAGTCAAGACAGATGTGGATGCTGGTTAGTTTTCTTTGCATTATAGCCAATTACTCATATGCACTGATAATTATTTTCTGTTAACATGCTAATGTTGTCGTTAAGGTGGTTCTGAAAATGCAGCTTGTTCCCAGTATGTGGTCCCCTAGTCTTCTGTAATTTGAGTTAAAAAGTCCTCATGACTTGGATAATGTGAATGTGAACTCATGTGGACTGATCAATGTTCCAGGTCCTGGTAGAGCCACATCTCCACCTCCAAACATTGTCACATCCTGGGGTGCTGAAACTCAGACTGATGCCCAACCAAGGAGGAGGACTGCGAATCAACCCCCTGTCCAACCACGCAGGTACAGTTCCAGTGATGGTTATATTTAAACTAATTATAAGGTTATCCAAAAGGTGACAAATGATTAACTTGAACATTATACATAGCTCCATCGCCTCACGTTGTCAAACAAATACTAACCCTCACCAGATCGGGTCGGTGTGCGGGACTTCTCCTGCTGCTCCTAATGGCCAGTGTGATTGTGATTTTAATTCATTTTAGGGTTTCAAAACGTAAAGAGATGCCCAGCACCTCAGCTCAACAACCATCAGCTCAACCACCATCAAAGAAACACAAAATGTAAGTGTCATGACTGTCCAGTCATATCATCCTGCCTTCACAGCAGCCACTTCAACTGCAGCTGTTTGTTCTAGGAGTCCTGTTGCCCAACCGACTCGAAAATCCACGAGGGTCCTCCGCAGGAGTGGGCAGCTGAATTCCAGGAAGACGCCCAAGACCCGGGCAGCAGCTTCCAACACTGCAAACAGAGAGTAAGACTACTGCCAGTACTACTGGTGAAACCATGTTTCTCAGCCTCATCCTGCAGGGGATGGAGCAAAAAAAGAATGACCAGTTCTTGCTTTATATTATTTGATCAGATTAATTTGTTTTGTTTCCATAAAACTTCCTGAAGGGACTGATAGAACTGCTGAAGTGCAGGCAGCTCCTTGGTTGCCGACTAAGGGTCAGGTTATGCTAGAAAAGAACTTCATATGATTTGTCATCCAAGCACATTGGGAAAAACAAGTGTTTAATTGTTCTAAATAGCCACATTGAAAGGTAGAGTGAAAAGCCAGCTGTAAGGTGCAGTGTTTGTGCAGGTGAGAAGGTAAAACAGGCCACCCTCAGTGAGTGTAGAGCCCACTGGAGATGGTGCTTTGGATGCAAGTTGTGGTTTGAAGTAGGTTCATATACTTTGTATTTTTACTCTAAACTTGGAACTTTTCTGTTTCACTAAGAATATGAAAGTAACACTGACAAGACCAATCGCCATCAGCTGCCTTCATCTACATATAAAACCCGCCAGGATTGTTTTTCTTTCTTAAACGGTCTGTAGAAAAGTCAGAGCTTTTGAACCCAAGTATCTTAATGGCATAAACTTAAAGTGAAGCTCTAAATGGTTCGAATAGATTACTTTAACACTTTAAACGAGACTGAGATGAAAAAACAAGTTAAAGCTGTCTTTTTCCTGATGACAGGCATGTTAGCTCTGAGGAGCAGGAGCTGGAGCGCATCAGGAACCTCCAGAAGGAAGTGGCTCTGCATCGCAAGAAGAACGAGGCCAGCTACAAAGCTGCCCTGGCTGGAAGTGAGTAGATGAAACTCTTACTTTGTGTGGGTCTGCAACAACCATTAGTGAAAGTACTGTTTTGTGTGCAGGATAAGAAGCCATTAGTCTGTTTCTGTTTGTTAAGATCTGAAGGCTCACTTTACTTCTGTGTCACTGTTATTTCAGATCCACCACTGAAGAAGACGGCCATGTCCACAACTGTGCCTAAAGAGTTCCATTTCAACACAGACACCCGTGTTAAGGCAACCACTTCAACCAGTACATCCCAAAAGGAAGTGGACTTCATCAGTCAGCTTCGTCAACCTTCCTCCCCAGTAAGTATTTCATATGCTAACACCTTAAAGGTCCTTAAAGCTATACTGCATCCCAAGGGCTTTGGACAGAGCTGAAACCCAGACCACCAATGATACACCTAGAGCCTATAGACATGTCAGTGGACCCTTTAAGGCAAGACTGTTACTGTCATTTCCTAGAAACCTTAATGCTCTGTTCCTTTTATTTCATTGACTTAAAAATTGAGAAAACAGAACAAAATTGTGGCACATTTGTAAACCCTTCTACGTGAAAAAGTATATACACCTGAATGGATGCACATGATGATGATGTTCATCTAATTTTTACACTTGGCTTGTTTTTGTATTTCAGGCAAAGACCAAGAGAGGTGCCACAGTTCCCAAACCCTTCAACCTGTCCACAGGCAACAAGAGGAAGATGGAGGGGCCGGGCACCTACGTGCCCATGGCTCAGCAGATAGCGCAGTTTCAGAAACGAACCCCCGAGCGATACCATCTGCGAAGCCGCCAGAGCCAGGAGAGAGGTTGGCTTTGCTTCATCAGTGTTCAGTGCCAATTAAAGTCTTTTTCTGTGATCTGGGGATATAAGCATTTAAATGATTAACATGTTTAAAATGACTTTGTTAGGGCCATCCCCAGTGAAGGTTGACCACCTGAAGCTCACCCAGCCTCATACCCCACACCTCATGACCCGCCAGAGGAGCCGGCCACCCACTGTGAAGAGCAGTGCGGACCTGGAGGCTGAAGAGGTGGACAAACTGAACAAGTAAGAGCCTTTACTTAACCCCCTACAGACCATCCTGCTTCCTGCAGCCATCAACCATGTGCACAAAAAAAATACAAGCATCATGTTCGTTTCTCATTAATGTTGTATTCTGATCACAGGTTTAAATTCAAGGCCCTGGAGCTGAACAGGAAAATACTGGAGAATGCCCAGGACTTGAAGAAACCAGCAGTGAAGGAGCCCACTGTACCTGAAGGCTTCGAGCTGCAGATTGAAAAGAGGCTCCAGGGAAGGCAGGCTACCAAGAAGCCTCAGGAGGATGAAGAGAAGCCACACATCTTTAAACCACAGCCTCTGCCCAAAAAGATCATGGAAGGAGTAGTGGTGAGTTAAAACCTGGCTGCCAACAGTTCAGTGCCAAATACAGGAGTTTACAATAAACTCACTTTAATTCTTCTGAGAAAACATGAAGCTTTTGAGGTTATTCCCATACCTGAATGTAGTAAACAGGAATTACTCCTGTCAACAGGGATTACCAGAGAAGAAAGTGCTGCATCCAACTGTTCCAGAGTCTCCAGCTTTTGCGCTGAAGAAGAGAGTTCGTGTGGATCGCAAGGTCGAGGAAGTAAGAACACGTTTGATTGTCATGAATTCATTCATAGTTTAAGTCAGAAAATTGAATTGTTTTTTTTGTCTGTTTTTTAACGTTCGGATAAAACTTCACCTTGTGCTCAGATATTTGGAACGGGTATTTTCACTGTCAATAATGGTGATCAATAGTTGCACTACCAATGGTAACCAAACCCCTACATCCCAGCCATTCCCATGTAAATGACAAAACCTGGTGTCTCTTGTCAGGAAAAACAGCCATCACCAGTGAAGCCCCCGCCAGTGCCTCACTTCGGCCTCCCCTTCCAGCCCCGGCTCCCAGAGAACCGCCATGTGGAGGTCTGTCCCTTCTCCTTTGAAGAGAGGGAGCGAGAGAGGAGGGCACTGAAAGAGAAGAGGCTGGAGGACAAGCGAAACGAAGAGGTGCAGTCACACTTCCTCAGCTGGTGTTCTCAGACATCCAGAATAAAGACACAACCGTTAAAATCATTTTCCTCTGACTTTCTCCAGGTTCCACAGTTCAAGGCTCAGCCACTGCCAGACTTTGACGCTGTGGTCCTTCCTGAGAAGAAGAAGCTGGAGCCCACAAAGCCTGAGCCCTTCAGGATGCTCCTGGATGAACGTGGTGCTGTGAAGAACAGTCGCTGGGAACAGATGGTATGATGGGATCTGCCACTGAACGCAGAGAAGCTGTTTTTATTCTCTACAATGGTGCAATTCAAACCTGAGCTTTGTGCTTTGTAGGTGAAAGAAGAGCAGAAACAACAGGAGGAAGCAGCAATATTCAAAGCCAGACCCAACACAGTCACTCACAAAGAGCCTTTCCAACCCAAGAAGGAGAGCCGGGCTGTAATAGGTAAGACTGTCAACATGCAGAGCTGCATCACAACACTGACCCTCACCCAGACCTAGACCTGAAGTGTCTGTGAGAGAAATGCATAATTCTGACTGTCTGATACCTCGAACACAAGTTTCTGGAAACAATGGCACTCTATCGTTCAGAGGAACAAGCTGCATCAGGCTTTGATAAACATACACATCTTGTCTGTGAAGACACTCATTGATATGATGCATTCCCTCGCCTCTTACTTTAACCATCACAAATGTCTTCATGCAGACAGTAAAAACAATTGGATCATTGGCTAATGATCCAGTGTTTTATCCTCAGACACAACTGCACAGGAAAAGGTCAATAACACACACTTATCATTTGTTGATGCATCTGAGGGAGATGGAAGTGTTTGTTTTGAAGTAACAGATCTCCATACCAACACACAGCAGAATTGTTGCCACATAAAAACAAACTTTCACAAAACAAAAACACAACAAAGATTCACCCATGCCGTGTTAAAGTGACCAGGATTGAATAAGTGACTTTATTGAAACCTGAAGAGTGCTTCAGTTCTCTGCTGTGGCATTCTCCAGCGTCATGTAACTCACTGTTTCTGTTGCCTTTTACTATCATCTGCCACTGCACTTTGAGAAGGCATCAATTCTTCCACAGTTGTCGAGGCCTTCGAGCTGTCAACGGAGCGAAGGGCCCGGGAGCGGCAGGAGTATGAGCGAGTGGCTAGCGAGAAGGAGGCTCTCAGGGCGCTCATGGAGGAGGATCAGAGACGAGAGGAGGAGCAGAGACAGAGGGATGAGATCGCCAGGCTGCGGCAAGAACAGGTCACTGCTACACAATGTTTACATGGAGGGGAGGTTGATGACGTATCACTGAGTGACAATACTGTTGATGTGGTCATGTAGCTGCTTTTCATCTATAATAACATGATTAGATTCGGTTAAAGAGCTGCTGGTCCCGCTGACAATCCACAGCTCTTCTACTTGGGTTTTCTTCTTAATAGGACTGATTGCTGAACAAATTAACGTGCATTAATTTAACATTAAACTGTTAACAGTTTAAACGTGTTTGTGTAAAGTCTTTAATCGTTTTTATAACGTCACACTGTAACAAGGAAACGTACATAAAACACGGGCTGGTAAATGGTCAGAGTTTAACCTGTGTGTGCAGCTGCAGCCTGACGACGCCAGTCTCACAGCTTTTCTTTGCCTCCTCTGCAGGTCCACAAGGCTCAGCCCATCAGACACTACAAACCTGTAGCAGTGAAGAAGAGTGAGGTTCCCCTCACCGTCCCCCACTCGCCAAACTTCTCTGATCGATTCCGCCTGTGATCAACCTCTCGTGCTCCTGTGTGTATATACCTGCATCTTTTACTACTTCAGATGTTTGGTTGAGTTTTGACATCATGAGGTGTTTGTCAGTAGAACACCGGCTTTAATGTTGTAAATAGACTTGTGTATTTCAAATGACTGAAGTTCTGTTTTTACTGTTTCATGTTGAGCTTTAGATTTTTAACTGTGCTGAATAATCTTTCTCTTCCTGCTATATTAACTTTTTAATAAAGGTTATGAAGTATCAGTTCATTATGGACCTTTTTTTTTAAATGTGAAATTCTGTAAACTTGTGTAGGGAAAGGAAACACCCCATGGGGCTCCAAATACTTTTGTATGTACTCCGCATTACATTTACATGGTGAACCTTACTAACCACATTTGTAATATCATAACATTAATCACAGAGTGGGAGAAATGGAGTCTTAAGGATTTCACTATTGATTTGAAATGTGATGTTTGTTCTGGGACACTTATCCCCAACCCTCTGTTACCAATTACCAAGTCTTCATACTGTGGGAGGAAACCGGAGCATGCGGAGATCACCCCCACGGGCACAGGAAGAACATGAATACTGCACACAGAAGGGGTTCGAAGCCAGAACCTTCTCACTGTGAGGCGACAGTTGTAACCACTATACCACCGTGCCGCCCCATAAATAAATAATCGTATAGTTGAGCAATATCACACGAGAGGGAGCATCCTCTTCTATCGACCACACACAATTTAATTCAAATGTTATTTCTGGAAATATATTCATCTTTGCAAACTTTGTTACAATCTAAGATATATAACGACCGTTAATGTAACGCTCATTGACGATTAATAGAACACCTGTAAGGCGGAGGGATACACGTAATTAAAAGTCCCGGTGCTGCTGTACTCTGTCTTCCAATCAAATGACTTAGTCAGAACTAGCTGTTGTATATTAAGGTTTTAAAAACGTCATAGTATTATGTATATAAATTGTCATAGTATTCATGGTGAGATTTTCATGGGATTTTGAGACAGAAATTTAACTCGTACTTACGCCCAGAAAGTGTTGGTGTTTCTGCACTGAGCTTTACTTATATCATGTGATGCTGCACAGAGCAGAAAATAACCTAATCTGTCTTGATTTTAGTTTTGTTTATCCCTACTGTTAATCCTCCACACAGTTCAATCACAGTTCAGACTCACTTCAGTTGGGTTTCACTGTTTTATTCGAGTGGGGCTCAAAGAACAGTAAGATGGCTTGTGACAGAGAGAAGGTGTGTGAGTGTTTCTCAGCTGACTGACAGCAGTGAATAGATGAAAAATTATCTGATTCCAATACAAAATAAATAAGAGCTGTAACAGGCTTTGGAGTGTCTCAGTTCAAGACAGAATAAAAGAGAAACTGCTTTGGTTACCGAAAAAAAAGGCACAGTTTGTGTAACTTAATGAAGTAAAAGTTTTTACAAAAGCATCTAAAAAATGTCGAAGCTTGTTTATTCCTGAGAGAGCTAAAGGCACAACAGCATCATTTCTGATCCGCACCAGACCCTCCAGACCAAACAGGAGCTTTAGATTGAGACCAAACAGCTGCACCAGAGCGGCTCCATGTGTGATGACGACGATAACTGAAACTGTCACATGATGAAAAATGTTCAATCCTGCATTGTTTTCTGTGCAGGTCTGATTTGTACCAATTCAAGTTAAAACATTAAGAAACGAAGAAGAATAAAAACTGAACATAGACAGTGAAGCTCTGTTTTTTTAAGGAGTGTCTTTAGGATTAGGCAACGGAGCAGGATCATGTCATGTCTATATGCTTCAATGGAGCATGAATGAACCAGCTCACACACAGTCTGACCGGGGCTTTCATGGGGCCCTGGAGGAGCCAATAATACAAACACTGAGATATTTAGCCATCGATGAGTTATACGCTCCTACACATGTAAACCTACACTTCATATAATGCAGCTGCACAGTCTCTTTTGTTACTTGCCTGTCTTTCATCACTGGAACTAACTGCACTATATAATCTCTGACCTGTAAAACTTTCTGAATGAATGTCATAAAGGACATTGATCCAAGTGAAATACTTGTGTTGCAATATATTTACATTACATCAGGAAGATTTAACACTTCTTCAAAAAGAAAAAAGGCTCAATGAGTGCTAGTTCTGCTCACATTCAGATTACAACCCTTAATGCCTATTGGGTCTGAAAACTGTATCTGACAGGAGACACATGCAGGCTGCTGGTCACAGGAGCTTGTGTTTCTATCTGTGAAGGTTTGAACGACATGATACTTGGTGATAACATTTTGTATGTTCTTCTTCCACTGTGCATCTGTGATTTTATGTCTCATTACATCATAGAGCACTGAAGTTCTGCAGCTGATAGCGGTTGATCAGAGTCACAAATTGCATATAATTCTGTAAGTGACACAGAAACAATATCAGGAAGTGATATAATGAAGAAAGAAGCGGTCACCACTCCGGATCAGAGGATAAAGAGCAGCTGTGATGCTGAAGGATGTGGACAGCGTGTGTCCTGTTTGGTCTGGACTAGCTGGTGAGGTGTGCCATCTTTGGGAGTTCAGGGATCCACAAAGGAAACTGCAATGTACCGGACCCCGCCGGTGGTTGGCAGTCCTTCGTGGTAGTGGGTGAGGCGGCCGGGATGCATGAGGGCCCAGCCTTTACGAGGAGCTTGAATGGAGCAGTTGTAGCGCAGGAACCTGCATCCACCACCCTGCAGTCACAGCACAACACATATTAAGATCAGACACATAAAAGTCCATATGGTGGTCTTGCTTGTTTTAGCCATGTTTGAATCATTCCCCATTTTTACATGAGTTCATTTGAACTGATTTTAAATGAAATGTTATTCAATATGATATAGTTATATAAATGTGGGTATTGTTGAAAGTGAATATTGTGGTTACATTTTCTGTTTTGTCCAGTTTACACTGGTACTACTAAAAAGGCTGTGGAAGAATCTATTATGTGATTCACATTGCTGAACATTCACAACCTCACACTGACTTAATACTCTTTTAATAACATAGTAATGTTATTAAATGACGCGTAATAATATAGTAATAACTACTGAGTATTTGTAATAATGTAGCAATAATACATTATAATAATGATGACTGAATACTCGTGTAATAATGTAGTAATAAATACTGACTACTCGTGTAATAATGTAGTAATAAATACTGACTACTCGTGTAATAATGTAGTAATAACTACTGACTACTCGTGTAATAATGTAGTAATAACTACTGAGGACTGTGTTGGGACCTCAACTTGTTGACAGGTGTGATCTATCTTGTCTCTAGTTCATGTCCTGACAGTAACACCAGCTTTTATTTGAGAGCTCAGGTTACATGTGATTTCTAGTTAATGACCTTTAACAAGCAAAACCACTGGTTTTGTCATTAGAATAATCACTGATCAAATATTATATATTTATATATATAGTACTTCAAAATGTAAATATTCAAAAATGATATCCTGAAAGCTTTGTAGGTCTTCCGACACACTACATAATATATCATGACAACAGCTTCACACACGACAGTGACTGTATTTAGCAGTAGTTTCTTCTCAGTTCAAATCCATGTAGTATGAACCAATAACACCGTGAACTAAGTTTTTGAAGATGCAGGGAAACATGGATGCAACAATAAAAACAAGGCCCCTCGCTTCAGCTTCATGTGTCATGCAAAGAAGACAGACTCACAAAGAGAGATGATACAAATGGAAAGTTTGAAACACCAGGGATGTAGATTTACATGCCAGAAATATGATGGCATTCAATTAATGATATGATTCTGATTCAGCATCATGCTTTATCAAACCTTTGTGTTGTTTGAGTTCTTCTATGTTCATGTGAAAGCTGATATTTTCAAACTTGAACAGGACAGATTAATAATCCTAGTGCCCCCGTTTCTCCCTCTACACTGTGTATGTGTTACTGAAGTTGTTAAGCTAATCAATACAATTTAACTGACCTGTGTTTCTTTACAAAAGTATCCAGAACGCTGTTGACTTGGCTACACACAATCAGTTCTGGCCTCAGCTCTAAAAATGTTTGTTGAAATACTCTTTAATAAATTAATAATAAATAAATACTGAATCAATATCTACTTGGGTTTTTTTTTCTACAAAATCAAATGACTTTGTTCTTTCTAGGAAATTATCAGGAAACTAATGAGCCATAAAAGAACAATTTCTCCACCCTGTTATCTGATTTACAGTTGGAGATGTTGTCTGCTTGAGGGAAAATTCCACCTTAAAATAAACTTAACTACACAATTTTGTGTATCATTTACTTACTTACTTTTCTATTTTTGAGTTTTAATTAGCAGATGTGAACAAGTCTCTCCTTCATATGACCGGACAGGCCCTTTGTTATTCTACCACACAGTGACATGTCCAAAACCTACACAGTGGATTTAAATGAATAATCTCTCACTGCAGTTTTACTGGGACACAGTCACGATTCATAACTGTCTCTGTGTTCAGATACAACTCTTCTGACTGGAACAGCTCGAGTCGTTTTGTCAGCCACTAACACCAATATGACCAACTGTCCCCTGCTGACAGCTACACTACAAGTACCGGTACCTTATTTCCAGTTTCTACCAACTGATACAACTGCACTAAATCATTTGAACAGCACACTGACTGATGTAAGGTGGATTTCCCCATTAAATAACCAGCAGAGTTTTCCAGGTCTCGTCTTGTATGAGCAGCTGCATGTTGGGTAATGGGATTATATGGTGGGTAACGAACACTATCTGTTTTTTTTTTTAGGATGCAGTAACCACAACTGCTGGAAATGTCAGATTTCTACCAACCTCTAAACACACTCACCTGGTAATCAAGGCCCACTTGATTGAGTGCAATGTTTATAGTGAATGTGGAGGCGTCATGGTGTGGCCTCAAAGAGGGCTGCTCATCTGGTTTATATCTAACTACAAAGGCCAAGTCAAACTGAGCCTGCAAACACACAGACAGAGAGGAGTCATGCAAGCATTCACATAGAAACTGCTCATCTGGCCAAGAGACACATAGTGTGTGTACACATGTACGCCACTCGTCTGGTTCCTGCTCAAGCGTCAGCTCGGTTCCTATTCCAGCATTCACTTCCAGAGATGGAGCAGAGAAGCAGAGAGAGAGCCGCAGATCACCCGCATCATCATGTCCTGTAGCTTCTATTACCTGCCAGCTCCTCCTCATTTACCTGGTAGTCAACGCCTTTGCTGTTGAGAGCTATGTTAATAGTGAATGTGGAGGCGTCATGGTGAGGGACGAGCAGTGGCTGCTCGTCAGGTTTGTACCTCACCACAAAGTTCAAGGGAGTGGCACACTGATGAGAAAAGACATGTTGGTCAGCACAACACACAGGCAGCAGCACAGGAGCCAACAACAGGGCGGAAACTCTCATTTTCAATTAGTCTGCAAATCATCTTCTGCATTATTCAAAGGTAATGACAAATGATTAGGCTTGGGGGCGATATTCAATCTAAAAACAATATATGATGTTATTGTGGTGGTGGTCCATCCTGCTGCCACAAATACTCACTACATGTGAAATAGTACCCAATAAATGCTCTATATCCTGTTTGTCTGATAAAAAACTACAATATCTAGCTGTTTCACTAAATAATGATGGCCACCCTGGCTGAGAGGACAAAAGCACGTATCACAGTTTGACCTTATAGAGCAGCAAAGTGGGTGTGGCCACAGGTTACAGAAAAAGGTTTTACTAATATGGCTTTTAGGCTTATGGACTTATACGGTGAATTAGACAAATCAAGTGGGAGTTAACTTAATCAAAGTTCATCATCTTTAGAGTAAAAAATTCATTCAATTTCTCAAAAGAGCAGACTGGGGTCTTCTGGGAGTTTTATTTACCACGTGGCTCAGTTTGAGTTGATAACTGAGAGTTTAATGACCAGCCAGCACCTGCAGGATACCTGACACTGTGCAGAAATTAAACAGGATTGACTATTGCCAGAAATAACTCCACCCACTTTACTACTCTAATGGACTGACAGGTGAACTCTGGGAGAAATGCAGTACGAGCACTACAGCAGTGTCCAATCTGCAACAAAGAAGGATTAATGAGGACAGTCAGTTTAACGCAGATATCATCATTTCAGGAAGCAACATCTCTTCTTAACCCTGTTCAACGGAGGCGAGATCACGTTGAGGTGAATATTTGAATTCGCTCACAGCTCACACTGATTCTCATCTCATAAGACAAAAGTGTGAGGATGACGATGATGAGTCTTACCTTGGTGTAGTAACCAGGATACATTTTCTCTGTTATCGGTGCTATGAACTCCAGCAAGAACTTATGCCATTCCTTCTCAAAGTTAATTTGATTCATGTGGATGTCGATGGTGGGGACGTTCTCGTAGCCGCCCTGGATTCTGGTGTCCTGAAAGCAAAGGAATCAAATTACAGCAGCTGTACAGGGCAGATCATTCTGGTCACATATCCAACAGTTTACCATTAGAGTCACTGCGCTGATGCAAGAAGATGAAAAAAATACCACCCACACAATAACACACCCATGTGATAACATACCACGGAGCCTCCTCCAGACCACTTCCCGAAGTTCTCCATTTCTTCAATAATGTGGTTACAAGCAGCAACAGAGAAAATTGGGAACCAGTACACATCGGGACAAGGCTGGTGGACAGAGGACACAGTACAACAGCATCACTGAGGGACATCAGATATTTCACTGATAGTCTCAGCATCATTCTCTCTTTTTTAAAAGAAGTTTCAACAAGTGAGTTTCTGGTTTTCACTCTGCGTCACAGAAGGACACAGGAGGTCAGATGTTCTGGTCTCGCTACTGAAGAACATCAGTCTGCTGTTTACTCTGTTTCACTGTAATGATGTAATGTGTGCAGGACAACTTGTGTTGAACTCACAGTTTCAATCAGCTTGTCCTTCATCATGCGAGTGTAGTTCTCATGAATGTAGCGCTCCTGCCAGTCCTGAAAGAAACACAGAGCAGGTTTACACTGTGACTGATGTCACTTGTTATCCTGCTTCTACCAGTACAACCAGTTTTACCAAAATCAATTATCATAATTATTATACATTAAACCTGCTAATGATGATAATTTTAACTCTACTCAAGCTTTCTTCTTCTATGCGTCAGTATATTTAATGGTGGACAGAATGCATGATGGGTAATCTTGACATCTCATGACAAGCTCTAATGGCTATTGGCTGATTCAGTGCAGGTGAGAGGCCACTGTTCATACACATGACTTGTTTTCAAAAGGTTTTATTCAAACCATCCCATCATGGGCTAGTTATATATTGTGTATTATATATATATACTTTTTCACATTCTTATTATCATCCATCCATTATTGGAAAAAAAATCTATCTATATTTAAGCTATCAAACTTTCAGTACTTGATTTGTTTTTATCTTTCTTTATATTGTTTCTTCTCATTACATTTATTGTTATGCACCAAAACACCAAAGCCAGTTCCCTGAACACCTACTTGGCAATAAACCTGATTCTAGTTACTGCCACTGCAATAACCCACACCCAACACAAGAGGGCACCCCACACTGATCCCACACTGATCCCACCACCACTACAACAGCTGGGATCATGAACAGCTGATTGTTTCTCACCACTTGGTTTTCAAAGATCTGCCACAGATCATTGTGAAGATGGCTGGTCTGGTAGTTTTCTGTTGACAGGATACGACCGAAATTGTGCAGGTTGGTCACATACATGAAGATTCCCTGAGAGAAACATTCACAACAGGTCAAATATTATATTTTATATATATATATATATATATATACAAAATATGACAAAAAATACCAGGAGAAGTAAAAAAGGAATTAAACTAACTGAAACTATCCTTTACATGCTGTAGTTATGTTGTTCATACATGCACTAATACTAATGTAAATCCATTAAGTCACCGTGGAGACCCTCCTCCTCTCACCCACCTTGCTGCGCGCTTGGTGGCAGAACGCCATGTCCGGGTCTAAGTTGTGCGAGTCGAACAGGTCGTGGTCGGTGAGCTCGGAGCGGAGGAGGCTGGCCTTCACCAGGTACACACTGGACACATACGGGACGTTCCACACACCCCTGAAAACCAGGACAGTCTTAGACCACTTAAACACCAACACCAGGATCTGATATCATCAACAGACACAAAACACTGTAAATTCCCACATAGTGAGAGAGAAGCAGCTCAGTTTAATATATAGAATATCTGGTGTTAAGATTCAATAAGAAGCTTCCTGTTGTCCAACAAGACAACAGGTACAGGATCCTGTATATTATAAGCCTTTACACATTGATTCACTCAGCCCTTCTTTGGTCAGTCGCAATATGTAATCAACTCACCTCAAACAGAATCTATTTCTGTGTGAAACACTGCGTCATTATCAATCCAACAAGGTGCAAGTGCGTCTGGCTTTTAAAGGAAATGGGATGTGGCACTCTGATTGCCCCAAAGTATAATTAAGAGACTAAGTACAACCCTTTTGAACCATGCGCCTGGAGCAGAGACCGTTATTTACACTGTTAAAATAGCAACAGTGATATGGATAATTGCATTCGGGCCATGCACTTTAGTCTTTTTACTCTTTATTTTCAGGTGTTCCTCTTTGACTGACGCCCAGTGAAAACGTAATAACCCTAGTAACAATAATGTGAAGGATATTTCCTGCCACTGGTTAAACAATCACTGTGGTCAGATGCACAGCTGGTGATTTGATGGAACATTTAGTGCACATCTACAGGGGACTGTAAAGTGTCTGGACTGTGGTATCAGTGGCTTTTCAGTCTACTCCGTCAATAATAAGACTTCAGGAACAACGAACTTTCGGCAACTTACACTCTGCGTCCTTGCACTATGTCCACGTAGTCCTCAGACCGGGCGTAGTAGCTGTCTGCACTCAGGGCTCCCCAGAAGTTACTCCACAGTCGCCCAGTCCGAGTTATCATCGGTGCTACAATGGGACTAAACAACAGGAGCGTTTTCATGTTTCTTCATCTGGACACATTCACTGAGTAAATAAATTAGTGTAATGAAAAGATCTAGTTCATGTGGTCGTGACTACAGAAGTCAAGATATCAGCTAACACAAGATTATTATGAATATTTCAGTATTGATGAATCTACTCACAGGTTCTGTTCAATGAGGATTTTGAGTGTGTTCTCGTTCTTTAAGACCACTTCAATGTCCACGCTGAAGAAGTAGTCACAGTCCTCGTCTTTCCGACACATGTCACTGAAGGGAGGGAGACGCACCAACTGGTCAACATCATGCAAATTTGTTGTGACATCACAAAGTTACAGAAGTCCTGACGGCTCTTTTTAAGGCTCAGTTTATGAATTCAGGGTGCACACATTTCTCTGTGGACTGACAACTTTGATACTTTCACAGTATTAATATAGAACCTAGATCTTCTTTATAATCAAAATAAACATGGAAATCTCACTTAATACAACGTGGGACCTTTAAATCATGTGATCCACATATGAGTTTCTTTAAATACACCTGAAACTCAAGAAGATTCAAAGCCGACCACTGGTTACATGGAACTCACAAGCCCAGGTTGCGGGAGGAAGCTTCCTCTATTTCCTCCTCAGGCCCGATGAACCTTACATCCTGATATAGGCTTCCATGATCCTGCAGGAAGGAGCTGACCTGACGCTCGTGATGAGCCTCCTGGAGGAAGAGGAGAAGCAAACAGACAGAAAGAGAGTCTGAATTCCTACACGCACAGAAAGCAGCACCAAATCTGCATATGACAGTTAGCAAGGCTTTTGCTGAGGCGGCTTCGCGACCATAACACATTATCATGGTGCATGTTTGTGCAACCACAAGCTTTTTCTATGTGATAGGTGAGACAGCTGTCAGCAGCTTAGCATGTCTTCTTTGTACTGAAATTAAATCACAGGTCTTCTGCACTGATGTGAGTGTGTGATGTGTGTGTTCAGATTAACTGAGTTTGAAGTTTTGAAGAAAGTTGCATCAACTGAGTTCAAAGAGGTTAATTTATTTTTTGTCACTTTCAACTGGTTATGAATATTTTTTTCATTTCTTTGGAGATTTGTGAAGCAGATTAAACTAAAAATCTTTTTTTTCTTTGCTCATTTGCAGCCTGAAAGTATTTTGGTGTCCTGTTGATTCATGGCCAGGGTTTTTATTTCCTTATCACTACATTTTTATATCAGTGACTCATTAAATTCACTGGTGCCTATTACTTTAATCAGTTATTTTGCTGACACAGTTCCAACAAAAGCTCTTTGTCATGATAAAGCTAATGCAGTAAATGCCCTCCTGTTACCTGGTTGTAGATGAAGAGTTTGAGTCTGTTCTTGGGGTACTGCAGCTTCAGTAGGCGTTCAAAAAACACTGTGACAAAGGGGGTAGGCTGCTGAATGAAGATGCCGATCACCACCAGTGGGTATTCACTCTCCTGTTGGAAAAAAACACCAGCATCATACAAGTCTCAGGAGAAACGTCTTATTACAAAACACTGAACAGATTAAATATTCTCATCACTGATTAAAATGTTGTGGGAAATCTTGTGCAAAGACTGTTTGCCAGTTCGGACATGATCACCAAGAGCGTGTGAACAGACCTTAAGAGCTGTGAGAGGGCGGAGATCCTCCTGACACACTGTGCATCCGCTCTCGAACGTCCATGTGTTGGGGATGTAGTTTCCCAGGTAGTTGATCTGGAGCTGGAAAACAAACACGCGCTCCTCTAGGTTTTCACATCTCAATCTAATGTCAAGTCCTTCACCAAGAGAATGACTGATCAAATGATTTTCAGTATCTTAACAACATTTGCAAATACTTTGGCAAGACTGACTGACTGGGCACTTGTTACTAAGCCACTTAAAGGCTTCATATTTTACACTTTTTGTGTGTTTTATTTTGAAGTGTTGATCCATTCAAGACATATTTGTGCTTTTAAGAAACTAAAACCATCTCAGTGTGGTTTTACATCTCCTCTCTCAGGCTTTTCTCTGGAGCCTTAGCAACAACAGGTCAGTGAGAGAGACTCTGAGAATCTCTTTTTCAGTTTCTACCTTATAAGCAAAAAACACATGGAAACCTCACTGTATACAACATGGAACATTAAAATAAAACTACATTAAAGTCTGAAATCACAAAGCTTATTCTGGATTTGCAGTACAGAAAAGAAATCTGATGATGAATGACAAAAAGATTAATCGGGAACGCCCTCTGGGTGGGAACAGGATCACATGTTTGACTGAGAGCTGAGCTGACAGGAGTATCAAGACACAACATGACAGTCCTGTGGCGTAAAAGCCTTTTCAGTGGTTCATCCAGCAAACTAAGATTAATGCGCGTGTTCACAGATGGCCGTTTGAACCACATCAGTTGACTCTAGGTAATGCATCTCTAAGCAGAATGAAGAAAAACTACTTATACATGCTCAGAGTTCTTGGATCTAGTTTAACGATCCAGGCATATGGAGCATTTAGGACGTGTCCAAATCCACTTTGGCTAGTTTAGCGGTGCAGCACAAGATGCATGGTTCAAATTAGTTGTAATTAGATTTGCTGATTGAAGAGCTGGACTTCTTTAGACGCCTGCAGTTACATCTGCAGTAACCTGTAGTTACTCTGGTGGTCAGCTGTTTCAGGCCGGTTCAGGCTGCTGCAGCATGTGATGGGTCAGTGTGGTCTGATAGGTCAATACCTTTGTTGGGCCATTCCCATGGATGATGACAGGCAGGGTGTCATACAGCACGTTTCTGGCTCGTACCCGACCATCTTCAAATTTGAGGACCACCTCATCTGGAAAAACAAAAACACGCACATCGATAGATAATTGTGTATTTAGTCACAATCAGAGGACGATGAGAGAGAGGACAGGGGATGTGGACCAGGATGAGGCAGAGGAGTATGTGAAGGAGAGGAAAGAAACTATGATACACAGAGAGCAGATAACATCTGTCTGAGGAGAGCTCTCAGTACTCTCCACAGGATTATCTGTGGCCCCTATCTGCTCTGTGAAGGAATTTGATAAAAAGATCGCCCTGTTTCTCTTCCACAGGAATTTACATCCTGCGGCAGGGCACAAGCAAAACCCCACAGCATCGACAAGCTCCATTGACTCAGATCAGACGCCTCCCTTCACCTCACCACATCTCACACCTAAATCCACCTTTTGTTCCTTTGTTTCGTTGCTTACATCTATATTCAGGAACCCAACGGACAGAAACACAGTATTACCAGGAGCCTCCGGCCCAAAGGGCTTAGAGAGAATGAGCCAGTTCCAAGGAGAGTAGAGAGGCAGTGATCAGGAGCCTGAGGCCAAGTCAAAGGAAATGGTGTCACAGAAACACAACACTACAGAAAGCACACAATACACACCTGACACACAAACTCACTGGTGGATTTTCTTCTACATTTTTCCCAAGGGGCCCCTAACAGGGGATTGCCAGGGGTGGGGGGAAGGAGGCAGGGGATGATTGTGTATTTAGTCAAGTGTATTACAAAAACTGGTCATTTAAAAATGTAAGTACTTGTTTGAGTTATATTTCCTGATGTTTCTACTTTACATCATGTTGTGGATTTTTAAGTGTCAACATTGATGCATATGTAAATGTCTGACTGCTGTTGTCTCATCTCTTACACTTTAAACAGAGACAGAGCAAACAGCCGTTAACAGAAGAGCTCACAGTGTGAGGGTCTATGGGAGCAGGCTGCTCCATTCATGCCCCTGGACTCATGAGGGCGTCTGTGTGAGCTTTGGCACGTTCACCTCACAGAGTCCTCACAGATTCCTCAGCTTCAGAGACACTGCTGAGGTTCAGCCTGAATCAGTACAACCGTGAATCCCTGAGCTTCACTTCACTACATCGGCTGTGATGATGATGCCCCATTGTCATTTTCCAAAGCAATGTTACATAAGCAGCTATAAAACACACAGTGATCCCATTGTTGAGGGAAAATGTTCAGCACAGGACTGTGTAGCTACTGGCTGTCCACAATATAATATTAATACTGATAACATCAATATCAGGGCTCCAGGGTGTTGATGTCTCAGTGCAGCAGGTTCACAGACCGTGGGAGTGGTTCATGTTGTCTGAGCAGAAACACAATGTGCATCTTAATTCATGGCCGTCATCCACTCAATCAGTCTGAGGAAGAATCAGCTCTGTACCGTCACTGTAACAACACAGTGGTGTAGTTTATATCAGTGATGTACATCAGGTTATACTGTGACTGAGTGGATTCTGTCGTTAGTATCAGCTCCTCTGCTTCTCTGTGAGATGCTGTTACCTCAAGTGGAGCAAAGTGATTCTGATCTGATCGGAGCTCACGGTCAGTTCATCTTTTCAACATGGCTGAATAACTGTCACATTGTTAAAGCAGCCAGAGTTAACATTTCTAACAGAGCAGCAGAGACCTCTGATTCCCGTACATCAGACACTGTGTTACAGGACGCTTCCTGTCTGCTTGACAAACTTGAGTGGCTGGACTCACCGAGGGCGCCGTGGAGGTTCTGGAACAATCTGCATTTGCTGTCCACTGTGATATTTATGGATTTCTGAAACAGGGAAATACATAGTTTTCACTCTTTATATTACAGTCATATCTAAACAGCATAAATTCTCCAATAAAGGCCAGAACTAAAATAATAATACTATAATAATGTCTAGCACAGAGGGATGACTTCACCTATGTTTACATCAGATGGTGCGATCACTAACTCCATCAGAACAACAGACTCACGTTCACCACACAACACTGCTTTATTTCAACAGTTTCTCCTACTCTGCTGTTTTGTTGTTTACCTGTTAAATTACCATCAATAAAACGCTCCTGCACTTTCTGCAGGTGTTACAAATTAAAAGCACAAGGAACAGGAGCGATTATTACCACTGAGCTACTGTAAGGTTTTTAATGTGGAACATCTGGGCACAAAGTGCTGAGTCTCACTGACATAAAACAGCAGGTTAAAAAACAGCAACATGAAGTGACAGGAAATAATTAAAATAAAAACAATTTTCCTGTTAGAATCAGTAAAATATGATCAAACGTTTTTCTCAAACAGGGGAAATAAAGATCTGGTTTTCTCTGGAAGGATTTGAGAACAAAATAAAATATCACATTATCTAACAATGTTAAAAATGATATGTTAATATTAGTAGTTCTAGTATTCATTGTGCCTTTATATAGTATATATCCATGAAATGAACAGTGCAGTGTTACAGATCTCACTTTTCTTTCTGGATCAATGTAAATCTTGGTGAAGAAGAGCTGATCACTGTCATCGTCTTCACCCGACCAATCAGAAACCATTTCTCTGATGTTGGGAAGGTAGCCAATGAAACCTGAGGAAACAAACAGACGGTGAAAGAATATGGCACAAGTCTATCTAACATCTTTTCATTTACCATGTATGAACTCTGTCATATTGTCCCCACATTCAAACACATTGAGAAAAATGAAGAGTGGTTCAGAGGACTAATGAGCCAGCTTCTGTTTTTATGGCCACATCAATGACAGACTGCTGACTACACACCTGCTGTTTCTCTGCTATAAACAGAAATTGCCAAACTCCTTCCTACGAAAAAAGCCAAACCTGGGGCTTGTGAGCATTAAAGTGTTTTATTTGAATTATCTATATCCATAAGAAGATATATTTGTGTTTTTAAGAACCGAAAATCATGTCAGTGTAGTTTTACATCTCCTCTCTCAGGCTTCTCTCTGGAGCTCCAGCAACAACAGGTCAGTGGCCAATCAGAAGAGAGGATGTGATCCTCTCTTCTGATTGGCTGACTGTTTTCTGAGTAATCAAATACAAATACAGATTTCAGGTAAACACTAAGAGAAAACCAAATCCTGCAGAGTTGGATGCTGGGTCCCGGTGGGCGGGCCTGGCTGAGAGCGGTGACTGCTTTCTTGTGACATCACAAAGTTACAGAAGTCCCGATGGCTTGTTGTAAGACTCAGTTTCTGAATACAGGCTGTGTGCATTTCTCTGTGGACTGAGCACTTTGATACTTTCACAGTATTAATATAGAACATGGACCAGCTTTATGATCAATAAAGACATGGAAATCTCACTTAATACAATATGGGACCTTTAAGAGACGTGTATGACACATGTCAGGATGGTGTAACCTTTTGAAGTAACTTGTCAGTGAAGATGTGAAAAATAAGGTACAGAGACACTAAACTTTAGGCATGAACTAGTGAAATATGAATGATACAATCTGTCATTTATACTTAATTCAAACTTCATCAGTGTTGCAAAGAAATGACAGACATCCCAGACCTAGAATTACAACTGGGAAACTGATGTTAACACTCACTCTACTGCTCATAATTACACTCTAAGGTTCAGTCTAAAAATAAACAGCTTTTCAACTTCTTAAAGAAACTGTGGACCAGGACTGAGGTTTGGTCAGTGCATGTATGTGTCTAGTGTCATCTCAAACTTGAAACCTCAAATAAAATACGAGTAAGAATTTCCTGACAGGACCAATTCAAAAAATTAACACTGTACAAAAAGATGAATTTCATTGTCAAAGACATGTGGCCTGGCCCAGCTGTGTGACAGACTGGACAGATGGACCTACCCCCTGAGCCCAGGAACCGGTTGCCCTCCCTGACGTGTGGGTGTTTGTCCTCCAGGTGTCTGTCAGGCCAGATCAGGCTCTCGGAGGAGAAGACCACCCTGTGTTTGGCCTGCTGGAACTTTTTGAGAAGTTCTTTGGGGCCCGAGGCGAAGACCACGTCATAGCTGTGTCCAACAGGGAGTAAGAATAGAAAACTTAACTGTGTGGCTCAGTTGTGTGTGAAGCCAATGACATGGTTAAAATAAATTAGAGGTTTCTTTTATAAGAAGACAGCAGGCTTTATTTGGAGAGTTAAGCAGCCAGTGGTTGTGTTTACTGCCATAAAGGGAGCCATCACGCTCTCTCCTGACATCAGTGTGTATGCAACTCTCGTCAAAAGTTTTAGATTACCCGCAGATTTCCAGTTTTTGTTGACATTATTCCTGCAGCAGTGGAAGTAAATGAAACCTTGAAAGTTGAAGCAAGAAATTCCTAGAGACAATCTGTCTGTACAAACTGTGTTACAACATCCTTTAATGCATCATTTGGATGACACTGTACTGCAGGAAGCAGGGCTGTATACTGCTGTCAGAGTAGAGAGAAACAGATCAGTAATAGAGGAAGACAGACTGGTTGGTCAGGGCTTCATCCTACAGCAAGATAATGAGCTGCAACATTAGAAGAACAGAACATGATGAAGACCAGCACAGTGTCCAGACCTGAACCCCATGGAGCTGGTTAGGGATGAACTGGACAGAAGGTGAATGAAAAGCACATTGAATAAGACATGTCTCCCAACAGTGTTGTTTTTTTTAATGTTTTCTTTGGAGGAGTGAAATGAGAAGTCGAGTTGTTTAGTCCATAAACCAAAAAACCTTCAAACTGAACTGACTAAACTGAATCATATCGTCACTGAACAGTGAATCAGCAGCTTTTAGCAGCGGACACTGGTGACTATGAGCATTGGTGTCGGCTCAGCTGCAGCATACAGTTAAGTATGTTGCTTACTGGTAACACATTTACTGAAAGACTGAAGGCAGCAACAATCATGAAGTGATAACTAACAGGTGACAGGCAGCTGCTGAGCCGTTACACTCCGATAAACAAGGCTTATATTGTGCTGAGCTAACAGTCTGAACAGGACTGGACTCAGCAGTGAAAACAGTCCAGACATCATTCAGCACTGTGACAAGATTTCTTACTTATGTGTGGACAAAGGTGCATTTGGAAGGTAATGCAATTGTTTAGCGTAAAGAAGTAAATAAGTATTTAATGAAAACAAATATTTAAGTGAACTGAACAAAAACGATTGAAGTAAGGGGATTTATAACATCCACCTCCGACAAGATGATGGACCTCAGTCTCAAAACTTATTATACAAAACACTGAACTTTTCCTTTAGGTGATTTTTACAAAACCAGCCCTCAAACACACACAGTCTGATTTACAGAACGAACAGCTGATCAACATGGTGACGCAAACAACTGCATTTAGAACGAGATATTTCACATTCATACAGTTAACACTTGCTTAAATATTCTTGCCCTCACGAGTGTCACTGTATTGTTGTGTGATAATGCAAAAAAACTCAACCTGTACATACAAGTGTGTAACCACACAACCTCAACACTGACAGCGGTAAAAGCTGACAAGTTCCTGCAAAATGCCTGAAAGACAGGAACAACACACTGACAAATCTACACCCGTCTGATCTGATCTGGACAGTGTTTTGTAAGAACTCTTTTGAAGGGGCTATATGTTGGTTTTCGCTATTGCTACTTACGCTAAAAGCTCTGCTTGATATTTTTATTCAGTTTTAAGCAACACTTTTATATCCTGCTTGTTTGACCCATATTATCAAAGATTTTAATAATCGGACACTCGGATCTCAAGCTTCGTCTCCCGATCAGGACAGCCTGCTGCAAGCGCACAACTGCTAACATTAACCGGCTTGTTTTTAGTATGGGCGATAGCGAGCCAACGGGGGGAGTAGATATTATCACCGCCCTTCTACGCCGTCACCACCTACACCACCATCAGGAGGAAGCCACAGCTACCTAACTTCCTCACCAGAGGCTGATCCCTCTATTTCTATCAATCATTTTGTTCTGCTGAAGTTAGCATGGTAACCAGGTAGCCCTGGTACGTCCTGTCCTGTAATACTGATAGTGAGTCACTGTAGCGGCTGCTCCGAGGACATATTCTAACCTCTTGTCCTGTAAACACAACGATGGCTGAAGGTCTTTTCAAGAAACCATATTATCAGCAGAGAAAACTTACATATAGCACCTTTAAGTACCAGGGTGTTACATCATATCTGACAGGGACGGTAAAATCTGAAACTCTACCTGTCAATAAAAAGGATGATTTTGTCGTTATCCTTCATCTCATCCAGAGCCCCTTTGAGGAGTCGCACTTTCTGGCCTCCTCCTGGAGCTGACATGTAGTCGCCGCCTTTCCATTTCTGACCCCGACCAAGAACCTTAGAAAATACATTCATACATACATTTACTGAAATTTGAAGAAAATGCAAATATCCTCAAATAACCTTCTTTTCTGGTAGTAAAATAAAATACCTTACATTACTTGCCAAGTTTTATTTTATTGTTGAAAATAATACTGTCTTATTATTAGGCTTTCATGGCTAGACAGCAGGAAAGGAACTTTGACCGAGATCTCCCCGTCGGGATTCTTACCTTGACAGTGTAGTTAAAGTGTTTAGCGGACCTCAAGAAACGCTTGAAGCCATCTGTCTCTTTGGTTGCAACTGTAACGACCAGAAGTTTCTCTGGAAAACACAACATTGTAGAGGAATTCAGAAAGATGACACCACACACTTCTTTTTTTTTTTTTTTTTTTTTTTTTTTTAAATCTTGTCTTCAGCCTGAAGCAACAAACTTGAACAGCCACAACTGACAGTTTCTGTGAGATGTGTCTTGATTGTGCAGGACAGGAGTCTTGACATACAGTCACTAAGCAGAAATCAGACAAAAAGTATGAGTTGTAACGTGAAATCATAAGCATCAGAAAAGTCCCTGTATCTGTTACCACGTATAATCAGCCACGATCAGAAAACTAGATTTTAACACAGGTGCCTTAATCACCATGAAGATTAAAGGTCCCATATTGTATAAAGGGAGATCCATTTCTTTTTTTTTATTATAAAGCAGGGCCTCTCTTCTGATTGGTTCACCGACCTGTTGTTGCTGGAGCTCCAGAGAGAAGCCTCAGAGAGGAGATGTAAAACTACACTGAGTTGGTTTTCGGTGCTTAAAACCACAAATATATCTTCTTATTGATCAACACTTCAAATAAAACACAGAAAAAGTGTAAAATATGGGACCTTTAAATTACAATGGAGGGTTCACCTGTACATGTCAATTAATACAATTTACAATTAATCAAACTACTAAAAGTAAATTGGCAAGCTGCTGAATGCTTATTTAACCTTGCTGATGACAGATGTGTTCAAATTGTTTGTTCAGATGTTTGTTGAGGGTCCAGCTGTGGGCATTTGAGTCCAGCCTAGAAACCTTTGTTGCATCTCTCTCGCATTTTCTGTCTTCTCTGGGTTGTAATCAGTTATTAACAGGGGATTATAATGTCCAATATTTTTGGTCAGTGTGATAATAACATGTGACACATGTCACCTACTATATAATCTGAGAGGAAACACTGGTTCTGATATGGTTTTATATATTTCTGCTGATTTTCTTCACTAATTTTTCAATTTGATAAATGACAAGATCAGATTCAGTTAAGTGTCTCTCCACAGTCCAGTCTGTTGCAGGAAAGTCTGCTCCTGGGGCAAACTGTAAGTTTACACCATAAACCCCATATAACCTGCTCCTGATAACACTTTGGTCAGATTGTCTCCAGGATTATTTGAACAAAAAAGTGAAAAAGTATCTTCATTCATTCAATTCAGTTCATTCAGCTCTGAAATCTGATCTCAATGAAATGAATCTGACACTTTGACTATTTTCTTACCTCAAGTTTTCATCATCTGCTTGTTTTGTTTCCTCTTTATTCTTCTCTGTTTCAAATCACTGACATTCACTCATATAAAAAAAAAAAAAAAAAAAACTGACCGAGACTGAACTGGAAATAACTGCTGTTATTTCACCATATCAGGTTGGACACTTCCTGCAGACTGCACCCGGGGTTTTGCAGTGAGGAGAAATATATAATTAGACATAAAGAAAGTCTCAAAAGTCTAATTCTTAATCTTTATCAGACTATATTGGACCTTATTCAACATGGTAGTACACTTTACTGTAGCCTCCTAGCATGTAGCTAACGTTCAGGTTAATACACAGTTAGCAGCGCTGACAGCCCGTCCACGTCAGCGGCATGGAGGTCCTGCTCCTGCGTGCACTTTTCTATCCCACGTAAAGAGGGAACATAATGTTAAACTGCATTCACTTTTCTTAACATTTTTTACGTCTGAAAAAAAATTTAAACACAAAGCTTACAAGATAACGTAGCTTATATCTTTTGTGGACGGTAAATTACCATTCGGCGTGAATCCGGCTGTCAAATAAATCTCAGCTTTATTTAACAGCCCGGTGTTGTGGTGTTGAAGCTATGACTGAATCCTCAGTGCAGGGCCTGCAGGAGCACACTGCTTTATCTGATAAATGACTAATAATCATGATAATTCATCATTTTTCAACCGAATTGTGGAGGAATGTTGTCCCGGACATTTCAGTGGAGAGGCTCGGCCATAACAGAGTCCGAGTGGGGACCACATGAGCCGGGGACTCGCCCTCAGCCTTAAAACTGCACTGAGACATGTTGTACTTGTGTTGTGTTGAATTAATGGCTGGAAAGTGTGGGCTGGGTGCAGACTTGTCGTTAGCGTGCTTGCCTTACCTTCGGGGAGTCGCTGCTCTTCACACTTTGTCAGTGGGGAAAGTGCACAGAGAAAAATCCCTGGAAACAACAGCAAGGACGAAAACCTCATGTTTTTAGTTCCAGTTACAGCTGAAGTCCTCTCACAGGTCCCGACGTGAGCCTAAGAGTAAAATGTTCCAGCTGGTTCCGTCTGAGAAAGAGAAGTTTGCAGGACTGTGTTAACTCTGCTGCGCCGCCCCCCACCTCACCCACTATTTGTCTATGTCTCTCCCCCTCTCTCTCTCTCTCTCTCTCTCTCTCTCTCTCTCTCTCTCTCACTCACTCTCTCACTTTCTCGTAAAACGAATTGTTCCACCAAATATCAGAGTTGTAATAGAAGAACAAGTAGTAAAACAGTTTTTAGTTTTCTGTGTTTTGGTTTTTATCATTCACTTTTGCCTGTTGCAGTGAGTCCCAGTGCTAAAACAACGCCCACCTCCAAAATGTGAAGAAAAAAAGCAGTTTGAAAGCGATGAGCCAGCTGCTCTGTGGACATGAGCACTTGCACGTAGCCCGTGGTGCCTCCACCAGAGCACCAAAACTTCATCAACTATAACACTAGAGCAGTGTAGGCATTAAGTCCCGTTATTTTCTAAAGTGTTACAGTTATAAAACAGTTTCAGTCCAAAACATATTCTATTAACATTCACTAAAATCCACAAATGCTATATTTATTTGTGTATTGCTATTTTTTGAATATGTGGTTTTACATTTTATATTATCATATATTATCTTTTTTAAGTATTTCAATCACACATAATTTTCTGCTTTGTATATGGACCCCATCTCCTCTGCTTTACCATCCAGTAGTGCTGCAGGACTACCTTACCAATGTCTTGTGCGTTTAGTTGGTTTGAGGTTATGCACAAACGTGTGCACCATGCAATGCTTTCCAAAGTTTATCTGAAGCTAATATGAGGCTTCAGCCAAAGTTACAGCCCTTTTAGTAGCAAATGTGCCTTTTGCTACTGATCCTCCTCTGCAGCTCAGCAAGGAAACACTTGCCAGAGAAGTCGGTTTTTCAGTAGCCTACAGTAAGTAACTATATTTTGATACTAAGCAATGTCTTTCAATGTATTTAAGCCCGTTTTGGAAAAGTCAGTCTTTGAAATTATATTATTTTTCCCCTTCCAACAATATAATTTATATTAATAAATTAAATCAATAAATTAAAGTATTTTAACACATTATCCCTCTTAATATTTTTTCAAATTTTCCTACAAGGCATTTGTTTCAATTTGAATAAATAAATTATACGTATATAAGGTTACTGGTTTTGCGACATTTCCGGTCACTGCTGTGCCGTTTTGCTTTACGACAGTTGTGACAAACCAGAAGTGTCAACCGCTGGTTGCAGAGTTATTTGGGGAGACAGGTGAATCGCTTTAACCTGAGGACAAACAAAAAAACGAAGCTGAGATACGACGCATTGATGACTGCCACACACATCCGACGAAGGATGTGACAACAACCACGATGCGTGAAACAACAGCACATTTTGGACAGTTTTCGTTCACGGCCCTAGCTACCTAGCTAAGCTAACTTAGCCGGAAGCTTGCGAAGCCAGTTTGTCAGCTTTCATCGTGGGACCATGTTTTGAGCGCGACCTGAATTCCATGTGACATCTTAAAATTTCCACCCTACGCACCTGGGTGCAGTCTGCAGACACTTACTTGTAGCTGGGCTTCCATCACTTTAACGCACGATGTGGCTACAGCAGAGACTGAAGGGGCTACCGGGCTTGTTATCAAGCAGCTGGGCAAGAAGACTCCTCATCGGACTGCTGCTCCTGCTCATCTTCTACTGGTACCTGGGAGCGGAGCGCAGGTGGAGGCTCTTCAGCGGCTCGGCCATGCCCGGTGGGGTGGCTGGACAGTGCCTACTGGCTGAGATCCACAGGTGGAAGTCTATCGTAGACCGAGGAGAGGGGATATACAGCACACCTCAGGAACAACTAGACACACCTTTTGTATCAGGTAACGGCCATATTCTGATTGACATTGACTCTAACAAACTGTGGGTAGCGTCGTCTTCACAGCCCGGCTCGGCTCCGGTCCACCAGACTGAATATTCGCCGAGAGTCGGCGTCCACCTGGAGGGGAAGCGGGCCGAGGCTCAGGCCAGCATGCTGTGGTTCCGGAAAGGAGCCGTGCTGTTGGTGCGCTGTGCTTCACCAGCTGCTCTGCAGTCAGCCCGGGACTGTGTCACCATCAGAGAGGAGTTTATCGCGCACAGAAGCAGACCTAACGTGTATCTCCAGAGAATCCACATCAACAACCCATCTGACAGGGCCGCCTCCCTGGACGTTTCCTCTGACAATCCCTCCTTCGGTAGCAAGTTCTCCACCAGTGTGGAGAAACTGGAGGACAGAGAGATAGTGCTCTCCTCCGGCAGAGTGCCTGTGGAGAACAACCGGATGGTGCTGGTGGTGGTGGTCACCAAGAAGCTGAGCAGCAGGATTCAGGTCTCTGCTAAATCAGAGCACACAGAACACATTCTCTCAGTGGTGTGGACCTCAGAGCCCATCGAGCCGTCCAAGCTGGAGGAGACTTTCAGCACCCTCAGAGAAGGAGCCAAAAAAGAATTGGGGGAGCTGCTTAGGGCCAGTGTCGATGAGCTGGTTGTAGACCACCAGCAAGCCTGGATGGACCTCTTCATTTCAGGTGAGCTCAGGTGGAAGCAGCAACGGGCTCTGGGTTTTAAAGGACCACAGTTAACTTTTATAGATTTTAGTCCTTATACTACAGACCCCACACACTGTTCAGTACTGCACTGCATTACCATGCAACTATGTACGTCTCTACATGCTGATTGTCATACAAAGAAAAATAATGCAAACATGCCTGTAAAAAGGGTCTGTAAAACACTTCTGACGGATATATTGATTCTTAAAGCAGCGGTGAATCAATTCTGTGAAATGCAGCTGACTGCTGTGATAAAGACTCAGAAGGGATTTTATGATGGATCACGCATGCTCACGTGTTCTGTCAGAAGTTTGTTTTTAATCATTGCACAGCCTGTAAAGCTGTCTGTGTTTGGTTTTTACGCCAGTGTCTGTGTGTCAGTTCAATGCCCTGCTGTCTGGAGATGTACATATCCTCAGCTATGAGCTAAACAGGGCAAAAGTAGATATATCTCTACTTGTACATGAAGAGAGTTTTACTTTGGTAGTCTCACTGAACAACAGTTTGTGATATAACATAAAACAGCAGTAAAGTGATCATGATCAAAAGTTCTGGAAAAGCTGGGGTGGTTTTGTTGAACTACTGTTTCCAAACTTTGTCATTCAGAGTAATCAATCCCTGCTTCTGTTCTGTTTATTCAGGTGTTGAAATGAGGAAGATCACTGACTCCCACACACCGTCCAGCCGCACAGTGAACACCACCCTCTACTATATCCTCTCTTCCTCCACGGCTCCTCTGCTGGACCGGAGGCTGAGCGGCGAGGAGCGCGCTCGTCTCGAGTCCAGCCTGAACTACGCAGACCACTGCTTCAGCGGCCACGCCACCATGCACGCAGAGAACCTGTGGCCCGAGCGTGTGAGCAGCGCGGCACAGATCCTGCAGCTGGTCACACTGTGGACTCTGACTCTGCAGAAGAGGGGCTGCAAGGTGCTGGTGGCGGCAGGAGCCCACGGAGCCATGCAGGGTATGGTGCTCAGCTTCGGCGGCCTTCAGTTCACAGAGAACCACCTTCAGTTTCAGGCCGATCCAGACGTGCTGCACAACAGCTACGCCCTGAGAGGGATCCACTACAACCAGGATCTCATTAACCTGGCGGTTCTGCTGGACGCGGAGGGGAAGCCTTTCCTCCATGTGTCGGTGAAGCCTCAGGAGAAGCCGGTGAAGCTGTACGCCTGCGAGGCCGGCTGCCTCAACGAGCCTGTGGAGCTGACGTCAGAGATCAAAGGTCACACCTTCCCTGTGATGGTAACTCAGCCCATCACGCCGATGCTCTACATCTCCACAGACCTGCGCCATCTGCAGGACCTCCGACACACCCTGCACCTTAAAGCTATCCTGGCCCATGAGGAGCACATGGCCAACAGGTACCCGGGCCTGCCGTTCCTGTTCTGGTTCAGCGTGGCCTCGCTCATAACTCTATTCCACCTTTTCCTCTTCAAGCTCATATACAACGAGTACTGTGGCCCCGGCGCCAAGCCTCTCTTCAGGAGCAAGGTATAAACCGTGGTAACTGGAAACAGAACTACAAACTGATCTGCTCTGCTGGGTTTTTTTTTTTTTGTTTGACTTGTGTGTGATGGCAAAGATTTCTCTCTCTATCAGCGCTCTCTCTATGGGTTGGTTTCTCAGTTTTGACTTTCACCCTCTCTGAGTGAATTTTATTTTCCCGTCTCATGGTTGTACATGTTTGGAGTGGGTTGGTACAATAGCCTTACACACCTCGCCTTCCCTCTCACACAAAAGATGATTCCACAGTTTTTGTTCTGTGTTGAAGGAGTTGATAAAATTTTTCACTGCAGCTGTTTCCTCTGAAAGACTGAGAGCAATGAAGAATTCCATCTTAGCTGAAAGCACCAGTAGAATAGTAGCCCTCATTCAAGAAGCTACAGTTAAGCATTTGGTCTATGGCATCATTATAGCACACCACCTGTTCGGCGGCACTTCATGTCCATTGTGGAATGTAAAGCATTTGTTGATCGCAGTGGAAGAAAACAAGCACAAGACTTAGAGTTTTCTTTCAAATTAGGAGGTTGTTGTTTTACTGTGTTTCTCCTGTTTGCTCACCTTGAGGTAAAGGCCACTGTGTGACATCATTCACATTGTTCTGACTTTTTAAAGGACCATACCAGTGTTTTCGCATTCACAGCAAATCACATATTTTTTACTTTAGTGAAGGAAATTTTTCCAAAATGTAATAATTATATTGTTTTACCAGGAATGTTCATCAGAGAATAAAAGTCAGTTCACAGAGACTTGTTTCAGTAATGTAATCCATTACATCAAGTCTGCTTTTATTTTTGTTAAAGTTACGTTTGTAAGTTGTTGGACTTCTTAGACAGTACCCTGTGGAGCTTCTGACCACTAGCAGTGGTGTTTGCATCTTGTGCACACACAAGGACACAGGTGATGCAACAGGTTGTTGGTGTTAATGAGCCGACAGTGAAAAGGAAGACTGCAGGCCAGTGTAAACATGGACGTTAACTATAGGAAACTGCATTCACTACTATAGGAAAACAGCTTTGAAATGGATTCAGCATGTTTGCAGGACCTCAAGGACACACACACACACACACACACACACACACACACTCTCTCTCTCTAGATAAAAAGATGTGAGTTCAGCATCAAACCTCATTCCTTTACTCACCAACAGCTTTCTCCAGAGGTGGAAAACAACAGCGATGTTCACTCTCGTCCCTTTCACTCTGTTCTACTGAAGTTAGCATGCTAACCAGCTAGTCTCGTCACTTTCCGATAGCAAATCATTGTAGCCTCCAATCTGCCCTGAAGACGTAGCTGCTCAGAGGACGTATTATAACCTTGTCTTGTAAACGCAACAATGGCTGAAGCTCTTGTGAAGCAACAATCACCACCACCTGCCTCCGGCAAGAAACCACGTTAGGTGACAGAGAAAACTTACAAAGAGCTCCTTTAACTTTGACAGAAAAAAGAGGGAGCTTTAAATTTTACTGTGATGGATGATCGAACTAAAAGACATTTCTACTAAGCTGACTTTTTTATACTGAAACTGACATAATGGAAACCACTGACTCCCTGAGGGACAGGAGAACACAACAAGTCAGTAACCTTAAATCTCACATGCTCCAGCACCTAGAGAAGCATAATTACACTACATGAACAGGATTTGTAGTAAATGAGCTGTAACACTGGTATGGTCCTATTTTAATGATTGTTTTACAGGAAGACTTTACTCCAGCTAGCATTCAGTTTCTGTAGGTCTGGTCATCAGTACATATGATAATGATAACACTGCACTAAGTTGACTGCTGAAGACTGGGAACACAGTGATGCTGTGAAAAACAGGCAGAGTCTAAACAAACCTCCACGTGAGCCAAAGCTATTTGTGGGAAAAAAAACAAAGGTGATTGTTAAGTTTATTACCCACAGAGAGTTTCCCTGTGCAATGAGGGTTTATTAGCAGTTATCAGTCTGATATAATCTGTCAGAGAAACTGTGGGTTTGTTTCCAACCTGTCTGTTTTCTGATCTGTCCAGAGCTCCAAAAAGTCGGAATAAATCTTTCTGTTCCTTTTAGTGATGATTGTCATGGATCGATCCAAAGCAAAATTATCCTGCTAATCACAGAAGCATGAAGTAGAAGTGAGTATAGTCTGGTGGTGCTAAAAGTCCATAACATCTGTTGTCACGTGAAATGACCGCTTGTTTACAGACTTCCTTACAGAAGTTGACCAGCTGGACAGTTAGCAGAGGTTGTGCTTCAGGCTAAGTGTTTGTCTCTGATCAGCGTGGACTGTGTGCTCACTCTGCCACGAGTCTTTTTCTGCTGTTCCTTTTTCTTCCTGCCTTTTGATGATGTTTTATATTGAATCACTCAATTAAATTAACAAGAAATCTGTGGGTTTGGCTTTGGCTCTTCAGTACTGACCTGTCACACATTTCTCATGCTGATCACGTCTGTAGTTTTCTCCTGGGAAGCAGTGTGGACGGGTTGGGTCAGTGTTAGTCAGTTTACCAGCTAATCGTCCGTTTTGACCCCCCTCTGACTTCACCAGGTCGCCAGCAAAGCTGAGGATGGCTGCTGCGACACCAGGACTGCTGCCTGAACACAGCGGTACTGTGCTCTCGACGTGTTACAGCTTTAATAACTTACTGATTTCAGAGGGAATGACGTCTGCTGTGGAGCGACACAGCTCAAAGATGTGTTGATGAGAAGACAGAGAAGCACGTGTGTCTGCACAGTCTAGTCTGTAAGTATTTCAACAGTTACATTTTGTGTAAGTGCGCTACAGCACGTTCAATTTGAAATAACACGTAGCGCCCAAATTGTAGGGGTTGAAAAGTAAAGGACACTTGGTTAATACATCTTGGTTGTTGGCTCAGAGCTGATTGTGATGCAGTGATCTGACGGTATGAGGCGTAAAGCCAAAAGCAAAAACTATCAGAGATATCAAAGGTTTGCGTACTTTCTGAAAATGTTCAGGAGAAATAGAAAATGTGAAATGAGCCGGTCAAAGAAAATCATTTACAAACATAGAAACCACACAAACGGGAACAGTAGAGATGTGCAACCAAGGTCTATAGACTGATGAAACAAATTCAAAATTAAGGAAAGAGGAAAATGTGGAGGAAAAAGAACAGCTCACCTCCACCTCTTCTGTCAGACATGGAGGTTCTGTTACGACTCCACTGTCATTTACTGATGATTTCACTGATGACAGACGCAGCAGGATGCAGACTGAGGTCTACAGGAGCAGTCTGTGGATCCAATCAGAGAAATGTATTAAACCACATTTCACCATTCAGCAGGACAATGATCTCAAACAAACATCAGAAGAACCAAAGAGACTTCAGGCAATCACAAAATATTAAATTTGATGGTTTTGATTGTGTATCTGTCCAATTACTTTTAAACCACTGAACTTTGGTCACTATGTGTTAAAAGGTTCTCTCACACAGTTCTTTCCATAATGTAATCCTGCTCAAATTAAAGCTGTGACATTGCACTTTAATGTAATCTCCATTATTTCATTTCACATTGAATGTGCTGAAGCGAAGCTGACGAACAATGTGTAACTGTTGAAATACCTGCGTCTGGACTCTACGTTACTTTAAAACCAGGAGATACTGAGTTTAATTTCACATAGGATTAAAAACAGCAAATATTCACATTTCAAAAATTGGAACCAGTTAACAGAATTTCCTGTTGAACCAGCTGCATCTTGAAGTTTGTACATGTACAAAATATAAACAGAGGGAACCACAGTCACTTTACCTAAGATTTTAGGGTACTCCACCTATTCAGCATGGCGCTCCTCTAACTCAATGTGACCCCAACACCCCCCAATTTGAATGAAAGACAAGATGGAAGAAGTCAAAATAATGACGATGGGTTTTGTTGTATACGACCAGGCGCAGCAGCTCTGTGCGGCTGTTCTTCAGCCTGCTCACATTAAGTTCTATTCAAAACTCTTTTGCAGAGGCAGGTAGAACAGCACATGCTCACAATTATGTTTATTACACCGACCCTCTGAGTTTAGCATGCGAACGTGTGATAATTAGCACTATTAATGTCTATATAACATTATATAATGATCCCTGTAGTAGTAGTTTCAGTCTGGATCAAAGTGGAGGCCTTACTGACGGAGTGACAGCGGTATCCATGGAAACGTGGCTGAAAACCACCATGTTAATGGCTGTGTGAAAACATTGTTGATATAACACCTACAACATAACTCAGATGTGCGCAGAAAGCTTCTCAGCCTGAGGTTTAAATCTCACAGCCAACAGACACCACAGCTGTGCACACTGTCACCTGCAGGGCAGTGCAGTGGGAACTGTTTCAGATTTCCAGCAGGTGAAATGAAACAAATTATTTTTCAGTTTAGTTAAGTTTTGGCTAAACTTAGATTTGCTCTGATTGTTTGAAGTGATTTCCACATCTTTCAGATTGTTCTGATAGTTCAGGTTTTGTTTGTAGATAATGAGACGAAGGGCCGTTTTTCTCATAATGATTCAAGCATGTTGCACTTATGGCCACACCCCAGTCAGGGATGTCACAGCTGGTCTTTTCAATAGGCTTTCAAGGGCTGAATACCCACTTCAAAGTTTTAATCCAGAAGTCACCGTATGTTACGATCAACGTTACACTTTTTGATTTGAGGCAAATTTTGCGTGACCTTCAAAACACAACTGTCTTCATAAAATGTGTTTACATCTAAATGTATATATAATGTAAATGACAGTTATTAATTCATACTGGCTGTTCAACATATTCTTATTCTGACACACCAAGTTAATTTTATGGTACGATAAGTAAATATTAATAAGGTACAAATTATGTGTTCGGGACGTTTTCTTTTTCATGTCTATTTATGATTTATGTGTTGTCTCAGATTCAGAATATTTGAGGATTGTTCTGGCTGTGGGTTTATTCAGTCACTGTTTTTCATGTGAACTACTGACGGTGCCTTAATGAAGACATTAATGGAAGAAGTTAATTTATTGAGCTCATTATCTGATGGGATTGTACTTGAATGATTGGTGATCATGTATGTTAAATAAATCACAATAATTGTGAGAAACTGCATAATTATGTTGTCTGATATATGTCTGGGTTTGTGCAACATTTTGTTAGAGGAAATGTTGTAATTTAAATGTATGAAGTCTGGAATAATTAAACTAGACTACAATGTTTAATTCTTATCATTTAAAAAATGGATCAATTTAAAGCGACTATTCAGACAAGGATGAACAAAGTTTGAAAGTCAGTTCAATTTATCTAATGATTTATTTTTGAGCTAGAAAAATGTGAATTTCTGTAAAAAGAAAAAAAAGAAAAGTTTGAAGGACAAAAACAGTTTCTACCACTAACTATAATAAACATCTGTCAGTACCAGGACACAGATGTTTTAAGATTGTGTCTTGTGTACAGATTTGTGATGTCACAGTCATGAGCCAATCACAACTGCATTACAGCTCCCACTAAAGAAACCAGTTTTATTCCTTTTAACAAACACCACCTGTCATCACAGTGCGACTGTGGAGCAGATTATGAACCGAGTGTTGACTAGTGAATCACAGTCGACTCTGCCACAAACAGATCATGGAAATTTTACAGTACAACTACTCAAAGCTCTGAAGGGATTTGTAGTGGAACGGGCGCCTCTGTGTTTATGATCTTGATTCATCAGTTGCAGCTTTTTTTCTCAAAAACAGAAAAAGATACTTTGGAAAACAACTTCTCGAACATCTGCAGTAAGAACCTAGTCCATCATCACTGTGGCTCACCTCAGCTTCAGCATGTGACAGCACTTAAGCAGTAACATTCACTTGACTTTGGTAAAGTTATGAAATGACGTAAAGCATCCACAGCTTTCTCTTTCGTCAGTTTTTCATGTCTGAATTATACTTGGGCGTCAACATGTCACCAGAGGCACTTATGGCAGTGGTTTCCTGTGTGCATAGACGCTACCTGATCACTGTGGAACATACGACAGGTCATGTTTGCATCCATTGTTTTCTGATACAGAGCTGCACCTGTGAACAGAGAGTCTGCATCAACATGGCTTTGTGAGATGAAAACAAGCTAATCAATGAAACATGGAGGAGAAAATACAAGAGACCTAAAAAGATATTGGGTGGACATAGTCACTGCACCGAATCAGCTTCTAGTAAACTATAGCACAGTGTCCACACAGACTACACAAACATGAGTGAAATGACTCAGCAGCTGCAGTGGATCACATTACGTTTCCTGTGTCTAGCCCTGAATAGAAACACAGTGACACAGAAGTAAAAACCATCCTCAACCAGGAAACAAATATTTTTCTGATGAGGTTTTTTGAGTCAGTGTGATTGTACTGAATTAAACTAAATGAAAATAATCAACATCTGTCTTCAGACCAATGGTCCTTTAGCTATTTCTTGATTACAACTAGGGTATCTGACCAGTCAATCGAGGGTTGTGAGCCGTGTCAGAGTCAGAAGGGAACCACCTTCCTCCTGGGCCTGGTCTCTGTGTCTCAGTAGAGACGTCTTCAGTCCAGCTGAGGACAAAGACTGGAAGCAGAGAAAAACTGGTCTGTAAATGAAAAGGTTCCATTAATTTCAACAAAACTGTCTTGTTGGTTAATAATGACTCCAAACTCATTACATACATGACTTTTAAGGTGTTGGATTCTTCTACCTGCTGATGGGAGTCAGGCCGACAGTCTCATTACTTCCAGTCTCTGTGCTAAACACACTCTGAATGACCCAGGACTGTCATGCTACACATCACTGTCCTGCATCGCCATCTCCTGGACCTCTACCAGTTCAGCCACTGAGCACATCAAAACAAACAAAACACAAAGTCACAGAAACCCACTGATGAAGACCCTGGGATCTGGTGGAAAAAGCTCAGGAAAAGGCTACTAAGTGGGAGCTACTACGTCCATGGCCAAGGTGAACTTTTATGCACAATAAATACATGACAGAGAAAAGTCTCCTCCACTGAAGTGGAAACGCATCATGATCAAAGATAGTTTGTGCTTCACTCATGAACTGAAGCTCAGCAGCAGTGAACTCAGAGCTGCCACTGGTGGCTGGAAGAAACACTAATAAAATGAATCAAATAAAATGTTTGATTTTACATGGTTTGTGCTGAGTCTAATGAAAGAGACTTTTCTTATTCCCTGTAAAAATTGAAAAAAGAAAAACCTGCCTGATGTAATTTTTCCACCTTTATGGAGCTAAAGTTTCCTACCATCCAGTGAGCTTGTATTTTCCCTGTAATTAACTTGATGAGCATCAGTGACTGAAATGTCCAGAGTTCACAGAGACAGCAGTCACACTCCTGCTAACAGGGAACCTGCAGGAACCAAAGGAACACTTAGACATGATGAAAACAAAAACATGTTGTCAGTGAAACACTTTTCCATCATAGACTACCTAACACACCACTCCTGTCAAACTATGGGGTGAAGTTCTGTTGAGGTGGTGCTGGGGTGAAGTTATCAGAGTATCAGGGGAGTCAAACAGTCCGGGCTGATGTCCTTGTGTTCAGCAGGAAAAACACCCATCAAACAACTCTGGTCCAGTGTCAAGTACTGGACCAGAACTCAACTCAGAGTCAGTCGGCATGTGGGATCCTGAGCACATCCTGTTTGTCCAGAGCTGCCTTTGAGAGCAGTGTGTGTGTGTGTGTGTGTGTGTGTGTGTGTGTGTGTGTGTGTGTGTGTGTGAGAGAGTGAGAGTGAGGACTAAGATGGGCTATGAGTCTTTGAGCATGCTAATCTGGGCAAAGATCTTGAGTGCAGGGCCCAGTTTGATGTTCATGGTTCCCATCAGGTGGTCCTCCTTCAGCAGCAGCAGGGCCTGTCCATCGATCTCCTGAGAGCGGAACTCCTCAGCGATCTCCAGACAACCTGCAGTCACAACACGACAACATTCAGCTCTGCAGAGAAACCTCAAGATAATCACCGTCATGGCTAATAACAATTATTTTTCAACAGAATTTTCTTTCCAGGTCAAAACCTAGCATGTGTCTGGACTGTGAATGGTCACTGTAAGATTTTGATTCAAACTTTGCTGAATCCTGATTGGTGTGTGGTACTATGTGACATCACCGTTTCCCATGTGAATCCCACCCAGTTCAAACCAAGGGGACGAGCACAGAGAAAAACACTGAAGCAGAAATCTCTCATGTGAAACAAAACAGTTCATATTTGTTACAGTAAGAAGCTCTGGGGCAGCTGTTCATCTGGGTATTTACAGACACTGATCATGTAACAGCAGGTTTGAGTCCAGTCAGGGATCTTTGTTGCATCCCTCCATTCCCTGTCACCTCTTCACCGTCACTATGAAAGGCTCAGGTGCCAGTAAAAATATACACAACACGTGGACAAATGTAACACTGTGACTGAGGTGGCGGCCACCTGGCAGAGAGGAGATGAACTCGTAGACGTCCTCTATGTTCCACTGGCCCGGGTCACTGGGCAGGAAGCTGTGGGGCAGCAGGGGCAGCTCAGAGCCTTGCACCGCAGGGACCCGCTGGGTGGCTGACAGGGGGGATGGGGGGTTTTTGTAGCCGGACAAGTCTGAACATTGGCTGGACTCTCCCTGTGCAGGGTGGACAGAGTGACCAGTGGACAGAGCAGCAGCAGCAGGCTTCTGCAAAGAGAGGTTAAAATACAACACTTGATATTAACAATATCTGCCTCTGGCATAATGCAAAAGCTATAAGTCAGATAAAGAATACACACTAGATACATATTGACTTGATTTCAAAAGGCTGCAGGTTTGTCTGTTACATAAAGAAGCCAGTTATTCTTCACTAGATAAGGAAGATAAGGAATTCTTGCACAAATAACCAGTATAAATGAATTGTCTCACCTTCTTTTTAGACTCTAAACTGGAGTTTTTGAGGTTTCCGTTCAGTGCTCTCTGTTTCTTCATGTTCTCCAGGGTGGTTTTGCGGTTTGGGAAGAGACCCATTCTCTTGGTGCATCCCACGTTGTAGCTGTAAATCAAGTCAACTGAGTGAGGTGAAGCTAAAAGAGATCGGCTTGATGAATGAATCTTATTATTGTTTATTTTCACATCCAGCTCCAGAACAGTGCGAGCTCCATGTTTACACATTATTGCACGGGTCTGTGGCTCTGAAAGGTCTCTGTCTGGTAGCAACAGGTTCACTCAACCCCAAGTCCAGAGTTAATTCCAGGCTAGGTTAACCACACTTTCTGGAGGACCCCTTTAGAAAGGGTAACGCTTGTCTGTGCTGCGCTCAAACTGAGACTTGCATAGCCATGACTGGGGCGAACTGCACAGGGGCTTGGGCGCTGTTCATGCCTGCATTCAGATCTAGTTATTATCTATCTATCGATCTAGTATTTATTTTTTCATATTCTTATATTATATCAGAAGGGCCAGGTCTGCACAGTCATGAAAAACCTGGAAAAGTCATAGAATGTGAAAACTGTGTTATCCAGATGTGGAAAAAACATCTGTAGGGGCCAGTGTTCGTGTAATACCTGTCTAAATATCTCAATACCGGTACTGAAACGATCCCACGAGCCTGTTCTGATTAATTGTCATCTAAATTGACTAAATAGAAAATGGAGACCTGCACCAAGGAGGTTTACTGAGTCATTTGTGTTTAGCCTACTTTGGTGCACCAGGAACAGCCCTAATTACAACCATAGGGTGAAATGTGGAAATTAGTCTAATGAAGCCTTTCCTTACCGTTTGGCACACACTGTAGAACAGAACCTCTTAGACCTTTTGAAGATGTAGGCAAAATCCACCCTGCCGCACAGCTCACAGGTCAGCATGGGCTCCTGCTGGGCCTTTAACTCTGAGGGGACACAGTCAACACACGGTCAGCTGGACACAGTGAAGGCTCAGCAGAGGAAATGTCACCAACAATATCCATAGAAAACATATGTTGTGCAAGTTATCCAGATTATAATTTTAATTAATATAATGACTATATTGACAGTCAGACATGACAGTTTCATCGAAGCTGCTTAAAATTAATCTGGTTCCGTCGTCTGAGCAACAAGTGCAGTTCTCTGGTGGGTTTGGGCTGTATCCAAGACCAGTATCCAGTTTATGACACACTTTGATAACGTCAAACCAAATTCCCTACATTTGTATTACCAGCTGATTAAAAATCCGCCAATCGCTGCTATAATGTTTCCGTCCACAGGATGGTTGCAATGCACTTCAACTGGGATGTTCCAGCTTTCATTACATTGATGTTTTTAACATGTTCATTCAGTGTTTCCCATTAATTACCTCGACAGTGTTCCCCCACAATCTAAACTGTCCTGCAAGTTTCATAATGAACTGAAAATACACTAACACTCATAAAACAGATCGGCTCACTGGCCTGTTGTTACTAGAGCTCCAGAGAGAAGCCTGAGAGAAGAGATGTAGAACTACATTGGGATGGTTTTGGTTCTTAAAACCACAAATATATCTTCTTATGGATCAAAACTTCAAATAAAACACAGGAAAAGTGTAAAATATAGGACCTTTCAGGTGTTTATTATAGCCTGTATATGCACACACTGTGCAGCAGAATTTTTTCATGACGGTAATGAAACAAACAACGTTGCTATTTTCAAACACCCCAGGATACTGTACTACTGCCCAACCCCGTTATCTGGATCATGACCAAGACGTTTCAGAGTGAAGAAATTTTAATGGAGGTGTAGTTTGAGAAACTGTGGGCAAAAAGACAGAAAGAAAGATTCTCATTGTTAAAAGACCAAAAGCATTAACATTTAATTTGTCATTTGACCCAGAACACACTGAAGGAATGATTTATTCTCTCTGGCCTTGGAACGTGTTGGGATCCCCCATGTGCACCATACTCTGAGAAAGAAACCATGAAGCTGTGCTACTGGTCTGAGAACTATACCCTTTGGTGAGAGGCCGTCCATCTTTGAGTCTACTGTGTGTCTCCTAAGGCTCTCGATTGAGAAAGATGGACGTTCTACCTGCAGACAGAAAATACAGACATTACTACAGCAGATATTACAACACAATGTACCTGTATGCTCCGGCTCCTTGCTTGAACTGAACAGTCGAATGAGGAAAATGGATGGAAAACAGTTTGCCTGATCTTCATGGTTCTTCACATTGGTCACAGAGACATTAAGGCTCCATCCACACTACAACATTTAAGTTTTAACACACATCTCTTTTGCTACGTTCACACCTAGCGTCCACACTACTCTGGAGTTTTTGAGCCCCTGCAATGGAGACTTTTGGAAACAATGATGCAGACACACACATATTTGCCTCCTGATTGGTTCTTACTGGTCATGACTACCAGTGGTGATTGCAACATAGATGACGAATTACAAGTGTTACTGACCTTGTTGTCTTTGCTAGCAGCTGTTGTGGATTGAAATTCTGAATTTTAATGCCACAAATGTCTTTACTGTTCGTAGTATTTAACCAACTGTAGAGTGGACAATCTGCTTCCTGTTTAAACGAGTGCGGATATCGTTTTTGCTTTAAAATGAAAACCTATCAGTGTGGACAAAGCCTAAATTCCTTATTTAGATCTCAAGTTTTGTTCCTTTAGTTTGATAGTTTCTGAAACTATTCGGATACAAAAAAAACTATTGACAGGTTTCCAAGCAACATGAAGGGAGAGAACAAACCAAAAAGACTGAGAGCTTAAGAGTAGGTTTACATGAAAATTTGTTTCATGTCTTAAACTGCACAAATCACAAAAGTCATGGGTGGAAATGTCCACTATCCCGAGAAGGAAACTCCCTGGTAAGGTCAGAGAGCAGAATTGGCAAGAAGCTCCAGAATCTGGTCAGAGCTCTTGATGTTATATGATGTAAAGTACTGGAAGATGGAGGATAGTTCTAACATAACCTTGTCTGAAGGTCTGAAGATCACTCTGTGATCAACGCTTCGAGCTGCAGACTGATGCTAGTGGATATACAGTGTTAGACTTGTAATTGCTCAGAGACGAAACATCAAACAGGAATGCAGAGATTATTTCTGTGCTTCAACCCGTGATGCCAGTTAATGTTTAGGGATACTGCAGATCAATTACATCAGAACAGTAAATATGAAGATCCACAGGTACACTCCGTTAGTTAATAAGTAAAATAAATACGTCTGTTTTTGAGTTGGACAGTCAAGTCCCAGATCTTTGACTACTGACTGTCATACAATGACTTTATTCTCTGTGTGTGTGTGTGTGTGTGTGTGTGTGTGTGTGTGTGTGACAGTGGTACTCACAGGAAAAGGCTCAGCACCTTCCTGAATGACAAAGCCTTCTATCAGATGGGTGAGGATATGGGTCTTGACTAGGGCCTGGGCTGGTTTGCTCTCTCCATTGTGTTGGCTGCTGTTAGTGTTCCCATTCCCAGAGGTCATGACTGGAGCACAGGCCACCCCTCACCTGTCAACACATGCAGCATGGCAAACTCATCAAGTCTGGAGCTGGGACCTGCCCCCTAATAACTGCTGATCAACGTCAAATGATTCAAATATGGCACCTTAATGTTGCACAGTGTTACTATCATTTTGTTTGTCATATGAAAATTTTTATTTCTTAGGTTTCACTGTTGGATTTTGGCATCCATTAAAGCAGCCCTTTACTGATTAAATGTCCACTTTTGTCACCCCTAAACTTTATTTCAATCTTCTAGCAATGAGTTGCATACAGATAGAGTCAGTTCGACAAGGAGTTTTAATGAGTGCCTATGTAAAGAGTAGGTCCCAATGTGTCACAACCCGTTTTCCCTCGTATTTCGTGATGTATTTTTGTTGTAGTAAGCAACACATTCAGAATGACAATCAGTACACACACACACACACAAGCAGCGCGTGAGGCTAACGTGGAGTGGAGCGAACGTTGTTGTTATGGAGACCCATCAGCTTCATGTTGAGCTATGATTACTGAAGCAGAAACGGTTGATTCAATGTTTGCTACACTCAGTAGTGACTTTTAGCAAACTAGCTGACTTGCTTTACAGACTTATAACAAGCTAGCTAACTTACACGGCGTTAATAAACCAGTTCAATCCTGACTCGCTAATAACTAGAAAAAATTTCCCAGCTTTCCTGTTTCCGATTAAACTGAAATAACATTTAAGTGGAAGTTATGGACACCAACACCATTCAGTACCATAGTCATCTGCCAATATCAACGTTGCGTAAAGTTACAGTTAGCCTTGTATCAAATCTAGCCAGTGGTTAAAGGGAATTGTTAGTTGCTTGTGTGAATGAATTAAACTACACAGCATTAAAACCAACGTTTTCACGACCCCTTTTTTTAAAAACAGATCAACTTCAGAGCAGTTAGCTTACTTTTACAGTGTGAAACCACCTCTGAATCAGTTAGAAAACAGGCGCTCCTCTCGGTAACAATGGTAGAGGGAAGAAAAGCTCTTTGTTCAACGGCTCCAAACAACGCTTTCATTTGCTTCCACTCCCTCCGCCAAAACGGCGAGGAGCCAGTCCGCCACTTGTAACACAGACAAATATTTAAGCAGCTAAACGAGGCGCGGGCCCACCCCGTTACACGAGGACACGCAAAGTTAGAGACTGATTCATATCCTCACTATGTTTCGGCTTTCTCCTTATTCGAACTACATAGCCTACAGTCCCCTTAGTGTGTGTGCGTGTTCGTGCTTGCGTGCGTGTGTGTGTGTTTGTGTGTACTTGATGCCCAAGCTAGAGACATTTATGCCAAGTACTTCCGGTAAGAACCTTCAAAATTAAAGCCTTTATAACTATTTGTTTCTTTGTTGTAACGTGTTTGCAAAAGCATTTTATAGTGAAACATTTAATATTGTTGACGTTTCAGTTTGGGGTTGTTCAGCATTACAGGTTATTGTTAACCTCGGACTCATTGCTAGACCATTGCTTGACTTTTTCCGGAGCGTTTAACTGCAGCTCTTATAGCGCATGGAATTTGCTCAGTTGTCATGACGACCGTGAGATCCGATTGAAAGCTTGGAAAATGCTGAAAATAAGATTTTGCTTTTTTTCTTTATAATTAATGTACTGTTTCGATGTCAGAAATTAACTCTCACTTTGATTCCATTCGCTGTAGATGAAGTGTGGAGAATTTTATTTCCTTCTTAAACTGGCCCATGCAGCCAGCTCCTTCTCGTCAAGTCACGTATTTATTCTGAAGGCCAGTGTCTTAGTTCTGTTGGTTAACTTTACACTAGTGCATTTGTACCGGGCTAGTAGCAACAGCGGTAGTTATAGTAGATGATGACATCGCAGCAGTCACAACAGGACACACTTCCATGTCTGGGTATCCCGGGATAAGGAGACGAAGTTTTTTGGAGCGAAATACAAAGTCCAAACTGAGGGCACGGGCAAACAATTTTCAGTTCATAATTTTCTTAACATTCCCAGAACGTTTATTGAGCTCCACTCACCTATCCCTGGAAATGTCCTCCACTCAAAGAAAAATATAAAACAAAAAGAGTTTTAATATTTCTGCTCATAAACCGAAGATTTAAAAATATTGAATGCATATCTTTTTCTCTTAGATTTTTCCATGAAGAAAAACATATATTTGAATATATTCAATTAATTTACAATTAAATGAAAATATCTGGTGTGAATATCTTCCAAACATTTACAACTTTCAAACAGACGTTTGTGAATCACTTTTCCATTTGTGAAGTGAAAAAGCATTTGTGGATCTACATTCTGAGGGGATGAAAGCAGGGTGCTGGATTGTAAACACTGTGGTGATGAAGAATATACATTGTAAATAGACCACATTTCATACCCATTCAACCTGTAAAGAGATAACTGGTGTCATTTGTTTTACTATTGAGTTTATTGTAAACATTCAGTCCCAGCAGCTAGCTTGCTGACTGGGCGCATGTCCCACTGGAGGCAAGTTGAAAACTGTATAAAATATTTTGGGGAGCCCTGTCTTTACAGGTGAGTCAAATGTCATGCTGTTCAGTGGTTTTAAACTGCATTTGATTTATTTATGAAGTGAGAGTCAGTTATAAAAAGTTACTGATTTGTGTTATCAGTGTTTTCAGGCAGCGAATTGGCCGATTTCCTGGCCTATTATAATTAAATAATCGACACTTAAAAAGTTTTATTTTGAAGTTTTTAACCGGAAGTTGAGAGGACGTTGCCGCTGACTTGTTACTTCCACAAACGGGACATCTGTTCAGTGCGGTCCTGCCGCCGCAGTGACTCTGTCCTGTGGGGCCACCGTCTGAGGTAATCCACTAACTGCAGCACGAGTCTCATGTCATCGCTGGACTTGATGAAAAAAGAGTGTTTCGCATCTGGGACCCGGTCCTCGGCTTCTCTCAAAAGAAGGTTCATAAAGAAGAGGAGGGTCGCTCCGGGGGGGCAGCAGGATGCAGACAGCGATTGTCAGCTGTGCAGGTGAAACACACACACACAACTCTCCCACAAAGTTTGAATTAAAGGGTTAAACCTCAGTAACTGGTTCAGCTGTTGGTTGAGCTTTGATTTGTCTCAGTAGTGAGACCAGGATGGTTTAGATAGACACAGACACCCTCCTCGTGTCAGGATCACATCCTTCTTTTCACACCGCCACCACTGACACCATTATTTTAATTTGGCTGACAAATGATCACTGGTGTCAAATGCACATTTATTGTAATTGTTAACTGTGTTTATTTTGTCGTTTTTTTATTTTGTTATTTCCAAAAGGCTAATGCACTGATTCTGAAAAAATATTCTTCTTTACATGCATTACGATTAATAATTGCAATTCAGACCCATAAAGTGAGATTTCCATGTCTTTTTTGATTATAAAGCAGGTCTAGATTCTATATTGATACTGTAAAAGCATCAAAGCGCTTAGTCCACAGAGAAATGCACACTGCCTGTATTCAGAAACTGAGATTTAAAATGAGCCGTCAGGACTTCTGTAACTTTGTGATGTCACAAGGTAGCAGTCACTGCTCTCAACCATGCCCCAAGCCCCACCCACCGTCCAACGTTGCACGATTTGGTTTCTCTAAGTGTTTACCTGAAATCTGCTATATTTTTATTTGATAACTCAGAAAACAATCAGTCAATCAGAAGAGAGGCTCTGATCTGCATCTCACATTTTCTTTTTGTAACTTTCCACAACCAACAATTCAGCACACATGTCCACTTCATACAGCAGTTTACCTGGCCAGGTGTGGAGGTGAGAAAAAATACAGTTTTGCCTTTAGACATGTTTGAATTGGTTGATATGGAGCCTACTGAACCCTTAGCCCCCCTTCAGTAACTCACAGCTGTGTTCCTGTGTTGCAGGTGCTCCATATTTTCTCTGACCGGTAGCAGTCGCTCTGTTCGTCGAATTCTGACCGCCTGCCTCCTCTCTTTCCTGGCGCTGCTCGGCTCTGTGTCCATTGACCTCAGTTCCAACTTTGAATTGCTGCACACTACGGAGGCTGCCTATGATGAGTTGACTTCATGCAGGACGATCACTATCCTGCAACTCGTCAGTAAGCTTCAGAAGATGAGACATTTATTTGCCAAACACACAGGCAACGAGACATTGGAAGCTAGTTTCTCAGAGGTTGTGTTTCCTGTGTTTGGTCATCTCTGTGGGGAAATGGCAGCTCAGAGTAACAGCTATGGGCTCCCTTGCAGTGTTGAGTTGACTGGATTTTGCCAGGAGGTGAGGAGAAGCGTTCAAGGATTTCTAAATGCTTCCCTGGATACAAACAGCACAAGTGCTTCAGCTCTCTCCTTGGTCATTGGAAGACTTCTTGACCTCTGGGGTACGGTAGAAGATACTGTCGTCAAAGTCAAACAGAATGCTAATTGGAGAGATGTTCTGTCCGCAAGACTTCTGGTAACATTCATAGAGCTCAACCACCAGTTGATGGACTTCCCCCACATAGCAACTCATACGGACTTCCAGTGCAAGTGGACTTACATACTAAGCTACCTCGGCTTTGTCAAGATTATGACAGATCAACTGAATGACTGCTGGTTAGAGAACATAGACCTCAAGTTGAACTTCAGCCAGGATTTAAGACATTCTTATATTCTTGACACAAGATTGTGGCAAATCTCTGGAGCAGGATCAGCGCTTCTGTCCGGGTCTCACATTGGGATTCAAGCTCTGACAAACACTCAGAAGTGCTTGTTCGATAGTGCAGTGCCGGCTCTCAGGTTGGCGTCTCGATCTGTGTCTTCGGGCCTCAGTATGAGGATCTGCCTGCTGTTCATTGCCTGCCTCATCTACCCGGTGGTCATGTTCTCTTTCAAGCAGATGACCGAGTGGATACAGAACTACGCTCAGAGCTTGAAGGAGAAGACTGAGGACCTGAAGCGCCAGAGGCAGCTGGCGGAAGATCTGCTGCATCAAATGCTGCCGAAGTCAGTCGCCAAGCAGCTCCGCCAACGTAAACATGTTGAGGCTGAGAGTTATGAAATGGTTGGTACAAGTTATTTTGGAAACATCAAATTTCACTTAAATTATTTATCAAAAACAGCTTCAAAATAAATTTGCGAGGAGAAACTCAGTATGCAGCTGAAAAGTTACGTTTCATTGTGCATTAATTTCTAGATTCAATAGTTATTTAAAAGACAGTAAAACTAGTTTGCTGATTAGTAAACGTCCTGTTACCAGGCATCATTCATCATGAGGGGAAAGTTCCTCCTACAGAAGCTCAACAAGAGCTTGGGGCGACATGCTCTCTTAGATTCATGATGGATCAACAGAAATAAGTGACAAAATCAAAAAAGACTTGCAACCCGACATTGACTTTCACACCAATAACTTTACTTGGATTTTAGCCCTTTGACTTGAATGACTTGACATTCCCCTCCAGATGCAGAATTAAAAATGATGTCATGAGGATCCAGACCAGTAAACAGGCCATAGCTGAGACTTCACATTATTACATTTGGCTCTAAAGCAGACATATCTGATCAGTAGAAAAGCATTTAGAAAAGCACTTTGATTAAAAATTTTAAATGGCATTAATTTGAAGGGTGTGTAATGTCTTATTTAGGACTTGAAACACAAATTTTAGGACTTGGATTTGACTTGAGAGTTGTTGGTCTGAACTTTAGACTTGTTTAAGAACATGTTAGTTTTGACTCGGGACTTGACTTGTTGGTCTTGACTTTGGGATTTGTTGCTCTTGGCTCAGGACTTCACTTGGGACTGATTGGTCTTGAAAACTGATATTCATTGATATTGACACATGTCCATCTGAAGGGACGTGCACATGTAAAAAGTGAGAAGCTGACTTTGAGGTAAACTGGTAATTCAACATATTACCAGTTTATTACCTTTAATGCTTTTTCTGGTCAGTGTTAAAACTTTCAAACCTTAAAGACAAATGGTCGTAATGAAGACAGATAAAACAACAGCCTTTCCCTTCTCGTTCCTCCCCATTCACTTTTAACATTAACCCAAACAAATTCACAGCTTATAATGTTGCATGGGGTTGTGGGGCGCTGCTGCGAAGAGGCTACCTCTGCAAGATCCGCAAACATGCTGAATGAATGTGTGTGTTTGCTGCCTTTGTTGCTATTGTTGGCGTAATTACCTATAATTGCCCTGTTCCATATTCATCAGAAGATAAAACAAGTTATGCGGGTGAAAATTGCGTCTGGCTTATTGAAGAGGGTTGAAGCAGCTGTACCAAAAGCACTCTGCACAGAGGGGGGCTGCTGGTGAATAGGACTGTGGCTCATTTTTAAACTGATTCGGAGCTGCAGAGTATTCTGGAAAGAAAATCTAAGACCTCCCAACAGCCTCCCTGATATTGGTGTCTAGGACTGACGATCATGGAAGTCAGAGGTACAGACACAGGCACATAGCTCTCACATCAGTAAAAATCCTCCTTATCAAAGACGCCAGGTCCAGTGTACCCTGCCTCTTTATGTGGGGGTTACTCTCATTTATCTCTATCTGATTATATCATTTAAAAATACATTTAAGGTGAAAATATCAATTCTTCAATTCAATTTTTCAGTGTTTGGTCTGAACCAGTCACATATTGTATATCCGACTCTAAATTCCTCAAAGGTGGAACAGATGTTCACATTTATGAGAAGGATTGCATTATTGCATGTGTTACTCAGTTCATTACTTTGACCTGTATTAATAATAATACTCTCTAAAACTATTGTTTGTTATTATGAATGAACAGTGTGGTTGATCTGACTGTTTAAACAAAACCTTTTACACTGAAAGAGGATAAAAAATAATCAGCAACTGATTGACATATTTAAGCTGATTTATAAAAATATAAACTTATATAATTTATAACCAACTTATAAATATTATATTAGTGCTATGATGATAATTGCTTAATGATATTACATTATTTAATTTGTAATAATTAACATGTTACACAAACACGTTACAAAACTTGACTTGTTTCTATGTGATTTATTGAATCTCATACAGATATTTGAATATATGAAAATATTTTCCCTCAAACGTGAGAAGGTTTGGACGGATCATTAAAACTACTTTATCATTGATAAAGATAAAAGAGATCAATTTTTGGACACATTCTGACCAATCACCACGATATGACTGAACTATAATGAAGCCAGATAATTAGTTGATATTTGTACAATGGTGGAAAGTAAAATAAACGGAGTGTTATTGCCCAGTACCTTCGCACACTGATGGAGTCTCTTCTCTCCTTGTTGTTCCAGGTGACCATTTTTTTCTCAGACATCGTGGGCTTCACCTCCATCTCTGCGTCCTGCACTCCTCTGCAAGTGGTGGAGATGCTCAACAACCTCTACATGTGTTTTGATACACGCATCGAATCCTATGATGTGTACAAGGTAAAGAAATGTCCACACACTGTTCACTTACTCTCACACTCAGCTCCTCTTTTCTTTAACATTTTACAGATGCCTTCAGTTCCTTTCTTTCTGTTCCCTGAGCCATGTGAACATCTCAGAAACACAAGAATATATCCCAAATTGCTGAACTATTCTGTTGTATTTATGTTCTGTTTTGTCTGAATGTAACACAGTTTGATTCATATGGACAAATAAAGAGGTGGTAGACGGTTAGTACACACACATCCTCTATTCAAGCAATCAACGAAGTGCAGCTCAGTCCTCAGTTAAACTTTGTTCCAAACCTGCGGCCGACAATGAGCAGATGGTTGTTCCTCAGACTGCTAATTAGTCTGATAGGCTGCAGCTGAGGCTGCGTAGTTCTCCACCTGCAGCCAGCACCGACCGCACATCTCTCCACCACAGCGATGAACTGCAGCACACACTAACAGTGGTGGAGGAAGCACTCAAAGGCTTTGCTGAAATAAAAGTCAGCCCCTGTGGATTATATTATTATCTATGACATTATTTGATTTTTCATACTGATGCATCAGTGATCTAATACAAAATTATAGGCAGTTTGTAATTACAGAATAATTTAAGTGTATTGGGACTAATTAAGGTATAACTGTGTTTGTTTACTGTCTAATAAAGAACATTATTTCTAGTTTTGTTTCTAGTTAAGTAGGCTTGTTACATCCTATCAGTGAACTGTAAAGTATGACAATATATTTTCTGTTTTTTTTTTAATTTTCTGCTAACTTTTTTAATGTTAAATCTTAATTTTAAAGCTAGGTTGTTAAATAAAAGCAGTGGAGTAAAAAGTACAAAATCTATCTATCCATCTATCTAATCTATGAGCTAAATTTGACCAAACTATCAAACCAGGTGGAGACGATTGGGGATGCATACATGGTAGTGAGTGGTCTACCTGAGAGAAACGGGGACAGACATGCTGATGAGATTGCCAAGATGGCGCTGGATCTGGTAGCAGCCGTTAGACAGGTCTCCATCCCTCACATGCCCAACCAGAGACTTCAGCTCCGAGCCGGCATCCACACAGGTGAGAGGATCTCGCAGTGAGATGAAGCAGGTGAGGTCTGTACTGTCAACACAAAGTGATCACATGTGCAGGGATTGATAGGGCGAGTGACCCGGTGATACCTTGGTCGTCAGGCGTGCTGTAAGTTTGTGATGTCACAACAAAGCAGACATGTCCCAAGCCAAGCCGAACCAGGTCGAGGCATGAAGTGAAGCACAGCTCTCTGTTTCCTCACTCTAGGTCCATGTGTGGCGGGAATAGTGGGCCACAAGATGCCAAGATACTGTTTGTTTGGAGATACTGTCAACACAGCCTCTAGAATGGAGTCCACCAGCCTGCGTATGTGCACATAGATACACAATACACAAATATGTACATTTGTTTGCTTGCATTGCCACACACCTCACACAAACACAATTATAGTGGAAACTAAGTATTTACGTCTGCATTCATATAGGAGTTGAACATATCTGACTCCCAGCAGCCCCCATGTGGTAGAATCCAAAGAAAATAAAGTGTCACACATGAGGGCTTTAACTAGATATTGGTCCGTTATTTCATACAAAATCAGTTTGAATGTGGAAAACAGGAATAGTGTTAACATCCATCCTCATTGTACGTCAGCTCAGAAAATCCACACCAGCTCAGAAACCTACTTGGCTCTGATCAAAGACAACGCCTACGAGCTGCAGCTTCGTGGAGAGATTGAAGTTAAGGTAAAAGATAAGTTAAGTTTTTGTGTTTCTTAGGTTTGTTGTTACTTCAAGGAAGCCAAATTATTTTTAATGTAATTTTATGAGGTTAATATAAGATTTATTTATTTATTATAAATGTAAAATCACCAAGTTCAGTCACGATTTTCATGTGTGACTTCATGTCTTAGCACAGTCACTTTATATTTACAAAACCAAATCTCAACAATAAATATATCCTATGACTCAGTCCAAACACTGTCCACTCACTATCTGTGTGTCTTTCCTTCTCCTGCCAGGGTAAAGGACGACTGAACACATACTGGCTGATTGGCCATAAGAACTACAGTGTGCAGAATGACAGTCTGGTTTGCCACTGGAATCCCAATATGGCCAGAAAGAAGAAGACAGTGGCAGGCAGCGAGGTCTCTGTGGGCACTGTGAGTTGAACTGGTTCAGTTTTCCAAATGTTTTCCATTAGAGGAGCCATATTTCCCGTCAGAACGTGTGTCCCTGTCCTGTAGCTGTTGTGCTCCATATTTTACAGTTCCGGCTTAAATTCCTCTTTTTATTTGCTTTCTGTGCTTCAAACACTGTCCGCCTGTTGTGGGTTTACCCTTCTTGTACAAAGGCAATAAATGCATTGATTTTTGTTTTGGTTTGCTTTTTTTTTTTTTTTTCCTACTGTGAATACTTTAGTCCAGTTTTCTTTCTATGTTTTATTTCAACCGTATAAGTATGTTAATTTCCATGTCTTCTGTAAATTCAATATTTTTTCTTCTGTCTTAAGTTGTCCACTGAGGTGAGTGTTTCCATGTCATGAACACTGAAGTCTATCCCATCACTACAATCAATCTAAGCCAGCACTGTTTACAAGTATGAAGCAGAAAATTGTGCAAAAGCTGAAGTTAGTTTCTAAAGTGTTCAAAGTTGGGATCATTAGCTGAGGATCATTATGCCACCGAACCATTTTACTTCAATCTGACCTGCTTTGGTTTATTTTACCTGCTGTGTACTTACAGTATAGCATATAGCTTAGCCATCTCCTGGAACCTGGACATGTATGAATAGACATAAAATTCACAAAAAGTTTTGGCAGGTATGTTGAAAACACACACTGACCAGATGGTAGAAAATCTTCTTTTTGACTTATAATATGGCTGAAGAACTATGGGGATGTTTTTCCTCTCTCAACTCTGATACCTCAAGTCAAGATATCTGCTGATACTAGTGCTCACTTCTTTCCATATTTAAAGGTCCCATGTTGTATAAAGTTAGATTTCCATGTCTTTTTTGATTATTTTTTTTGATTATATCAAAGCAGGTCTAGGTTCTCTATGAATACTGTGAAAGTATCAAGTCCGTGGACAAATTGCACACAGCCTGCATTCAGAAACTGAACCTTAAAACAAGCCGTCAGGACTTCCATAACTTTGAAAAGAGGCTCAGAGCCTCCTCTCTTCTGATTGGCTCACCGACCCGTTGTGACTAGAGCTCAAGAGAGAAGCAGAGAGGAGATGTTAAACTACATTAAGATGGTTTTTGGTTCTTAAAACCACAAATATATCTTCTTATGGATCAACACTTCAAATAAAATAAACAGAAAAGTGTAAAATGTGGGACCTTTAAAATCTTTGTACAGATACGTCATTGAGATTCTTTTATATAAGGCAACATGAGGACAGGCGTTTCTGTGGCACTAAAAACTGAATAAATGTAACTGATAGCAGAAGGTCTGAATTTTACAATGATTAAATAACTGTATTTAATATGGATCGGTCATATGACACAATCCACTTACTATGGTCAGTATCAGTGCCAATGTAAATCAAGTACATTCCTACCACAAAGTAACAAAAGATATAGAAATACTGTATATTTGATTCATTAGTATTGATACTGCAGCTTCTTTTCTGCACCTAATAAGTTGATTAGCTAGCCTGGAAGGCTGCATGCCTTTGTGATAGATTAAAGAATTTGTTCCCAAATAATTTTTTGTCATTGACCAGAGACTCCACTTTGCCGTGACACCAAGCAGGTTTCTGGTCTGCCTCTAAAGACGTTTCCCACCAGCCTTCAATCTTTGTGTTTTTGATAGTCATATGAAATTGAAGGAAGATTTAATTTAACGTTATCTATATCTATGTATATGTCATGAATTTGCCTCACATTTGTACGTCTGTGCCAGTCATCAGTGACAGTGCAGAGCCACAGTGAGAACGCCACCACCCCAGTCTCCCTTCCCTCCTCAGTGTTGAACCAAACTCCACCACGGCCTCGGACAGACATTCCTGGCCTGAGCGTGGCAGCTCTGAGGGAGCCCTACAGCGGCAGCTACGGTACCCTGGGCTCCATGATCGGGGGGCTGCAGGGAGATGAGAGTCCTCTCCTCAGCCAGCACAGGAGCAGCACTGGGCACAAACCTCACCTGCTGCCTGGCTCCAGCCCCATGTAACCAGCTCAGGACTTCAGTGACCATGAAAGCATCAGTCAACCTTGGAGAGTGATGGAGATATTTAGTTTGTAATCTCTAGTAGCTGCTGAATAATACAAAAACTGTAATTGTGAAATATTTGTTTCAAACTAAAAGAGTCACCTGATCTTAAAGCAACAGTATGGATTTTTTTTTTTAATGTAAAATGTTTTAGTTGAAATATTCTCCAAAACATATCTTAATGTGGAGAGGTGCTGTCAAAGACTTCTGTGAACATCCTGCAGCGCAGAGACGTTTCTGATGAGCCTTGGCCTTAACCAATCAGAGAAGGCCAAAGTCAGGGGTGGGATCTCACAGCTCAATACGTACATCAATCAATACGTGAACGCCCTTCTGGTCTACTACTCGTTTTGCACCAAGGCTTCAAGCTAGCATTAGCTGCTGGAAGACATCACTATATCTGACTCACAGGTTAGCCAGCTCCTGGTTCCTGCACACAACAAGGATGTAGGTGGAGGGTCAGTGCTGATTTGAGATCCAGAACTTGCATACTGTAGTTTTAAAGCTGATATAATAGTTTAATGTTTACGATAGTAGTAGTGTTTTTTTTCTGCAGTATGTATGTTTCTATATTTTGATGTACTGTACCACTTTTCAAAACTGGTCTCAAACTTGTGGAGCCCGCTGTTTATATAATATGTCTGTTTGTATGTATTCAGTTTCCTTTTTTTCTTTGTGAAGCACTGTGTCTGAAATGTGAAGTTTAAATAAAGTTTACTTACTTCTTTTCTTCTCTTATTTACTTTATAAGATTGTGACTTTTGACTAACTGATATTTTTAATAGCAATAGATATTTTTCCCAGGAGTTGGTGAGGACCAAAAACAGAGTTAAAAGACACTGAATATTGAATTTACACAAACACCACTCATGATAATGGTAGCCTACTTCATAAATGCTGGATGTGGAAATAAGGAGCTTTTTAGCCTGTGCATATTCTCATTTGTCCAGATCACAGTATAGACAATATCTGTTATGTGCAGGTATAATACCTCAAGGTGTTACTGTAATGTGGTTGTTGATTGATGAGGCCAGATGCAGAAGGAAAGGCAGGTCCATCATTGGTGATGGTTAGACTGGAATTCTGGTCCTGATAAAGACAAACGTGATAGGACAATTCATTTAGATCATACAAGCTCTTTACACTCAAACATGTTTTGTGTGTGTGTGTGTGTGTGTGTGTGTGTATATGTATATATACATATACAATAAATTGTGATGATAGATATGAATATGCAAAAGTAAATACACGTCTATTCACTCGGTCTACTGGGTCCATACAATCTCAAGTTACAGTCATCAGTTACAAAATGAGCCTAAAGTTACTGACGTCACTAGCTGGACAACAGCCGAGAGCAACAGACAGTCCTACTAACCGCTGAAACGTCTGTCGACAACGTCAATATCACCACCTGAAATGTTTGTCGGTACGGTTTGTCAGTAGTTGCACTGATTATACTTTTAGCTAAAAAGCCAACAATGATGCTACTCACCGGGCTAACAGGAAAGTTGCGAGCTCGGCATCAAACCGCATCTCTTTACTCTCAGGAGCTGTCTCCGGCGGTGAAAAACCACATCAAGAGTTACTCGTGTTGCTTCTTTTCTTCGCCGTTGAACGTGGTTTATTGTCGGGAGCGGTTCTGTGAGATACAAATACATATCGCCTTTTAGGAGGTTCAGCCATTCCTGTGTTCCTGTGATGCTAACTTCGAGCGCTGCCGGAAGTTGTTCTTCTTCGTGGGACTGAAGGCAGACTTGACGCGCCACTGACTCACACAGCGTCTAGTGTCACAAAGTGGTATTACAACACAGGACAGGTCATTTCAGTAGATAACTGAAATACAACAGATGGAGATCATGACATCACTGCGTCTCCTTCACACACTGTTGATAGTGTTGATTCATTTTTTGAACATTTTAAACTAAAGTCCTGGCCACATCTTATATTGCACCTTTACAGCACAACCACCAACACTGACATTTAAAACTAAAGCTACATGTATTTTGCCAACACTTAAGTTAAAACTAAGACATTGAGCTTAACTGATATTGACACATTCGATGCATACAAAACATTTTGATTTGCTTTGACAGTATATAAATCTATGCTTGGAATATAAAATACAATCATGCTTTACCTTATACTTACATTCAATTTGTAACTTACAAACATTTGTATTTGCCCATTTTGCATGTTGCACTGTTCACATGAAGCATCAAGATATAGCCCTTTGTGGAACCACTTTCCTGGGAAAGAAAAACCTCAGACGCTGTGGGACTCACATCCAGTACCAGGCAGTTGATTTCAGACATAACAGCCCGGGAAATTTTACTCACCGAGTATTTCACTTACTGATTGTGGACTGCTCACAGAGCCAGGTTTCAGTTGCAGCCATGTTGGTTTCTATATACACAAAGAAATCATGGTGTATTGTCCTCCCAGTCACCATATGTTGGCAGTCTTTATGTTACGACACAGCTAGGGGAAAAGGGAAACAACATAAAACCAGGTGTTATTCGTAAATCAAATTTATTGCATAACCCAGATGCTAAATAAGGAAACAAAAATACAAACAAGGTGAGAGGATAACTAAAGTAGGGGAGCAGAAGCCAACAAAGAGCCCAACTCTGCGATTCTAACAAACCCCAAAACACAAGCAGCACCCCTGTTCCTAATGTGTACAACAGTCTTTTTCTAAGGGTGTGATGCGCAATCACAATTTTAAAACTAACCCAGTCCCCAACAATCACTACCAGCATCTCAAACCAAATCACAAATTACACACACATGTTGACAAAGGCGGTAAAGAGGCGCGCTGCCTATCATGTCAGCCGCCACTAATGATGTGCTGCCCGGGTTCTTAAACTCTTTTCCTCTGAATGCTTGAACGGCTACAGCTGTGGTGAGGACTCAGGATCATTGTCGCACAAATAACCTCACACTGATGGTTTCAAACACAAATGTGTCCCCACAACCATAGCAAGACATGTATACACACATGTACACGTCCTTACAGAAGCGACACAGATTAATAAGCAGATGAACAGGCAATAAGCGAACAGACACTTTAGTGTCTGATGGAAACGTTCAATTGCCCCCTGACTCTCTGGGTGAACTTGAACAGTGAGTGACGTCAAGTTGTTTCATTAGATCCCTGATCAGTTTGTATTACTCTGGGCAACCCGAACAAAGAGAAAAACTTCACCAGTGCTTTCACGACGGTTGGGGCCGTGATTTTACTCGAGGGAATGGCTTCGGGAAACCGAGTTGCTGAACACATCACAGTCAAAAGAAACTTATTACCAGCTTTCGTGCGTGGAAAAGGGCCAACACAGTCGACAATAACGCGCTCGAGCGGCTCAGCCACAACTGGGATTGGATAGAGAGGGTTTGGTGGTATAGTCTGATTTGGTTTACCAGAGACTTGGCAGACATGACATGTTTTACAGTAGCCTACTGCCGCACGTCCCGTTTTAATCCTGGCCAGAAAAAACATCGCAGGACACGGTCGTAAATTTTAATAACCCCTAAATGGCCAGCAAGTGGATTGTCATGTGCTGTGTTTGTACACATCACAGAGATAATAAGAGCCTCTTAACGAGCTGGTTCAAACACCAAAATACAAATGAGAAACATGTTTAGTAGTACGTTATTTATTTTCTATGATTTTGGTGACAACATTGACAGTACATGATTTTAAATATGCGGACCGTGGTCACTCCGCGTCATTAACTCGCGCTTACTTTCTTTTAAACACGCAGTCTTCACGAAACTCCATCCAGGTAAACACCACTTGAAACTGGACGAAAGGGGGAAAAAAGCTACTCCAAACTAGTTATGTGCAGTGGCTTGTTACAGCAAGTAGCATCACTGGAGTGTAGCTTCATCTTCCTCTTCTGTGTTATTACCGGAAGCTCATCAACCAGTGTTAAAGATGCAAGGCGCCACCTGTTGGACTGGGGTGTGTGTATCATGCTACAGATTGGTAAATAGGACATAGACTGTATATAAAAATAAATAAATCATGAACAAGAAAATTCCTGTGCTTGGTGCGTGTACTTCACTCCTCACGTTTCACTCTGCACAAAGGACGTTACTTCCAGTTTCATTCATGCTGTTGAGACTCATCCTGACACTGACCTCAGTCACTGCAGGTGTCCCTCAAAAAGCCTTTTGAAGCCGTCACAACTGGCCAAAATAACCTCACAGATTGTTTCTAACCCAGATTTGTCCCCACAACCATAGCAAGACATATATGCACACATGTACATGTCCTTACAGAAGTTGATCTGCAATAAAGCTATACCACTATATCCCCATATAGACTAGAATAGCTTGTAAGAACCTTTATGATATACCTTACCTGTTACCTTTTTGAGACTTATTTTGAAAGCAATATGTGAGGCTACATGGGAAAGTGGTCTCAGACTTTCTGCCACCACTGTATATAAACTAACCCTATACTGAGAGGAGTTCCTAATTTTTTGTCCATCACAATTAGACTTGACAAACTATTAGGAACACTTCTCAGTACACTTAAACATTACCACAATTACAGCCTCCATACTGACCATTAAAATAAACCAACACTTTTCAAACAGATTCAGCAAATACTGAACATTATAATTCTCATGAAGGAGGATTTACTGAAAGGCCTGTTCCATTATACTGCATTAGTTTCATCCAGGTTCACCTAATACATATATATGAATTCAAATTAAAAATCAAGGAGACTTACAAATGCTAAAACAAATCAGCCCTTTATTTAAAGTTTACCCAATATACAGCAACGCTTAATAAAATGCATTCCTTTGAACAGAAGGGTAATGGGGTTAATGGGGCAGAAATAAGTGACTGCAGATTGGCTTAAAAGGTCCACTAAACTAAAACAAAATGAAATAAAGAAATACAGTGAAATACGCATGGACATTGTTATAGCCTATATATGTTGTTTGTATGTATGCATTTACTGTCATATTTAAATGAAAACATTTGGGAACAGTTTTCTTTTTAACTTTTTGTCTTTAATAACTGTATTTCAGTATTGTCCAGCAGAGGACAGCATAGTCCCGCCACTAAACACAATCCACTGTCATCTGTTTCATGAGGAGAAACTGAGCGTGTTCTGTTCCGGCAAATAGAAAAGCAAGGTTATTTTTTCCTACCTGTGACGTAACGAAGGCCCGCCCCTACCAGGCCACTGATTGGCTTACCCTGATACTCTTACCCTGACCCTAAACAATCATCACTCTTAATACCTAAACGTAATCAATCCAACCAACAAAGGCAACGGGTATAAGCCAATCAGAGGCAGGGTAGGGGCGGGTCTTCGTTGTGGGATAAAAAAATAAAGCCAAAAGTAGCGTCCACACAAAAATACGAAAATCAACTGTGTACTCACAACAATAGACAGAGCGAATCATCTCTGACACAAGCTGATGGCAGCCATGACAGACAGGGTTTTACATTGAGACAGTTTCCTCTGCGCTTTTCTTTAAGAAAACAGAGAAATTTTGAAAAGCTAAGATTAAAGAGTTTATTTGTGTGGAATCCCTGAGAAAATCTTAGTTTCAGCAGATTTAAAACCAAAGAGGGAAACATATTACTGTATAAATATTTATATGTAGGAGGTGGGCCTAAGCATATTAGCTGTGTTTGCATAAATGTAATGCCTCCTAATTTTGACTGCTAGTAGTTATGTTTGAACAGGTCAGATTGAATCTTTCTTTCTCTCTTTTGTGAAATATTAGATCATTTTACCACCGTCTGAGAAATCTATAGGCAAAAGCTCACAAGACAAAAAGATAAGGAACCACTGGTTCAATCTTTAACAATGTTTTTTATTAGGTTTGTCATGTTTGTTTGTTTTTTGGGTAAAAAAAAAAAAAGAGGAAAAGTAATTAGTAACTACAGCTATTAGATAAATGTAGTGGTGTAAAAAGTAGGTTGCAATATTTACAGTATATTTCAGCAACTTCAATTTCTAATAAATATATAAATAAATGGCTTTTACAGTGTTATTACTCTACAATCCCATTAATGGATTTTTGTTGTTTATCTATTGTGGTCGTGAAGGGAAGAGGGGAACTGCAGCATGACTTTCATACAATCTGCATGATGATTAATTATGTATAAACATCGACTTCTCATATAAACATTTGAATGCAATGCTACTATGCTACTACTAGTAGTAGTTTTGATAGAAACGTTAATAGAAGATGAGTAAGTGGCCAAAACGTGAACTGCACTATTTGTTGTTATAGGTTTTGATTCTATTTTATTCCAGTGTATTTGTCAGCAGGACCTCACTTCAGTGCAGCATAACTTCTTGTAATCCACGTTTATCAGTCACTTCAGTCGAGGTTTGTCTTCAGCATTATCCAGTGGTTTCAGACTAAAACCTTCCTGCAGCTGCATTATAACCCCCGAGTTTCCTCCGTCCTGTGCTCTGATGGTGAGTGTTTGGTTTCCTGTATGAATAGTAAATGCAAACCACGTGGTGTGAAAGCAGACTGCAGCTTCTTTTGTTCAAATCAATCAAACCGGAGACGGACAGAGAGCTGCTGAATCAGGAAATCACCGGTACAACATTTATTCTTACCTTTATGAAATTACAAACAACATTTATTTTCGAAATCACAGAATTTGTACGTACGGGAAACTAAAAACTTGTCCCGTCGAGAAAATAATGAAAAAGTTTTTGTTGTAGCATCGTTTCATGTAACGTTAGTATCCATGTCTTTATTTAGAGTGGCTGGTTAGCTTACAGTAGCAAGGCACCGTTAGCACAATGAACCCATCGGTCCGCTGTTTTATACATCTAACTCATGTTCATTTCAGTCTGCGGTCAGGAGAAGTTTCTCTTTTTAAAGAACTTACAAACTTTACCCAGTTCGTTTGTGTATCGGGTGCGTAAGTGTGTAACGTTAACTTCGTGTGTTTTGCGTTAGCACGTCAGCTAGCTTGGTGCCCCGGCATTATGTGAACAAAGAGCGACAGTGGTTAGCTCGTTAGCTTAATGAGGCTAGCAGTTAGCTTCTAGTCTGGCACAGGTAAGTGTTTTAGTTTTCAGTTAGTTTTTAGTTTCTTGCGCCGGTTTCCACTGATTATTGATCAAACAACCATTCACGAAGCTAATTTAAAGAAACTGAGACACGTTTTCTGTTTTAATGGCCGGTACTTGACAACAGTGGTGACCGGGTTTATGTATAGTAAACTTCTTAAAGACACACGCAGACAGTACTTGGTTGCTGTAAGAGTGTGTGTGTGTGTGTGTGTGTGTGTGTGTGTGTGTGTGTGTGTGTGTGTGTGTGTGTGTGTGTGTTGGAAGGAACGTGTGAAAGCTCTTGTTTTAATGATGCTCATTTCTTGTACTGGCTGGTGTCTGTATAATTTGGTGGATTAAGTAGCTGTTACTCAGGAATATATGTGTTTTTGACTTTCTTCATTGTGTCACTGTGCTGTAATTCATACACAAATGATTCAGTATTTCATGCCTATATACATGTATTTCTACTGAAGCTATTCTTGAATTATGTTTGGTTCACATTATGTACAATATCTCCAACTTAACATGTTAATGTCATAATATCCCTCTGGATCACTATATTGTTAGACATTATTGTCACACTCTGTATAAATAGATCACTTCTTCTTTCTCACAAAAAACAGCTTCAGATTGAAAAATGCCACGTAAGAAGGTGACGGACATCTCAGGGAATGGTGGTGTGAAAAAGAAGAGGACCAGTGGTAAAAGGAAAGAGAGGGACTTCAGCAGCGATGACGAGTTTGACTACGAGCAGGAAAACAACAAGAAACCTGGCAAGCCTGCCGCAAAGTCTGGTCTCCAGCCTGTCACTGTGGCCGACGATGTCAAAGAGAAAATAGTGGGTTTGATACACTGTCTGAAAACTTACCAAGCTGCTAAACTGTGGTCAGTCCCACCAGGAAGTTGATGAGAGGAAAAAAGAAAAGACAAACATTAAGTATCTCATGATTCTGAGTGAATAAGAAGTCAAGATATTGAACTAGTGCCTCATAACAATTACCTCCAGCCAGCGAGTCAGCTATTTCTTTTTATCTACACATGTATTTGTGTTTTATGATGCAACCCAGCTGCAGTTGTTGAAATGAGATGTTTGTGTTCAAGTTACAGCATATCTTTTTTTTTTTATGTTATTAACCTCATTGTTCCGTTTCTGCAGAAACTTGATTGCCCAAAGGTGAAAGGTCAGCTGCTCATCTTTGGAGCAACCAACTGGGATTTGATTGGAAGAAAGGAGGTGCCCAAACAACAAGGTAGAATTTTTTTTATGTCTAATAACTAGGGTGCGTCCAGAGGAAGACGGATGACTATGGCTGATAACTTCCCCTTTTTCTATGCTGCTGATGATGAAACTCAGTTTTTGATTTTGTTACTTCATTACTGTATAAACTTGTGATTTATACCTATCGTATATAAGTCATTTAAATTTATTGCCATTGTCACGTAAGAGAAGACGTCAGCAGACATGGCATGGTGTAACCATTTGTAGCCCATTCAGTGGAAAAAAACAACCTAATTTAGTGACTAGAAACTAGACTCAAGGGACTGCAGCTGTTGTCTTTGAACAACTTTTAGGGGGAGTTTCATGCTGCAACAACTTCTTGACAAACAGCCGGTGCAGAGTGCGTACTTCCTGGAGCACTGTTGTCACGTCATTGTCCGGACCTAAACAAAAACCTGTATGCCAGACTGTTATCTGTAAACCTGCACCGTGATGCTGTGCAGAGGTACTGGGCAGATGGATTAACTGTTGTTTGTCAAGAAATGGTTCCAGCATGTAAATAAACCAAATCTGATTCTCTACCTGTGTTTTATGACCGTTCACTGTGGTGTAGATGAGATGTAGGAAACTGTAGAGCCAAACAGAATCAATAAAGGATTGATGAGGTTGTCCATCGTGTCTGCAGGGGAGAATGAAATGACTCAGGATGTCCACATTAGGTACACATGTGTGTCTTTGTTTGGGATGCATGGGCAACATATGTGTTAAAACCAGTGAAATCCCATTAATTGATTGTGACAGTAATATCTATTCATATGTATGCATGTTGTGTGCTGCCCCCCTGCAGCAGGCCCACTGATGCCTGGGGCAGGCTGTGCATTGCCTTGTTCCATCCTTGTCTCACTACTCTGGTACACACTGATAAATCAGCTTTGTTGAGGCTGAATGGGGGTTGGGGTGTCAGCAGGAGCAGCTGCATAGACAAAGACCATCTCTAGATGGGCAAGATGCTGTGCCTGTCAGAGCACCACAAACACATTCAGATCATTCTTTTGTTGTGCTCTTAAATATATAAAGGTTCTGTTGGGTATTTTTAGCACCTCTTGTGGAGGTGTGGCAGTTTGTTTTTATTAGATCTTAGACAGTGCGGCCTTTTCAAATACCTTTCAGAAACAAAAACATGATTTTCTATAAAAAACACTTTTCTAGAAGCATAAGGCTGGTGCTCATCTACATTTATCTCATTATCAACAATTCCCACGTTACCATCCGACTTCCCTGCCCTGTCTGTGGCTCTCGGCCCATTGGTTCCTATTGAAGATGTAAATCTTCAAAAATACCTCACAAATACAGTATATGGTTTCATTTTTCTGTAAGTCAATAAATTGTTAATTTGAGTCGTTCAAGAAATTTGTTGAAGATATCTCCAGACGCATCCTTTAAAGGTCCTATATTGCATAAAGTGAGATTTCCATGGTTTCTTTGATTATAAAGTAGGTGATGGTTCTACTGTGAAAGTAACAAAGCGCTCAGTCCATAGAGAAAAGCACACAGCCTGTATTCAGAAACAGTGTCTTAGAATGATCTGACAGGACTTCTGTAACTTTGTGATGTCACAACAAAGCGGTCAGTGAAACACTGTTAAAGTGTAAAATATGGGATCTTTAAATAAAATATGAGATTCGGAGATGTGGCTGTGGTTTGATTTTATCAGGATGTATAACATTTGAAGGAGTTCATGTTCTTTTCTCTCTACATACAGTGTTCAGGCAGCAAAACATGAGGGAGAGAGTAACGTGAAGGGTGTTGACAGATGTGTGTATGAAATGGAAATCAACAGGTTATGATCATGTCGCCTCTGTGTTTCCAGCTGCTTTCCGCAACCTCGGCCAGAACCTGTGGGGTCCTCACCGCTACGGGTGTATGAATGATATACAGGTTAGCTGTGTGGTGTCTGGTCCCTGCGCTGCACACAGTCTCCTTTTGACCACTGAGGGCAAGCTGTGGAGCTGGGGTAAGTAACGTGCTCGAAAAAATTTTGTATCAACCACACCCTCAAAGGTTACAGGTTTATGCCCAGTTAATACAGCTCTGATTACTGACTTTGAGTTAGTGGATTTGTAAGCAGGTCCAGAATGGAAGGACTTATCCATCACTGATCTTGGTTTCTGGCTTCCTCAGGTCGTAACGACAAAGGTCAGCTGGGTCACGGTGACACTAAGCGCCTGGAGGCTCCCAAGTTAATCGAGGCCCTGGCAGATCATGTGATTGTTGCCGCAGCCTGTGGACGCAATCACACCCTGGCACTCACAGGTAGAGCCACATCTGTGGGCTTATCATCAGGGGCGTCTGTGTTTTCATTCCAGCAGCTGACTGCAGTGATTTAGTTCCTTTACTTGGTGTTGATCTGTTGTAGTCACTTGCAATGAAAACCAGCATACCCCTGGGTCCTAATAGTTCAATTCTGTACAACATTGTAAACAACAGTACACAGAATAAATGCAGCATAAATGTTGTCATTGTTTCTCCTCAGAGGACGGCACTGCGTACTCTTTCGGTGAGAACAAGCTGGGCCAGCTGGGCCAAGGCAACCAGACTGATGCAGTCCTCAGCCCAGCACCGGTAAGCATCACTGTCACACTGTAGAACCAGGGAGCCCCTATGCTTTTACAAGTTCACACTGTAACACATCAGATCCATATTTCACAGGGCTAGATGAAAAAACAATATATAAAAACTGTGTTATCTTTTGAATCGATTCACAAATAAATCTATAAAATAGATTTTTGTAATAATTAGGGCTGCACAATAAATCAAAATAATGTTGAAATTTTGATTTTTTTGATAAAGGTAAACTGCGTCACAACAGACCATAAGTCTTTCGGCTCCCTAGTAATAATGCTAGAAAATGTAACTTATTAACAGAACAAAAAAGATGGCACTCCACCACGTGGACGCACCTGGTTGGTGTAAACTTGCAGCTACTGGTTTACTCTAACAGGTCATTTACAAAAGAGGCCTAGTTTGGGTTTAATGATTTAATAATTAGCTTTCGCTAGAACAACCAGTACTGCCAGTACTTCATCGTCCAAAGCCTTACTTATGTTAGTGAAGCACCAAGCCTACCAACACACACTGCAGCACTTTACACAGCTTCAACCAACTCGAATCACAGCCCTACACCTGTACAGTGTTATTTTTCTGTCTCCAGTACGAACACTGCCGCAGAGAAACTGTACATCACTGGAGACTTAATGTTAACAACAACAAATCAGCAGGGGCTGCTTTTGTTGTGTCTGGCTGTGTGTTGGGCCTTGAGGAAGTTATGGTTTTTCTTTGGCTACAACTATGGCCTCTCCCTAAAGTACCTACGATGGTATCACTGGCCGAGATAGCAAAGTGAACCCAGAAACTGAACCTACGATGCTTGAATTAGGTACGACACGCGTGTTATCTTACACCATCACAGCCGATCACAGTCCCTGCGTGTAGTTAGCGCTAACTTGTCACAGCCTCTACAATAGCAGCCATGACCACACCTACAACAGTAGTCACAATCACAACAATAGCTACACCCATTTAGCATCCACTCACAACCCGAACAGGATCCAGTTTGTAGAGAACCGAACTAGCCTGCAGTGGTTATTTTAACGTACCTAAAATAACAAAGTGGCTGATCTACATATCACGACCACATATGAAGTTTCATACTGAGCTTGTTATTGTTCCTTCTGTATTGTGAACCTCGTCTGTCTCCCTCTAGATTTCGTACAACGGCCAGCCCCTGGTGAAGGTGGCCTGTGGTGCTGAATTCAGCATGGTGGTGGACTGCAAAGGAAACCTGTACTCCTTTGGCTGCCCAGAGTATGGACAGCTAGGTATGCTCACAACATGCTGTCATCTTTGTTTGTGTGTTGCTCAGTGTGTTTGAGTGACTTAGTAATCAATTAGACAATAGAGAGATGTCGGTTCTGATTTGTCAGCAGTACTACTGATAGCCAATAGAGGCCATGTTGGAAGTTGACACCAGTTTTTCAAAGACAACTGATCACAGATATATTGGTCTCAGCACCTGCATGTCACAAAGGATATATCAAGGATGTGTGAGGTCATTTAGAAACATTGTCTCCATTATAGTTTGTCCACCAGAGGGCGCTGTCAAATGTATTTAAATGTGAATATTTTATTTAAAAGTATCAGCTGATAAACCAGAACTTTAAACTGTCAGCACCAACATTGGTATTTACCTCAGATACAAAGTGCTGCTGAGGTTATTCTGAATACTGTCTTTTTTTTATGTTTGTATAATACTGACTCATCATCTATGTCACTGCAGGTCACAACAGTGATGGGAAGTTCATTGCTCGTGCTCAGCGCATTGAGTTTGACTGTGAGCTCATTCCTCGCCGTGTGGCCATTTTCATTGAGAAATCCAAGGATGGTCAGGTCATGCCTGTGCCTAACGTGGTGGTCCGAGATGTGGCCTGTGGGGGAAACCACACAGTAAGAAAAACACACTCACTAGTCTTATTACAACAGAATCAAATTAAACAGCAGTTTAACCAGTGATGGTTCTAACAAAGCTTACAAAGTAATGTCATTATCGTGTGTGTGTGTGTGTGTGTGTGTGTGTGTGTGTGTGTGTGTGTGTGTGTGTGTGTGTGTGTGTGTGTGTGTGTGTGTGTGTGTGTGTGTGTGTGTGTGTGTGTGTGTGTGTGTGTGTAGCTGGTGCTGGACTCTCAGAAGCGTGTGTTCAGCTGGGGTTTCGGTGGTTACGGGCGTCTGGGCCACACAGAGCAGAAGGACGAGATGGTTCCCCGCCTGGTCAAACTGTTTGACTTTCCTGGACGTGGTGCTAGTCAGATCTTTACAGGCTACCAGTGCTCCTTCGCTCTCAGTGAGATGGGTAAGAAAACATCATGGTGCAAGAAGATCTCTGGAGTCTCACTCTAAAAGTCTTTTTTTTTGTCTAACTTTAAAAATTGTCGAATTTACAGATTCTTTAAAGGTCCCATATTGAATAAAGTGATATTTCCATGTCTTTCTTGATTATAAAGCAGGTCTAGGTTCTATATTAATATTGTGAAACTATTGAAGAGCTCAGTCCACAGAGAAATGCACACAGCTTGTATTCAGAAACTGAGCCTTACAACCAGCGTCAAGACTTCTGTAACTGTGATGTCACAACAAAGCAGTCACCGCTTTCAGCCATGCATTAAGCCCCGCCCACCTGGATCCACCATCCAACCTTGCAGGATTTGGTTTCTCTGAGTGTTTACCTGAAACTTGCTATATTTCTATTCAGTCACTCAGAAAACAGTCACACATTACATTAAAACCACAAATATATCTTCTTATGAATATCAACACCTCAAATGAAACACTGGAGAAGTGTAAAATATGGGGCCATTGACTTTATACTTGAGCAAAATCTTAGTGAATACAAATTTAAAGATAGGTTAAAGTGATGTATATAATAAATGAGGCTGTTGTGGCTGTAGATGTCTGATCACTGCTGTATTTGCAGGGGGGCTGTTTTTCTGGGGGGTGACAAACACTTCCAGAGAGTCAACCATGTATCCCAAAAGTGTGCAGGACCTGTGTGGCTGGAAGATCCGCAGTCTGGCATGCGGGTGAGTTCTTTGCTCTTACTCGACTATCAGACAGTCCAGCAAGCAGTTTGTTCGAAGCATAATGCGGTCTTAAGTTTGACACACACACACAAACACACACTCTAAGGGAAACATTGTAATACATTATATTCACAATGCGATTGAACCCTGATCAGTACAAGCATATTGTATCATGATGGCTCTACACTGATGTGCAGTTGTTTTTCTCTGTGTCTGACTGTGTGTTTGTGTCTAACAGGAAGAGCAGCATCATTGTTGCTGCAGATGAGAGTACGATCAGCTGGGGCCCCTCTCCCACTTTTGGAGAGCTGGTAAGATCTGAGGCCTCATTTCGGGGTCAACATCTTCAGTCCATATTTGTTTCACAAGCTTTTTTGATCTTGACAAGAGAATAAGTGACAATGACCAGACTGGTGTCGTAGAATACTGTTTGCAGATACTGAATATTGATAGTATTGATTTGAGTATTGGCTGTTGTTATGGTCAGGAGCTCAGCACTGATTGTATGTTGTCATTTATTCTTCAGGGATACGGAGACAACAAACCTAAATCCTCCACCACCGCCCAGGAGGTCAAGACCTTGGATGGCATCTACATCGAGCAGGTAAATAGTGATTTACCTGATCAGCTCCTAATGGAGAAACTACTGATGCATCATAGATCACCTAGAGAATTTCCACACTGAGCCGTCTAAGTTTGTAGAGGCAGTTGTTTTCTGTCTGTTTTGGTGTTCTGTCCACACCACGGACTGGCAGTGGAGCTTTTTATTGGAATCTGGTCTAATCCAGACCAGAGGAGTCCACAACCGTGCTGCGGCTCTGTGAGGCTGTACGTAGACATAGTGGTGCCTGGAGCTAAATGTTAACATAAATTTACCGACATGCCCACAGTGGCAATGCTAACATGCTGATGTTTAGCAGGTGTGATGTTTACCATGTTCACCATATTAGATTAGCATGTTAGCATACATTTTAGTATTTAGCACTAAACATGGCGCACAGCTCAGGCTGATGGGGATGGCATTAGTTTTGCAGGTATTTGGTCACAAACCAGAGAATTGGACAAGTTCCATTTTTGACCTGATAGTGGCATTAGAGGAAAAGTCAGGATCACCACTTATTATGGTTCATCCTGAGACGTCATGTTAATCCATCAGATGACTGAAAAAGGAAATATGTCAGCCTGGCATTGGTGCAGGAGAAACGGTCAGGGGGTCAGTAAGTTACTGGGATTCATCCTCTCAGCTCCCTGAATGTTTTTACAGTCTTTATCCTGCACATGTAAGAAGCCGAGTGTAACGCGGCAGAGAAACGTCACACTTGACATTAAAGAAATCAGGAGGAAACAGATTAACCCTGTTACTGAAGTTCATGTAAACACACAAACTGAAACATTAACAACTGGAATTTATCTCAGTTCACTTGCTCAGGACAGTACACATCCACTCACATCTTTGCTTTAACTTTCTGTTCTGTCAAATCAAAGATTCACTTTGAGTTCAGTTTGTACACAAACATACAGTCATGTACCAGGATAATGGTGTCAATATCTGCATTATCTAGTCTATCTGCTCTGCATGTTTTCATCTAGACATTGATTTGGTCTCTAGTCTTTGACTTTCTGGACACCAGGTCTGATAAAACATAAAGTGTGAAACTTTGCTGTGTCTGAGCCGAGGTTTGAAGCGGTAACATGTGCTGGTGCTGTGGAGGAGATGGCTGATTGTCATGTGTTGTTCTTGCAGGTGGTGATGGGCTACTGTCACTCTCTGGTCATTGCCAGACAGGAAACTCAGCAGGAACAGGAGAGACTGAAGAAGCTGCCTGAGTACAACCCCCGCACAATCTGATGGGCCAGTAACAGCAACACCTCAACCTTTTTCACTGGAGCAGAGACCAGCGATGATCAGCAGGAACACCTGGCCTGTCTAGTCACTGCTGGTCATGGTGGTGTGCTAGTGGGATGGTTGAGTTCAGGGGGGAGGCATTCAAAAGTCTGAAAGAAATCCACAACATCTCAACTACCAGCAAACTGGTTCTGCACCAATTTGGATAATGAAATAAGAAAATGGGACTGGAGGCGGACCGATCCTCCAGACGGTCCAGCTCTCACAATGAACGGTCAAGATACCTTCACTTCCCACCTCAAGTGAACCTGCAACGGTTTGCTCCAAGCACTTCACACCTTGCAGAGTTGTGCTTCCCAAAACCCTTTTTTTCCATTTTGTAATACAGCCAAACGTTGATGTCTTCATGTTTCTTGTTCTGTTGTTGTTTTCTTTGTTGCAGTATTTGAAATGATAGAGTTGTTTGTCACATTTACGGGTGCTACAGCAGAACCCTCAGTCTTTTCCTACTAAGGGGTTTTCAAAGACCAACACTCCATACCTGTGCCTTTTTCTACATGTATGTTCAGGATATGGAAGTCTTGTTTGTGTTGTTCAGAGGATCAGCTGATCAGTCTGATTTAATGTATATGGCAGTATGAGCTGGTGCGTGTGCAGCTGCCACAGGTTACAATCAGGATTTGGAACATGATGTTCTGAGTTGGTGCACTCCACTCGATGTTACATTCCTTTTGTCTTCTTCAGTCTTCAGTGTTTGCATCAAGGATGCACACCTCAGTCCTTCCAAGACCACAGTGTCTGCTAGCTCTTTCTTTAATAATTTGAGTAATAACTATTCCAGTGCTAAAAGAGGTTTCACAAGCAGGTCAGAACCTTTACAACCAATAACACGTTGTCTGGACATGGTTCAGTGTATCACGGTGTGCTGGCAAATGTCCTAGTTTTAATAACAGCAGAGATGTTTTCTCCTATCTGTACTGCATTCTTTTTTATAGTGAAATTTCTCTGGACTATATTGTTTTTTCATTGAAATGGTTCAATAAAGATTCATGTAAATTGAGTTCCTCTCCACTGTGTACTAGTTTTCTCAGTCTTAAAACGCAATAAGCCACGGCCATTTTTGAACATACTCGTCATAGTGCAGTGTCGGCTCAATATGTACCCGTCTGTAGTTTAACTAGGAGACCAACCACTAGCCACAACTATCTTCTTATAGATCAAAACTTCAAATAAAGCCGTTAAAGTATATATCAAACAGAAATCCATCCGTGAAATGTACAAGAGAATCTTAAGTTATTTACACACCAGCTTCACAACATGGAGGTTGTTCCGTCACTTGGACAAACCAGGTAACTTCATGAGACCTGTAGTTTCTAGAAAACAGTACATCTTGTACAGTAATACTGAGACAAAGTCAAGTCTTGACATGAGCAGAGGAACCTACGTTAAAGGTGAGCCAACAGATTAGTGGGACTCACTTCACCTGTACTCATGTTAGTCTGAGCTCAGTGCTGACCCACAACCTGCTGCCAATAGCTCCTTTGGGTTTTTATTTTACACTGTTCAACGTGCTGCTTTGTACTGTGAACACCGACCTTCTACACCATGTGCTTGATATTTCAGGCTCTATGGACTCCCACAGGTGTAGTCATCTGAAGAGAACCGTAACAGCTTTGTTCTCCACGTTACTGTAACACCAACATGTTGAACCCACTAAGGTTTATGTTCTCCACCTGTCATCAGCGTCGACAACTGATCTGAGTCATGGTGACACTCGCAGAAAGTCTACAAGAAAAACACCTGAGAAAAGTTTCTGTAATGTAAACAACATTTATTTAAATGTACAAAATCAGATGAATTGTCATTTTAATCCTCATCCTCTTCCTCCTCTTCATCCTGGTTGATCTGGAAGTAGCGGAGCTCGTAGCTCTCCTTGGTGTTGGCCACAACGCGCAGCCAGTCACGTAGATTGTTCTTCTTCAGGTACTTCTTGGTCAGATACTTCAGGTATCTGCAAAACGACAAGAACAGCGTGTCAGATCCGGGCTACATTTTCATTTTAAAACAAACGATCTCTGTCCAGAATACTGTTTTATCTCTGTATCAGAAATAATTTCCGTTCATACTAACTTGCCTGAAAACAAACATCACATGAGCATTCACGTACACTGAGCATGCATGTGCCAGTGTAAACAGGAAGCAGATTGTCTACTCTGCAGTTGTTTAGATGCAGAAAATACTATGACAGCTTCTAGCAAAAACAACAATGTCAGTCATTTGTTATCCACGTTGCATTCAGCCCTGTTAGGGGGCTGATAAGACCCAATCAGGGAGCAGCCATGGGTGCTTACGTCATTGACTACAACACAACCCTGGAGTTTTCAAACTAAAACGAGTCCAGCAGCCTTAAAAACATAAAAGTCTGTTTAAGGCGCTTGAAAACTGGACACCAGGAGTAAATGTAGCAGATGTGATGCGTTTTAAAATTAAACGTAGTAGTGTGGATGTAGCCTCACTTTGAGTTGACTCGCTGTCAGAGCAGGTAAGAGGAGCTGACACTGGGGATAGGGATACTGATATCCCATGTTACTCAACATTTGAACAAAGTCTTTACCATTTCATCTCCGATGTCAGCTGCTCTGTAATTACTGGAGGTTCATGGCAGCACAGTTTACACCAACATATGGCAAGCGAATATTTACATTTTTTAGTTTTTTGCCTGAAGGTAATGATAATGACAATTTCCCAGAGTCCCACAAGACGTCGTCCTGTCTGGATTT